>NW_026000093.1:21248276-21318180 GCF_001458135.2 Marmota marmota marmota
ACTCCCCCCTACCCCCTGCCCCTGCCTCCGAGTGCAATCCCCAGTACTGGGGCAGGGGAAATAACTAAGTTAAACACAGTCCCTGCCCTGAAGGTGCTCACAGATACATGGTGGAGTGACAGCAACTTGGGTCACATGTGTGACTGGTGTTCAGGAAGGGCACTGGCCTTAGCTATATGACTATGGGGAGGAACAGGGAAAACTTTAAATATGTGGGAGCTGAATCTTATAAGGGATTCAGAGCTAATCAGTCGGATGAAATGGGAAAGGCATTTCAGTAGGGGAAACAGCCCAAATGGAGATGTGATACCTCATTCATTCACCATTCAGCAAATATTGTCAGTGCCAGTTCCTTGGGTTTGATTTGCCATTAGCAGTACTCCGTCTAGTACAAAAGAAAGACCTGACAGGCAGATAATGTAAATATAGTGATGCAAAACAATAATCGAGCCAGGTGCAGGTGCACACTCCTGTAATCCCAGCTGCTAAGGAGGCTGAGGCAGGAGGATCACGTGTTCAAAGCCAGCCTCAGCCAAAAGAGAGGTGCTAAGCAATTCAGTGAGACCCTGTCTCTAAATAAAATACAAAATAGGGCTGGGGATGTGGCTCAGTGGTCGAGTGCCCCTGAGTTCAATCCCAGATACCCCCCAAAACAAACAAAAACAATAATAGAGGAGTCACAGGGTGGTACAGAGCTGAGATAAGGAGCTTCCAATCCGGTTGCCTCACCCAGCTTGTCAGCAGATATCCGCCACGTGTAGACTCCTGCTGTCCTGCTCCAAGGTTGAGCCTCCTGGATTGCCTGAGCTTACTGTTCATGCTGACATGGTAATTTGGTTGTAGTGACCCCCTCACCCTGTCAGAGGACCTGTCTTCTGCTGTGTTGCTTCCTAGCCCAATTCTACCTACCCGGTTCCCCTGAGCTCTCAACATGCTCTGTGTTCAAGACCTCAATATGAAGGCAATGCATCGAGGCAGCAATATTGCCAAAGATCAAAGGCCTGAAAGAGCCACCAAGAGACTAGTTGGTGGCACAGCCCCCCTTGCTATCTTGAACCAGCAGCACTGTCTCATCTGGAAGCTTGTTAGAAATGCAGAATCTCGGGCCCCTCATCAGACCTACTGCAATAGAACTTGCATTTTAACAGGATCCCAGGTGCTTAATATTCCCATTAAAGTTGATACTCACTGGTCTAGCTCACTCAGGTGTTATTCCACTTAAGCTATTCCAGACGGGAGTTTATTTCTAGATCTGAAGAGGACTTTTTTTCATTTTTCTGCAGTATCTTAGTCCTTACTTGCATGCATATACACACACATCCCTCAAGCAACATATCTGAAATCTTCTTTTCACAAAACTTCATTCTAACCTTAGTAGAGATGAAATAGTCACTCCCCTCTCCTTGCATATTAACCTTTCTCGTGCTGCTTTTGAAGTCCTTGGCTTCCTTAGTTCACAATTAACTTGAAAAAAAAAAGGCTTCATTGGAACAAAAAGGAAAATTTCTTGGGTTAGAAAATTTTCCTGTCTTAAATAGTACATGCCAAATTGTGAAATCAAATTTTGCCACTTGACAGTGTTGATTTTCTTTCAGTAATGCTTGCCAACAGCTCCAAAGCCTGGTTTGCTTAGGCAACGGGACTCACTTTTGAGATAGAAGGCTACAGTCCTGACACACCAGGTCTTTTTTCCTATGCTCTCAGATCTTTACTAACCACTCTGTCCAGCTCAGCTCTCTGGGAGGAGGACTCCTAATTTGTCCTGCAGTAGGAAGGTCTCTGCTTACACTTCTTTAGAGACATGGCTAAGACTAGCACAGTCCTCCCAAGAAGGGAAAATGACCAGAGATTGGATTCTAGTGTCCCACATGTCCTTTCTTATAGACCCCTCCCCATAAAAGCAATGATATTGATTTAAAAGTGAGCATCCATACATGATCCCTCATGGATTATTTATTTATTTATTTATTTTTAATTTTTTTTTTCAGGGCTGGGGATCCAACCCAGGGTCTAGTGTATGCTAGGTATTCTACCACCAAGCTATACCCCAATCCCACAAAGTTCTTTTTAGTAACAAAAATACAGTAAATATAAACTTTTTAGACTTCTTTTTCTCTGGCCCTCCCCCTAATACTGGAGATTGAACCTAGGGGTACTTTACCACAGAGCTATATCCCCAGTCCTTTATATTTTTTGAGACAGGATTTGGTTAAATTGCCTAGGTTGGCCTTGACCTTGCAATCCTCTGATCCTCCTACCTTAGTCTCCTGAGTATCTGAGGCTACAGGCATGCATCACCACGCCCAGCCCTAGGTTTTTTTCCAAAGATGCAATTTTTTACTCTAATAGGCACAACATTATTCTATTTATTCTGTAACTTAGAGGAATCACTATTCTATAAACAGCAGTAATTTTCTGCATACTTGTGTATGTTTCTGTTACTTCTTAAGGGACATGAACACTTGGCCTCAGGCAAACTGTTCTGTTCAGGTCCTTGAATCCATCTGCACATGCCCACAGCTGTGCCTTTGGCGTATATAGTGGTTCTTCCTCTTGCAAGAGCTCACTCCTGTCCTTGCATTGGGAATTGAGCATTTATTTCAAGATTTAGTTCAAATCTGAACACCTCCAAGAAATCTCTACTCAATTAGCTGAGCTCTTGGCAATTTATCTCTTTTCTGGTTTCCTTGTCTTTCAACTAATTTGACTTTTAACCCATGCAATTATGGTGTGTTCCTTTCTTAGTTATGTATATACCCAGTCTCATAGTGAAGCTGTTACTCTTTTTACCTTTTTTTGCAGTACTGTGGATTGAACCCAGGACCTCACACATGCTAGGCAAGTGTTCTACCACTGAGCTACAGTCCCAACCCAAGATGTTACTTCTTTAGGGCATAAACTAGGTCATTCACCTCACTGCATCCCCAGTGTTATGGGATGGGTAATAAGGTATATATCCACTTTAAGTTCCTGGAAATACCAAATAATTTTTTACCCATGGGCAAGATTAATCTGTTTTCTAAAACTGAAGTTTGCACCAGGAGTGTGGCACAGGAGTGTGCTCATGTACACCAGGAGTGGTGGCATATGTCTGTAATCCCAGTGACCCGGGAGGTTGAGGCAGGAGGATTGCAAGTTCGAGGCAAGCCTCAGCAATTTAGTAAAGTCCTAAGCAACTCAGTGAGACCCTGTCTCAAAATAAAAAAATAAAAAGGGCTGGAGATGTGACTTGGTGGTTAAGTGTCCTGGGTTCAATCCCCAATACCAAAACAAAAAACTGAAGTTTGTGAATTGCAATTTGTCTTTGTATCTTTAATGTAAACTTCACAATGCTAGACTAATTACTCTAAAACAAAATGTATTATATTAACTTTATATTCAAAAGACTTCACTAGCTTTTTTATTACGCAAACTCCAAAGGCCAAATGGAGGCCTGGTATGGAAGGCGACAGAGTCCGATCAAAGCCCCTTTCTACTGCTTACTAATTCCCTACACAAACTCTTGTTCCAGTTGATAAAATCTTTTTATTACTTCTTATATTTAAAGTGAGGATGTTCTAACTTTGCTTTTGCCCTTTGCCAAAGATGCTTCCCCTCTAACCTTGTGTTGTGCAAATCCTCATCACCTCCAGGTTCAGCTCCCCACGAGATCTCTTTTAAGTACACACCCCACTTACAAGAATTGGATGGCTGCCTACACCATCATGTGTTCAGTGGGCGACCACACCACATTCCCATGAAGGCAGAACTAGTGTCCTCTTCTCTTCACCAGATTCTGAGTCCCTTTGAGAACAGGGTCAACATCTTAGTTATATATGAATTTCTAAAGGCTCATATAATGCCCGTCCCACAATAGGTGTTTAATAAATGTTTTTGCATGAATAAATGAATGGGTTACCCTGGGGGGGTTACAAGGCTCAATATATACATATTTCTCTGTGCATCCTTAAATTGAAGGGAGGAGAAACTACTACAAAGTGCATCCTTCCAATGGCCTGAGATTGGGAAAATAATGTGTTGTCAGGAGCCAGTGCGGTGGTGCCCATCTGTAATCCTAATAGCTCAGGAGGCTGAGGCATGAGGATCAAGAGTTCAAAGCCAGCCTCAGCAATGGCAAAGCACTAAGCAATTCAGTGAGACTCTGTCTCTGAATAAATACAAAATAAGGCTGGGGATGTTGTGGCTCAGTGGTTGAGTGCCCCTGAGTTCAATCCCCAGTTTAAAAAAAAAATAGAATGTGTTGTCAGGCTGCCAACCCTGAGTGCTCTTTGTACTGTGGGTCATTTTTAGCATTATTGTTAGTATCCTTAGGCATTCTATGTATTTCCTGCTGCCTGGATCTGCACAAGCCCACAGAGTGTTGAGCAATTACCCCTGTTTACCATAGTATGTCTGACACAGTGCCTGGCACAGTATACTGTAGTGCATGCTTAATAAAATATTTGAGGGCTGGGGCTGTAGCTCAGTTGGCAGAGTGCTTGCCTACCACATGAGAGGCATTGGGTTCAATCCTCAACACCACATAAAAATAAAATAAAGGTATTGTGTCCATCTACTATAAAAATATTTTTAAAAATATTTGAACTAAGGGACAGACATTGAATTATTAACAAGTGGTCATTCAAGTTGCTGTCAAGATCTATCACACTATAACTTTATTGCTAAATGAATAATATATACCTTGACTGTCATGGTGGTTAAATGAATCGTAACACATGGTACACACACACAGCAATTGTCTTGAGCATTGATCTCAGATAAATAAAACTTACTTTCACACACAACTTTGTATAAGAATGTTTATAACAAGTTTTATTTGCAATGACCCTAAAATGTGAACAATCCAAATGTCCTTCAATGAGTGGATAAACAAACTGTAGTATATGCGTGCCACGGAGTATTACTCAGCAATAAAAAGCAACTAAGTATTGATACACAAAACAACTTGAATAGATGTCAAGAAAATGATGCTGAGAGAAAAAGCCAATCTCAAAAAGTTATATACTGTATGGTTCCATTTATATAACATTCTTGAAATGACAAAATTACAGAGCTGGAAAGTAGCTTTGTGGTTGCCAGGGTTAGGGAGTAGGGTGGAGGGGAGGTGACTGTAGCTATAAATGGGTAACATAAAGAGTCTTTGGTACAGTAGTGTTATGAATCTTGATTGATGATGATCTCATAAATCTACACATGTGAGAAAATTGCATAGTACCAGGTATATGCGCAAGTGCATTCACGCGCAAACACACACACACACACACACAGCAGATGAATGCATACAGAACCACGTAGGTTTGCTTGGTTTTATCAGTGTTAATTTCCTGGTTGTGATATTGCAAGATGTTGCCCTTGAAGGAAACTGGGCAAAGGGCACACAAGATGTCTTGCTGTTTTTTCTTACGACTATTTGAGAATCTATAATTATCTCAAAATGAAAGACAACAAGGCACTTTCTCTGAACCTGGGGCCGTTTTAAGGATTCATAAGACAAAATATAGAACACATCTCTGAAAGGCTTTCCTTATGTGTTTCATTACTGCTATTTTTAATTCTGAAGAGGGACCTCAGCATAAGGTTTTATGATTCCAAAATCACACCAAATTGATGGGCCTAACCTCGATTCTCTCTTTCAAAAGTGGAGTTTAGGGTTTTACTCCTTCTTTCACTATTAGGGTCCACTAGCTGTGCTAACAACTTCAGTAAATGTTTCTACTACTTAAGAGATTTTGTGTGAGACGTTGAATGCTGTATTATGGGTGCTCTCTATAAATACTGTTTAAAATTAGATGGCAAAGACTTTCAATTTACATCCCGCCAACTGTTTTACCACACTTTCTTTTTCTTGCCTGTTTGCCTGCCATGTTATCCTCTATAATGAGTGAGTTACAGTAATTGTAGCTGGAAAAATCATCATGTAAGGGGGAAGAGAAAAAAAAAAAAGCTCAAAACCTGCCTTATTTTTAAATCAGTAAAGCTTCTGTCATTTTTTGGCTGAGTTACAGCTACACAGCAAAGTCAAAGAACCCGTGGAGCAAATGCCACGTGGGAAAGGCTCCGTTGAAGCATAAATTAACTGTATTTCATTTTCCCTTAATAAAGAATTTCAGTTTTTCCACAGTTAACTGTATAATCAATTTGCTCCCCTGCTGGTTTGCTAACTTGCTGTTGGCTTGACTTCAATAATATTGAGCCGAGCCTGTAACAGGAGAGAGGGGAGGAGCTAGACTCTCAGAGAAGAAATACACTGCTGTGATACAACATACCCTTTCTCCTTCCTGAAAAATTTCTGGGCCTTTTCTTCTTCTTCTTCTTTGTCTTGTTTGTTTGTTTGTTTATTTTAGGAGGCAGAGTCTCACTAGGTTGCCCAGACTGGCCTCCAACTCCTGGGCTCAAGCTAGCCTCCTGACTCAGCCTCCGGAGCAGCTGGGACTACAGGCACACACACTAACCTGCCTGGCCATCTCTGATTCTCACAGAGCTTCAGTATATTGACTCAAGACCCCACATATCTTTGGCTGCTCCATTCTCTGTTACAATATCTGGTATATTCGTAGAGTTTTTTAAAATCATGTTTTCATAATGGGATAGTGTTCAAATTTTAAATGATTCTCAGTTTTTTTTTTTTTTTTTCCAGCTTGGGCTTTCCAGTCTTTGAACGCCTCTAGAAGGCTTTTTTTGTTTTTATTTTATTTCACTTTTTAAAAGTCATTTAACTATGCAAGAATTTAGAGTCCTAAATAAGAAAGCATTTCAAATAAAGTGGCTTCCATGAGTATGGCCACATAAGTTTATTTCAAAAGCTGCTGCTTAATCAGCACTTTAATTGTAAAATTATCCCACTGGCAGGCTGGAGAGAGCACAGAAAAAATACATTCTATCATAACTGCTGATTTGGTTCTTCCTGCCCTTCCCATGCCTAGAAATTATACCCTATACTATGGGTTTGTTCACTAACTTACTTGTAATTCCACATTTTTTTTTCCAACTCTCTGGATTACAAGACACAAGTTAAACATACAAGATAAACAAATATTATCTTTAGTCACAGAATCACCAGACAAAAAGCTCTTCAGAGCAAGCCGTCTCCACCCCTCCGCATTGCTATTTTCTGCTCCTCATTCCTAAGGCGGCACTTCAATTTGAGGACAGTATCCTTGGTAGGATTGGGAGAAACAGTTGTGCACCAAAGTTAAAGCACCTCCAACCCTTTTATCACCTTCAGAGCTGGGCGCCTAAAATTGTGTTTGCTCACCAGATAGCTTCAAAGTCATGTTAAGTCCTAAGGTTCTGTAGATTTACAAAACTTCTCAGACTCTTGGTATGGAAGAACACCAGGAACCTCCCATTCCAACCCAGTACCTCATACATGCTAGGCAGGTACTCTACCACTGAGCCACACCCCCAGCCCCCTTTCTTTTTTCTTAGTACCAGAAATTGAACTCAGGGGTACCTAACCCACTGATCCACATCCCCAACCCTTTTTAATACTTTTATTTAGAGACAGGGTCTTGCTGAGTTGCTTAGGGCCCTGATAAGTTGCTGAGGCTGGTTTTGAACTCTTTATCCTCTTGCCTCAGCCTCTGGAGCCATTGGGATTACAGTGTGCGCCATTGCTCTGGGCTTGGACAATATTTCTCACTGCAGTCATTCCTGGGGCATTATTGCATAACGGCTTAAGACAAGGTGTTTTTAATTTTTTTTTCTTCGTCCCTAAATCTATTGCAAATCTCCATTTTTTTTCCTCCTTGCCTTTTCCTCAGAGGGTCTCCAGGAAGTGTGCTAATTGGCTGAGCTATTTGTCTCTTGCACTCAGTTTTTCCATCTGGTGGGAGGGTCCACTTAAATTGATTTTTCTGAAGTAAATGGTTCTTTTGTTCTCAGTTAGATGAGAAGAGGTAACAAGAAATATAAGGGCAAGAAAATATTCCATTTAACACAGCCTTTGCCCTTCTGTCATTTTTGAGGTTTGATGTCTACCCGACACCACGCATGAAACGCCAATGAACCAGTCATCAGAACGTAGATCCCAGACTGCTGAGCAATTGCTAGGCTTCCTGAAAATTTTTCCCCCTGAATTGGCCAAATTAAAGATTCCATTTGATTGTCTTGAAATCAAGGCAATATAGGAAAATCAAACATAACTGGAGTGATGGCAATCTCTGCTTTACGGAATCCACAGGAAACTTAATACCAAGATAATTCTGACTGAGCTTGGTAATCATTGAGAATTGGTTTTTAAGGAAAATGTAATGAAGAATGGCATATTTACTTGAAGAAAACAACGTCACACATTGTCACTGGAGCAGGATGTCCTGGTGAAGGCATTCCAAACCCTCTGCCTGTCATTTTCATGATGCAGACCAGAGTAGGAGCACAGCCTTCAGTCTCATCAAAGAACAGAGCAGCTGGATTGGGGCAAAAGAGCACATTGGAGACAGTTGTTTGACTGCTTTGGGACAAGCCATGACAAGCCCAGGCAATAATTTGAATGAAACTTTTCCAAAAGCTCATGTACCGAGCTCCCAATTTAGAAAGCACTAGGGAGCATGTCCAGTCAAATAATGGCGGCCACACCCGTTGTGTCCAGGCAGATCACCATCCAAGAGATTTATGGTGTGACTCACTCAGAATCCACCAAAAAAAGATATTCCACAAACTCTTTCTTTGAGGCTGAAGTTTTTTGGGTTTTTGTTTGGTTTGGTTTTATCTTCTCATCCCTGCTTGAGTGAACCTGTGTTCCCACTTTTCTTTTCAGTTGCTGCTATAGTGGCTGCCATTTCTTTGGCCTGTTAATTTAGTACCAACTGATCCTTGGGCATCTTTGATATGATCATTTTAATCAAATTCCTTAGCAAAGAGAATATGTGAGCCATACTAGTTATTTCTCTCTTTTTAAAAAATATATATTTTTAGTTGTAGATGGACAAAATACATTTATTTTATTTATTTATTTTTATGTGGTGCTGAGGATGGAACCCAGTACCTCACACATGCTAGGCAAGCGCTCTACCACTGAGCCACAACCCCAGCCCCAGTTATTTCTAATGGGCATTTTTTTCTTCATGGTTATAAAGGCTCTGGCATAAAGGGACAAAATGGAGGCTAATGCTAAATCCTCTTTCTTTCTTTCTTTTTTTCTTTCTTTCTGTACTGGGGATTGAACTCAGGGGCACTCAACCACTGAGCCAGATTCCCAGCCCTATTTTGTATTTTATTTAGAGACAGGGTCTCACTGAGTTGCTTAGTGCCTTACTTTTGCTGAAGGTGGCTTTGAACTCTTGATCCTCCTGCCTCAGCCTCCAGAGCCACTGGAATTATAGGATTGGGCCACTGCTCCTGGATTTTTCTCTTTCTTTCTTTTTGCCCTCAAGAAAATGAGAGAGGATTAAGGGAATCATTTATGAAAGTAAAAAAAAAAAAAGTTATTTTATTTGTTCTTTGTAGCACAGGTAGCTCTGTGAGAAAGCTGGTTATCTGAAATGAATGTCTGTATAGATAAATACATCCTGTGGTCAGAGACTCCTTTGGATGACAGGCACATATACACACAAGCATGCTCACACACACACACACACACACACACACACACCCTGTAAACAAATCAAAACAAAACAAAAAAATCTGAGTGAACGCAGAAAACGCAAAATTAGTAGAGGTAAGACTGAAGTTAAAATTTAGAATACTACCCCCCAGGGCTTTTTCTGAATTACTGCCCTGTGATCAGAAGTATTCAGTATGACAACTGGCAAAGACAGAAATTGGAATAATGAGTAAGAAATAAATTGAATAAAAA
Source organism: Marmota marmota marmota (assembly GCF_001458135.2). Lineage (NCBI taxonomy): Eukaryota > Metazoa > Chordata > Mammalia > Rodentia > Sciuridae > Marmota > Marmota marmota. Next base: position 21,258,073 of record NW_026000093.1, read on the forward strand.
GTGTGAGGTTTTTGAAATGAGAGAAAAATTATCCTTTTCTCTTTTTCCTTGGACACTACACACACACACACACACACACGCAAACACACACACACCCCACTGCGTACATTGCATAACTCAGAAAAAATCAAAATGTCCTTTGCCTCCACCCTTACGTACTTTTTTTTTTTTTAGGTGCACAATGTACTTAATTGCTGTGGTGACACAATAAGGCAGATTTATCACACAGTGAGCATTTTAAATTAAAAAGTAGATTTCCCAAATACAGTCAACTTACACATTAAGTGCAAACTGAAATTTTACCAGTTACATAGCCTTTATCAAAAATTTCACCTCTGCCCAAGTAATTGTTGGGGAAAACAAGATGAAATGGAAATATCTGCTCCTCGGTTATTCACTTCTTAATTATTTGACAAATATTTGTTAAGCAACTACTAAAATTTTGGGTACTATGTGGGTTTCTGTCAGCTAGCATCCCAAAAGTAAACGAATGGCACATCAAATCAGGATCATCCAGGGGCAATTTATTTACAATAATTTCAAAGGTGTGGGGAAGGAAGGATTGTGCAGGAACCCAAGATTAGCTTCAGCAAAACTATTTCCACCTCTCGGTTCTGAAGGGACAAGGAAAAGACAGGCCAAAGGAACTTGGCTAGAGGCAGAGCTGAGGGGACCAGGGGACTTCCCAGGAAAGGAGCCAGGGGAACTAATATTCTGATCTCACTCTCCTTCCTTCCTCCAGTCTGTACCCAGAGATCCCCAACAGCTGAACTTACCCAGAATCTGGCGGGCTGGGAGTCTATTCAGGCCAGCAGCCAGGGGACAAGAACAGGGGGGAGCAGAGTGGACAGATCAGAGGGTACAGATGGAAGACCCTAGCATAGGTGCAGACAGGTGAAGAAGAAAGCTCCTTTTCTTACCATACCTACTTTATAAGTTCACTTATTAGAAAGTAGGTATGTTCAGCTGGGCGTGGTGGTTCACACCTATAATTCCAGCAGCTTAGAGGGGCTTAGGCAGGAGGATGGTGAGTTCAAAGCCAGCCTCAGCAATGGTAAGGCACTAAGCAACTCAGTGAGACCCTGTCTCTAAATAAAATGCAAAACAGGGCTGGGGATGTGGCTCAGTGGCTGAGTACCCCTGAGTAGGTATGTTCACCTGGAACCATAGAACCATAAGAGCAATTGCACACTGAGGACTGATAATGTCCAGATGGGGCTGTATCACAAACAAAGCAGCAATGACATGGAATTGATGATAGGCTGGCAATGACTGCTCTGTTTCTTCAAAAACATGATTGTAGAATAATATATGCTCTTCTCATTTTCAGAAACCTTTCTCTTTGTTCTAATGAGGCGATAATTTAAGAAGCTGGAAAGGGAAGAAGAAAACCACAGTGTGAAACACAGACTATGTTTTCATTCTTTCTCTCACCATAAGAGCACAGGAGCTTGATTTTCCTTCTTCTCTGGCGCGAGTCACATGCTTATACTACAAGCCTTGGCAATTGCTAGCGTCTGAATGTTTGTGAGGTCCCCTTGTGACAGTACTAGAAGGTGGGCCACTGGGGAGATGATTAGGTTAGGTGGGCTCCATGCTCATGGACAGGATTAGTGCCCTCATTTATAAAGAGAGCCATGAACTGGCCCCTTCTTCCATGTGGAAATGGAGCAAGAAGACCCCATCTGTGAATCAGTTAGCGGGTCCTCGTCAGACCCTGGATCTGCCAGCACCTTGGTCTTGGACTTCCCAGCCTCAGAACTGTAAGCAATACATTTTCATTGTTTATAAGCCACCAGTCTATGGCTTTTTTTTTTTTTTGTTAGAGCAGCCTGAACAGACTACCTCACCTCCTCTATAAAGCAAAATTTCTCTTAATCTCAGGACCCCCTCTCCTTCCACAATGAAACTTCTCTAGGTACTCAACGCTTATCTCTTCTAAGCCACCATAGCACACAAATCTTTACTTTATGAATTATTTTTTAAAAATATTTTTAGTGATAGGTGGACATAACACCTTTATTTAATTAATTTATTGTTTTACATGGTGTTAAGGATTGAACCCAGAGCCTCGCATGTGCTAGACAAGTGCTCTACCACTGAAACCCAGCCCCAGCCCTCACCTTATTAGTTATTTATGTATGTGTTTCTTTTGTCCTTTTCATCTTGACTTTGAGTTGCTTAAGGAATCATCATTTTTTAAATGTATATTTCTTTAGATTCCTTGCCACCCCATCTAAGCAATATAGGTAATGCAGAGATGGTACTTAGTTGAATTAACTATATGTGATTATTTGTAGAGATTATTTGTTCCATTAAAATTAACATTTGTCGCTGAGCCTGATGGCACACACCTGTAATCCCAGCAACTCAGGAAGCTGAGAGAGGAGGATTGCTTGTAAGTTCAAATCCACCCTAAGCAACTTAGTGAGACTCTGTCTCAAAAAAATAAAAAAATAAAAAAAGGCTGGGGATGTAGCTCAGTGGTAAAGTGCTCCTATATTAAACCCCTGGTACCAAAAAAAAATTTTTTTTTGACATTTATTTTTTAACTTGCTGGATCAAGATCCTCCACAGGAAGGTTAACTATGTTATATGTTCTCCTGTTTTGCTTGGATCAGTCAAGTTTATATCTGTATTCTCTGAGTAAGTATTAATTGCTCACTCCCTTCCCTTATAAAAGTATCTTGAATATTTGTAATTCACATACCAGGTAAGAGTCTATATCTATAAGTTACAAAGAACTCTTATAATTACACAACAAAAAGACAGACACCTCAATTTAAAAAATGGACAAAGGATTTTTAATAGTCCTCCAAAGAATATATCCCATGGGCCAATCTGCACATGAAACACTGCTTAACACCACGGATCGTTAGAGAAATATAAATCAAAACTACAGTCTGATACCATCACATACCAACAAGGATGGCTGTAATAAAATAAATAAATAACAAGTATTAGGGAGGATGTAGAGAGATTGGTGCACTCATAAATCATTGACAGGAATATAAAATGATGTTGTCACTGTGGAAAACAGTGTGGCAGTTCCTCAGAAAGTTAAACATGAGTTCCTGTGTGAGCCAGTAATTGTGTTCCTAGGTATAGACTTAAGAAAAATGAAAGTATATGTTCATCCAACAACATGAATCCTCATGGCTGCATTATACAGAATAGCCAAAAGGTGAAAATTATCCAAATGTCTGTCTACCGATTAATGGATCAACCAAGGTGGTATAGCCATCTGGTGGAATATCATCCAACCATGAAAAAGAACAAAGCAGTGACTCATGCTATCACATGAATAAACCTTGAAAATATTGTGCTAAGTGAAACAAGCCAGAAATGAATACATCATGAGATTCCATTTATATGAAATATCCAGAATCGTCAAATCCATAGAGTCCAAAAGTAGGCAAAAGAGGAATGGAAAGTGACTGTTTGGTGTATGTGAGTAGTTTTGGTCAGGAGTGGTGATGATGTTTTGGAATTAGATAGAGCTGATGGTTGCACAACACTGAATATAACTAAAACAACTGTGTTGTACATGTTACAATGGTGAATACTATGTTATGTAACTAAATTGACAAATAAACTTGTGAACAAAACAAAATAGCAACAACAAAAGCCGCCAATGTGTCCTGCTTTGTACAATTAATGATGAGATCACTCTGTCCATGGGGCCATTAGTAGGGGGTAAATGCAAGCATGGAAAGACCACAAAGATTGCATGGAGCTGGGCGCTAAAGAGAAGGATAGAGATCTCTTCAAGATGCAGTTCTCTGAGAGGTAGATAATTAACATCACAGGTGAAATTCCAAAGATTCTCTGGAAGAGTAAAGGCTTCTATTGTTTAGATACAAGACTCCCCGTGTAACACACCTCCAAAGTAGAACTCTCAGACAGGAGAGCCTTTAGACTCCTACTAATTCAAGAGAGGTCCTGAAGCTTGAGAACTTCAGTGCTAAGCAAGGCCCCAGAGTTGCTGCTGAAAACTGGGGGCAAGGGCTGGGGTTGTGGCTCAGCGGTAGAACACTCACCTAGCATGTGCGAGGCCCTGGGTTCGATCCTCAGCATCACATAAAAATAAATAAGTGAATAAAATAAAGGTATTGTGTCCAACTACAACTAGAAAATAAATATTTAAAGAAATTGGTGGCAGGACTCCCCTGGTTCCTGGGCTTAAAATTTATTTATTTTATTTCTTTTGTGGTGTTGGGGATTGAACCCAGGGCCTTGCGCATGCGAGATAAACATTCTACCAACCGGGCTATATCCCCAGCCCTGGTCTTAAAATTTAAAAAATGGATTCACATTCCTGTTTCAGGGAGATGCATTTGGGATCTACAAATGTATATGCCCAAACAGTTCTTAAGCAGATTATAAGGAATCTATTTCATTTTTTTTATTGAAAACAAACAAACAAACAAACAAAAAACTCTTTATGAGGTACTGGGATCAACCCAGGCTACATGTATGCTAGATGCGCATCTACTACTTAACTATATCCCTAGTCTGATTTATTTAAAATCAGGTGCTGAGTGAGAGGTTTTCTTACTACATAAAAGCAGGTTGAGGATGTATTTCAGTGGTAGAGAATTTACCTAACGTGCACATGGCTCTGGGTTTGATCCTCAGCATTTCAAAAAGTAACAATAAGTAAATTTTTAAAATGACAGTCTGTTTTTGTTGTTGTTTGTTTGTTTGGTACCAGGGATTGAACGCAAAGGTGCTTAACCACTAAGCCACATTCTGCAGTCCTTTTTATTATTATTTTGAGAAAGGGTCTCACGAAGTTGTTAGAGACTTGCTAAAGTGCTGAGGCTGGCCACGAACTTGAGATCCTCCTGCTTCAGCCTCCAGAGCCACTGGAATTACAGGTGGGCACTACCATGCGCAGCAAAAGTGGCAGTCTGTATGAATAAAATTTCCTGAAGTCTCAATGAGACCCTCAGAAGGGCCCCCAGTCTGCCTCAATTTATCACCCCATCTTCTTTATCCTTCCTTTGCCTTTCTCCCACTGTTTTATTAAAGATTTTCTCTAGGCTCAGCAATATGAAACACACAGAGAAGTAACGCACCGGATATTTGCCCTCAGAGACCTGACGATCATGTTGAAGAGACAAATAGCAGCACACAGAAAACACTACAGAATGTGATGCTTTAAACAATGTCTGAACCCATCACAAAGCAGCGTACGACTCAATTCCTTCTGAGTGGTACAGGAACAACGACCGTGAGTTCAGGGGAGAGAGAGAGAGAGAGAGAGAGAGAGAGAGAGAGAAACTCTGTGAGATGAAAAAGACTGAGAATAGTTAAGGTTTCATTTGAAATCACTCTCCTTTTGAAGGACCCTAAAGGATTTTTCTACTGACAATTGAAATATGTTGTCCATTGACTAAGACTTGAAAATAGCTTTGCTTTATGTAATTGTAATCAGGTTTGATCTGTACTGTAAAATTCTAATACAATCTCCCTTCCCAACTCCAAATTGGATAGCCTCTTAGCATTTATGGTTAACAGGATTTGACCTATAATACATTGTGTTTATGTAATACCCTATATTTAGCATCAAATGGAAAAGTTTTCCAATAATGAGGTTTTGGAACACAGTCAATTCACAGGAATCAAGTCATGCTTGTGACAGCTCAGCAGCTCTGCACTGTTCTTGAGAAGGGGGTGAGTGACAGGATGCGAAAGTAGCAATTGTGCAAAGAACTGAACTGCTTCCTTCATCAAACTTGACTGTAAACTTTCCTTGTGATGGATTGTCTGGCCATCTGATCTTTCTCTGAGGAAGGTGTCCCCAGAGTCCCTGATCCTCCCACACCCTCACTCCTAAAATCCTTTTGTGCTATCTCAAAGGTGGTATTAGATCACCAGCAAATGGTCTCAGAAAGTTGGCAAGTGGCAGTTGTCTAAGCTTGACAATTATTCCATGTAAGCATGCGTTTTCCTTTCTGAGAAACTAAGCCAATCCCAAACAAAACAAAACTAATGTCTGAAAAATACTACCATCACGGCCCATAAACAAACAAACACAGATTCCTCCAAACAAATAACAACAAAAGCCACTCCATGACACAAAATTCCCCAGCCTGACCTCACTTTGCAGTGATGCTAGGGACATACTTTGTAAGCCCTCTGTATTGAGAAGTTTCTGCCACCAACAAAGAAGTGAGAACCTTTTTTTTTTTTGTATTGTATTAGATCATTTTTCCATCAAGACCAATGTCCCACTTGGCAGATATGAAGTTAAGGATGAAATGCTCTGAAAATATAGATACACACATAAGAACAACTATAAGCCTGTGTAATAGGCCCTCAAGCTCTGGTTCATGAAAATATTTTAAAAAGAATATTAAACCTACAGAAGAGACAGAGTATTTATAGGTTAACTTCTTGCTTATTTTCACATCTGACTTGAGCAAATAAATAATTTTTTTAAAAATCTGAAAGTGTTAAGAGTTAAGGGTGTCTTCCAGCACAGCAGAGCATGTGTTTTGTGATATTCTTTGTAATGTGAAAGTGTTTCTGGGGTCTGGCTCTAACGAGTTGATTTAAGCCGGTTGCGTGTGTGACTATAGGGCTCAATGTCTAGAAATGATTATTTTTTTCTCCAACCCCCAATCCCCCACTTCACCTATTGGAAAGGGAATGGGGGGACAGAAAGCTTTACCAGCTCATATCCTCACAGCTTTAAATCTGTTCAGAGACCAGAGTCATGTTTTTCCAGATCTGTTTGTCTGTGGTTTCTTCAGGTTGGTTGTTTTGTTCTTGAACTATGGGAAGAACTTTAAAACAAACTAAAGAGTACAGTGCTTTTTTACTTTAAGTGTTGTTTATTGAACAGCTTTTTAAGATTAACAAGACTGAAGAGTATATGGGATTCATCAGTCAATTATGGTTACTTTGCTCTCTACAAAGGCTGAAGGGAAAAAAAAAATCACCCATCCTTCTTTTTTGTTACTTTTTAAAAAGGATCTCAGATTTTCCATTTCAAAAGTTTCCAGATAACTTTACCATTTGTTCCTTATTTAATTTGGGATTGTTTAGATCATCTGAAGAACACTTGCTGTCCTAAAAAACTTCAGAACAGTTAAGATTCTGATGGTTGAAGAGCTTACGTTTTTACTAGGATTCTATTTGAGATGTTATCTAGATCATATGCAATTTTCCCAAGCAGTACTGAGTAGCAGAGTTTATAAAGTATTTTTTAAAAACTATTATGCTCTAATAAAAAAAGAAGTGAGATAACAAATGTGTGTGTGTGTGTGTGTGTGTAAAGGTTACTAAAATGATACTCAATATTTATGTTTATTTATTCTCTATCTTAAAACTACCAAAGCACTTTGCATGCAAATATTTATTCTGGTTTTATAGATGGAGAAATTTGGTGATTAGAATAACCACCACCACCACCACCACCAACAACAACAACAACAAAAAACAAACCAAAGAAAAAGAAAGAGAAATAGGAGGAGAACAATCTTTGCATCTATAATGTGAGAGATGGGGACTAGCTATAACGAGTACACTGACATTCTCCATGTCAACCCCTGGAGGTGTGAATGTGTCAACGGGCTTATATTGGAATGTGTGCATATAAAGGGCTTCAATCGGCTCAGTGATGAAAATCCTGTCAGAACCATGGTTTCTAGCCATGTGTGCTTCATAACCATTAGATTTCCAGAGCTTTGATGCCTTTGCTAATTTACTTTCATTTACGTACCCCCAACCATTATAACTGACTAGTAAGTTCGTAGCTACAATTATGTGTAAACAAGGACAAGCGATCAATTATATGCTCTTAGTTTCCAAATTAACTGACACTACCTAATCACACAGTTAAAATGCTTTTATCGTTATAAAAGCCATACATGCTTAGCTGAAGAACATTAGAAACTGTTCAAAAAACAAAGTAAACTCAAGATCGAGAATAATCCCATCACTCCATGAATGAATAATCACCGTAAACATTTCAGTATGTTTCCTTCTGGGTTCTTTTCTATGGGCACACAGACAATTTTTATTTCAAATCTGGGATCACATTATATATATATATATATATACACACACATTTGGCTTCAAACCCATTTTTTAATATTTACGGTATACTGTGAACACTTTTACATCACATGCGTACTTAAAGAGTAAGGTGATATTTAATTCTGATGCCAAACATCTGGATGAAAAGTACAAAATCAGTCAATTATCTAGATATTTTCAAATACCCAGATGTTTGGCACCATGTCGACAAAACATTAAAATCCTTGACCAAAATTTTCAGCTTTTGCACAGATGTCTGGCATTATGTAGGCAAACTCTCTCTGAACTGACAGACATTTTGGCAGTGGAGAGACAGAGCATTTATTACATGCTTTGGGTCAAAAGTGTTTTAAAAGTTTAGTTTGTGTGTATGGGTAACCTTTTCATTGTTTCACAATGAATCAGCAGCACAAAGAAAATTTATGTATTTTAGGAACCCTTAATCCATTATGATGAAAGTCTGCTATCTCTATTTTTGGTCACCTCTCAGCCTGTTGGACTGTTCATTGACCTTGAAAGTTTAGCATAACTTGTGAGTTCTTGGTCTTAAGGATTTATACTCTAGTGCGGATTTTGTTTTGTCTTTTTGCTATAATTAAGAAAGTTTCTTTGGCTGATGATTTTATTAACAGATTGCTCTGAATATTTAAAAGTCATGCCAATGTGCCAATATCCCTGACAACAGTCCTGCCTAAAACACATGAAGTTTTTTAAAAAGATATTTTTATGTTTTTCTAATTATCTTGTTCTTTGGGTTATAATTCTTTTTCTAGCTCTGCATTAGTCAGTGTATACGTTTTTTATTTTTCCATGATAACTCTCTTGATTCCTTGAAGGCATGATTTATAAAACTTCAATGAAGTTCAATGTTATCTGCCGCTATATCACACCAAAATGTATGTCCATGAACCCATTTTCACAATTGTCTTTGAAACCACCATCCTTAAGATATTTTTCTACTTGACACTCTAAAAATTTAGTGATCTTTCATTTTTCATCCTATTTGTTTTTCTTAAAGTTAGTGTTGCTTTTTGTGTATAATGTGTCTATTGGTATAAAAATATTTTTAATTCTGTTGCTGAAATAGGAAAAGAACAAAACTTTATCCAAGACTTGTTATATGGAGCAATGTTGCTGAATAATTAAATGCACCAGTTAATTGGTAATGTAAGACTAAGTTTGCATCTTGCTTCACTCACACAGAACTGTCTTGCTTACCTGTATATCCTCCTGGCTCTTTGCTAAATTGTTCAATTGCTGGGAGCAAGATATTAGTTTGGGCTTTGTCTTAAGCTTCTTCATATCCATAGAAAGTTAGATACTCCAACATCGCTAGGTTTTGTGGAATAATTTGTAAAGGTTCTTTGACATTATAAGCCTTAAATATTGTTGCTGTTGTGCAACTTGATTTATATAAAGGAGTGGCATTGAAAAACCAGTGGATATGTTTTTGATTTTTTAAGAAGTATATATATATATATATATATATATATATATATATATATATATAACCCCTTGCACATTTGAGGACTGATTACTTTATTTCTTGCAAGGCACTGTAATCTCTTCATTTTCAGTGTTAGCATCTGGTTTTATGTGTGCTATTTGCTATTTTGAATACTTTCTTCAGATTTATTGGGTGTTGCAATACACTTGGTGTTCTTGCCCTATTGCAATTTACTTATGGTTTTATATTTGGGGTGCTTTTCTGGGGTTTGTGCAGGTCTAAATAAGGTAGTCATTATGGAAGCGATGCACTATTGCTCTTCTGGGATGTTATTATCTTCACTTCATGACTTTATATTTTGGGGTAAAAACTAAAAACTACCAAAAAAAAAAAAATACTCAACCTACTTGGTTGAATATATGGGATATCTAGATAGTTGTAGTCTTTTTGTTTTCATCCGAAGGTCTATAGTGCTGGGCTCTAAAAGCCATTATTCTTAGACTTCTGATCTAGTATTCGTCAAACATACATTCCTACCTGACCACATGGGTTGTTGTCTTAATCCATTTGTGCAACTATAGCAAAAATTCCTTAGACTGGATAATTTATAAAGAATAGAAATTTATTTCTCACATTCGAGAGGTTGGGAAGTCCAAGGTCAAGGTGTTGGCAAATCCAATGTCTGGTAACAGGTTTGCTCTCTGCTTTCAAAGTGATGGCTATTGCTGTATCCTCTGGAAGGGATGAACATTCTGTCCGCACATGATACAAGAACAGAGGGCAAAAGTGGAACTAATTCTCTCCCTGAAGTCTTTTGTAAGGGCATTAATCTCATCCACGAGGGCAGAGCCTTCATAGACTAATCACCTCCCAGGGGTTCTACCTCTTAATACCATCACCTTGGGGTTTAAGTTCCAATATTTTGATTTTTGGAGGAAAACAGTCATTCAAACCCCAGAAATTGTATGCACAAATAGGTAGAAATATAAACATATAGGCTTACATGCAAAAATTGTTGAAAGATAGAATCCATTCAAACACACATTTGGCAACTACAGTTTGAATTGTTACTAATCGATGGCTTTGGGGTTTAGTTGTTCAACCAACTTCAACTCTATATTTTACCTTAACATTGATATAGACATATATCCTGATTGCAGATAAATTTGAGTGGCTATTCTCTGATATCCATTGATGAGAAAGACAAGGTTTCTCTCTCTTCCTTATACAATCTATCAGCAAGAATTGACAGCATCATCTTCAAAATTTTTTCTGAATCCAATCTGTTTTCACCATTTCTCTGACTTCCATATCAGCCAGGCTTCGTCATCATTATCCTGGACTAGAGCAACAGTTTGCTTTTTCCAGTCTGTCTCTAATAGGATCTTCTCCCTACACAGATGCCAGAACCTTCTTTTCAAAATGTAGCCTGGACCATGGGACTTGTCTCCTCCAAAGTCTCCAAAAGCTTTCCAAACTGTTCGGGATACAATCTGATCAACACGACTCTGTATGATCTGGGACCTGACTACCTCGCTCCCTATTTCTCACCCCACTCCAGCCACACTGGTCTTCTTACGTTGCACATAGACATGAAGCTAGCTTGTTGTGCCTCAGGGCTACTGTACCCCCTCCATCCTCTGCCTCGAAGCTTCCATCTTATCTAGTGGTATGTCTTAGATCTCTGTTTAATGTTACCATCTCAAGAAACTTTCCCTTACTGTGTTTTCTGATTAGGTCACCTAACCCTTTCCATCCTCAATATCCTTGATGTGCTTAATTTTTCTTCATGGAAATTTTCACTACCTGAATTAATTAATTAATTAATTAAGACTCAAACTCTCTTTATTTATTTATTTTTTAGTTGTAGTTGGACATTATATATATATATATATATATATATATATATATATATATATATATATTTAATTTTATGTGGTGCTGAGGATTGAACCCAGGGTTTTGCATGTGCTAAGTGAATGCTCTGCTGCTGAGCCATAACCACCCCCACAAACTCTTTTACTACCTGAATTTATATCCCATATATTTCTGTTTATATCTCTCAGTAACCAGCATGCCATCTTCATTGAAAAGGAATTTTGCTTGTCTTGTGCATTGATACATCCCCAGCACCGAAATTGATCTGGACTGTAGTTTGTACTCTTTAAATATTCTTTACTGAGAAAATTATTCAGGGTTGACTATAAGGACTTTGGTTCTCTAGATTTGTGTCATTCCACAATACTGTTCTGGGTTCGCACAATTATCTTAGAAACATATGTATCTTATTGGAGGCACAATTATTAGCAAATAATGTCTTCAGGATAATTTACCTAAAGAAACTTAGATAATATTGGGGGATAGTGAATGAGATCATTACAAGTTGATTAGTTAATTACCTGGTTTATTTTTTTTTAGTTTTAATGATGTTTTTTTTCTTTTTTCCTTTTTTTGTACTCAGGATTGAACCCAGGGAAACTTTACCACTAAGCCACAGTCCTTTTATTTTTTATTTTGGGACAGGGTCTTGATTAGTTGCTGAGGCTGGCCTTGAACTTGCAATCCTCCTGCCTCAGCTTCCCAAGTCATTGGGATTAGAGTCGTGCACCACCATACCTGGCTTGTGATAATTTCTGTCAGACAACCCAGATGTGGGTCCTGGGAGTTTATGGTATGTCTGATATTTGATGTGATATCCTCGTGTGTCATTGGTGGAACGCAACTTACAAACCCTCTCTATATGTTATTAGGTTAGTTTTGTTTCCCATCTTGGTTCAGTTCCTCTCCCAAATTGTTGAATATTCTGTATTGTGATAATTTCCTATGATCCTAAGAGCATTCGGTTCCCATATTAGTGAAAACTAAAAAAAGGCAAAAAGTTGATCAGAAAGGCCTACCTACTTGAGTAAAAACATCCCTTCTATGAATACATATGCTTAGTCCCACAACAGATACATGTTAAATATTTGTCATGGGTCAAATCTGTGGTAGGCACAAAGAAAAAGCAAAAACACAATAGCTCTTACATTTGTATCATACTTTTTTCAAGAACATTGTATCATTGATCTTCATCCTATCTGCTCTCAAGAAGTTTATAATCTATTTAAAACTGAAAAACCAAACCACAACAACAACAAAGCACATAAAATAATTAGAGACTAGCATGAAAGAGTATATTTAAGGGCTAACTTGGTTGGTTGGAGTAAATATGGGGATTGAGGACCAGGCAAACTTGGCCTGGAGTAGGTCTTCCTTTCAGACAAGGGTCTGGATCATGCTTTATAGAGAAGTGGACCTGTCTTCAAGGACGAGGGACAATATTGCAGACACAGTGAATTCATCAGTGCTGGCAATGACTCAGTATCAATACGGTCAACATCATCCAAGCATTTCGAATGTGCAGCTGAAAGCTAAATAACTTCTCAGCGGCAAAGGCATCTTTCAGGTTACAAAGAGCAGTATTACGAAAGCCGTCTATATAAAGAAGCTACTCCAGAAAGGGATTCAAACCCACACACAATTAAGAAAGGATGAATCACTCTCAAAATGTGAGGAAATAACTATGCAAGACTTAGATGACTACTAGTGCTTTGTTAAAAAGCTTTTCTCTACTCCCCAAATCCAATAAAACAACACTATTTAACCTTATAAATACAACAATTAGTGCCAAAGAAAATAATTACACAATTTATGTGGCTATATAAATTAATGCAAAATTGATAAAAGGAAATGTAATAGATAATGTGCCCTTTACAAACAGAATCAGTAATCCTCCTGACAGCTTTATCAAGGAGGTGTGATTAATCCCATTTTGAGATGGCAAAACTGAAGTTCAAAACTAACATTAAGCCAAGTGCCCAAACTCCCCCGGTTTGTAAGTAGTATCATTACTGGGTTTCAAGTCAAGTCTGCCTGGCTCCATTATTGTGACCTGGCATTTAAAAAAAAAAAAAAAAAAAAGCAAGAAAGCAGGCTAGGCAGAAGCAGGAAGCCAGTCTTCAATAGCATACAAAGTTAACAACATACAAATGCAATATAATCTGCTAAATGCACAATACCATCAACTATCAATCTAGGCATATCAACTGAAGCCAGACTTGCTCTTAGTTTTAACAGCATTTGCATTATTTTCAATAATGACTTAATCTGACTTTTCAGTTTTCTATTTTTATAGTGATCCCCTGCCCCTCCCCCACTAGAATTTACACATTAGCAAAGGAAGCACTTTGAATCAATCCTGAACAAAACAAAAAACCGAGGTCTTTCAGTCAGGAAAGATTTGCAAAGCAGAATTTTAGGCTGTGAGTTGCATCCATCAGACACATTAGCAGTCTTTGCCAGGCAGCACTGATAGACAGAGGGTTGGAGAGTCGATGTCAGGATTAGGAGGCAAGACAGCTTCCCAATTCTCTTGATTTATGCCTCCATTTTATTTTATTTGAATTTTGAGATCAGCTCTGTCCATATGTAAATTAAGTCTTTTTTTTAAAAGCATATTTCAAAGCCAAATATAAGTAACATTTACATCAGCCAGTATTTTACATGACTCAGGAAATGTTCTCTTCCATTAATGCTATTAACTGAGCTGGTCAATTGCTTAGAATGGAACTGAAAATATAACATTTCATGGTCATCGTACTTGACGTATTTAAAAAGAGAGGTGACATTAAAAATGACAGTTCAAAGAAATTCCAATATAGAGAACTACGTTTGCCTCCTAGTTTTCTGGTATCTCCAGGTAGAGGTGCTGAGTTTCATTTTTCATAGTACTTACTTGTTGGGTCCTCCTTAGAGGATAAGAGTGACTTCCATAGTTCCATACCTGCCACTAGCCATAGAGAGGTCTGGAATCTGATCAAGGGAAGCACTGTTTGGTCTTGATGGCTGGACTTACTCTGGAGGGTAAACTAAGTTGGCAGGCAGGTGGACAGAAACAGGCACCAGGAATGAATCTGCTGAGGTAATGGGTTCAGAAGTAATGGTACATGTTATGGTTTAGATACCAGATGTCTCCCTAAAGCTCACGTATGAAACAATGCAAGAAAGTTTAGAAATGACTGGGTTATGAGAATTTTAACCTTAGTGCGTTAATCCCTTATAGGGATTAACTGGGTGGTGACAGTGGGCAGGTTAGGATAAGGTTGAAGGAGTGGGTCATTCAGGGCGTCTTTAGGGTTTATATTTTGCCCATGGTAAGGGAAGCTTTGTTTCTCTCTGCTTCCTGGTGGCCATGTTCTGAGCCCCTTTCCTCCACCACATACTTCCGCCATGATGCTCTGTCTCACCTTAGCATACAGCAATGGAGTCAGCCATCAGTGGACTGAGACCTGAAACCATGAGAACCAAATAAACTATTGCTCCCCTAAAATTGTTCTTGTCAGGTCTTTTGGTCACAGCAATGAAAACGCTGACTAAGACAGTATTCCTTTTATCTTTCATTTTTTTAATGTTCATTTTGGTAAAATATATGTAACACAAAATTTACCACCTTAGCCAATTTCATGTGCAGAGTTCACTGATATTAGAAAGATTCAAATGTCATGCAATCATCACCACCATCCATGTACAGAATTCTTTTCATCTTAAAAAACAGAAACTCTACACCTATTAAACAATAACTGCCCATTCCTCTCCCCTCCAGCAGCCCGGGCAACCACCATTCTACTTTCTGTCTCTACAATTTTATTGCTTGAAGTGCTAATAGGACCTATTTTAGTCAGCTTTCTCATCATCACTGTGACTAAAAGACTTGACCAACATAATCGTAGAGGAGGAAAAGTTTATTTATTTATTTTAAAAATATTTATTTTTTTAGGTATAGATGGACACAATGCAATACCTTTATTTTTATGTGGTACTGAGGATGGAACCCAGTGCCTCAATGCATGCTAGGCGAACGCTCTACTTCTGAGCCACAACCCTAGCCAGAGGAAAAGTTTATTTGAGGGTTTACGATTTCAGAGGTCTCAATCCATGGACAGCAGGCTCCATTCCTCTGGGATTCAGATGAGGCAGAACATCATGGAAGAAGAGTGTGGTGGAGGGAAGCAGCTCACATGATAAGAAACAGAGAGACTCCACTAGCCAGATACAAAATATGTACCCCCAAAGCCACATCTCACCTGCCTTCAGTTACCACTCAGTTAATCCCATCAGGTGATTAATTCACTGGTTGGATTAAGGTTCTCATAACCCAATCATTTCTCCTGTAAACCTTCTTGCATTGTCTCACACATGAGCTTTTTGGAGACACCTCACATCCAAACTATAACATAACCCCTTGGGTATGGCACTTTAAGACCCCTTTTGTTTGGTACTTTTGTGACTTCATGCCAAGTTCAGATTCTTTTTTTTATTTTTATTTTTTATTTTTTAATTTTTTATTGTTGGCTGTTCAAAACATTACATAGTTCTTGATATATCATATTTCACACTTTGATTCAAGTGGGTTATGAGCTCCCATTTTTACCCCATATACAGATTGCAGAATCACATCAGTTACACATCCATTGAGTTACATATTGCCATACTAGTGTCTGTTGTGTTCTGCTGCCTTTCCTATCCTCTACTACCCCCCCTCCCCTCCCCTCCCCTCCCCTCTTCTCTCTCTGCCCCCTCTACTGACATTCATTTGTCCCCCTTGTATTATTTTTCCTTTTCCCCTCACTTCCTCTTGTATGTACTTTTGTATAACTCTGAGGGTCTCCTTCCATTTCCATGCAATTTCCCTTCTCTTTCCCTTTCCCTCCCACCTCTCATCCTTGTTTAATATTAATCTTCTTCTCATGCTCTTCGACCCTACTCTGTTCTTAGTTACTCTCCTTATATCAAAGAAGACATTTGGCATTTGTTTTTTAGGGATTGGCTAGCTTCACTTAGCATAATCTGCTCTAATGCCATCCATTTCCCTGTAAATTCTATGATTTTGTCATTTTTTAATGCAGAGTAATACTCCATTGTGTATAAATGCCACATCAAGTTCAGATTCTTAACGTTGGTATTCATTCATTCTACTCATGCTGTTCAGGTGATTGTATTAAACTATTACTTTTACTAGTTTTCATATATATTGTGTTACATGGGTATATCTGCAAATTGTGGGTCTGTGGATTTGACCAATGGACTGAAAAAATTCAAATAACAAAAAAAATTACACCTATATTGAAAAAGTACAGATTTTTTCTTCAGCATTATTTCCTAAACAATACAGTATAACAACTATTTATGCAGCATTTACATAGTATTGGTAATTATATGTAATCTAGATATGTTTTAAAGGTCATAGGTTACATTCAAATACTACACCAGTTTTTATAAGGGACTTGAGCATCCATGGGTTTTGGTATTCAAGGGGGGCCCTGGAAATAAAACCCTGCAGAAGTTAAAGGACGACTGTACTTGAGACAGTTTTCAAAATTTTTGCATTATTGTAATATTCTTCCTATCTTGTCTTATGCCTCTCCTGATAGTTCTAAAAAACAGTGGAATAAAAATATCAACTCCCAAGATATACTTTATTTTTTTATTATTTTCTCTCAGGCATTATTTCAACTCAGAGTCACAAAAGAACATAGACAAGCCTCATTCAAACACGGTGATGATAGCACTTTGAAAATGCAAGTGGCCTTTACATGTGGATTGTATTCCTAGGCAGCTTACTGTGAGTAGATATATAGTGTAACAGTACCGATTTCTCATAGAAGCAATGCTGTTACAGAAGGGTAAAGTTCTTGACCTAGGACTTACGCCAACTTTTACCAAATGCAGGACTTAATAAACTACAGATGATACATTTTATGTTTTGCAGCATAGCTCTCCAAAGCACGCATAAATCAATTAAGTAACACTGCAAGTAGTCAATAAACATAAAATCCATTTAATATGATGCAGTCTCTTTGACCACATCTCCCTGCCAACTGTTATACAACTTTGAGGAGCAGTTTCATTTGTTCTGTGGGTCTTGGGATGATTTCTTTGATATGACTTTGACAAGCATTTTCTAAAAATATTTTTTAGTTGTCAATGGACCTATTTATTTATTTATTTTTTAAAATAATTTTAATATTTATTTTTTAGTTTTTTTGGCGGACACAACATCTTTGTTTTTATGTGGTGCTGAGGATCGAACCCGGGCCGCACGCATGCCAGGCGAGCGCGCTATCACTTGAGCCACATCCCCAGCCCAATGGATATATATGCGGTGCTGAGAATTGAACCCAGTGCCTCACACATGCTAGGCAAGCGCTCTACCACTGAGCCACAACCCCTGCTCTTGACAAGCATTTTAAAGGAAAGTTGGGAGCAGTTATTTGATGTTTCTTTGGGAAAAAAAAAAAAGAAAAAGAAAAAACACATTTCAGGAGTGATGACTTGTTCCCTTGTTTTCTTGTAGTCAATTTTCCTGTCATAAAATCTAGAGATTAGAACTAATTATGGCCCGCTAGTGTGCTTAGGTTGGGATTCATTACCTCCAAAGGGGAGAATAGCATATGTTCATGTGAGAAAATGCCTGTTCAAGTGTCAGAAGTTCCAACACGGGTGTAATTGGCAGAGGGCTGTAAGTGTGAGTGGCTGTGAGTACAAATCACAGGAAGGATTGCTTGCACTTTTTTTTTTTTTTTCCTTCTCCTCCAATTCATCATGGAGTAGAAGAAACATGAACTTGGAACCCCTGGCTCTTGTAATCTCAGTTAATAAATTTAAGGCAAAAAAAAGACAGATCCTGAGAAGGCCTGAGAGTCCTGGAGTAGACCTTAAAATCACCCCAGGGCTGGGGCATAGATCCTTAGTAAAGTATGTGCTTAGCATGCGTGAAGCCTTGGGTTCAATACCCAGCAACATCACCCCACCCCCAATGACAACTGCAAAACAAAAACAAAAAATGCTAAATGTCATCACTTCGGATCAGTATTCTACAGTAAGAAATCACCTGATGAGTCCAGTGGTACACACCTGTGGCCCCAGCTACTTAGGAGGCTGCGTTGGGAGGATCTCAAGTTCAAGGCCTGCCTCAGCAACTTAATGAGACCCTGCCTCAAACCAAAAAATAAAAAGGACTGAGGGTATAGCTCAGTGATAGAGTGCCCCCTGGGTTTAATTACCCAGGACTTAAATAAATAAATAAAAAAGAAAGAAAGAAAAGGAATCATTAAGAAGCCAATGTCACCAGGCCTGCCTTCCTGCATGTTGACTTTTCAGAAGAATGGCTCCCAGGTCCTCAAGAAAGACATTAAGGCTAGGTATGGTGGCACTCGCCTGTAATCCCAGAAGTTCAAGAAGCTGAGGCAGGAGGCTCATCAGTTCAATGCCAGCCTCAGCAAAAGCGAGGCACTCCGTGAGATTCTGTCTCTAAGTAAAAAAAAAAAAAAAAAAGCCAATGTCTAGGGAAAATGGATCTGTAATCAATAGTCTCCAAATCTTCTTTCCATAAAAAAACCCCTAAGTGCCGGGCTGGGGATGTGGCTCAAGCGGTAGCACGCTCCCCTGGCATGCGTACGGCCCGGGTTCGATCCTCAGCACCACGTACAAACAAAAGATGTTGTGTCTGCCGAAAACTAAAAAATAAATACTAAAAAAAAAAAAATTAAAAGAAAAAACAAACCTAAGTGCCATGTCAAGCCAGTCTATGTGGCAGGACACAGAAAAGAGCACAATTTGTTATAATTCATGTTGGGATTTCCCAACAAAGGAAAGCTATTCATTTAATCTCCTATGACATTGAAGTTGATTTGGGAAAAGGTCACTAATTAATTAGTTTGGTCAGAGGACTCAAAGTTTAGGTGAATGGTGGAGGAAAGGAAGAAGATTTTATTTCAAATCTTGGGGAAAAGACCCTTGCATCAAAATTATTCAACTATAATTTGTTCCAAATAATTCTCCTATGGCTGTGCTTAAGTCTTGCAGAACATGCCCTCTTTGTCAGTTACATTTATCTTCAAAGGCCTCACTACTCCTTTTCTTGCTGCTCAACCAACTTTGCAAGAGCTGTGTTTATCTGTTTTCTAACCTAGTGGACCCAAGGAGGCAGATAGTTAAGGATGATTTTCCCTTGAAATAGAAACTGCTGTTTACCTTGCACGTTGAAAAGCAACAGTCTTGCTCTCTGATCCCTTGAAACACATCTGAAAGCAGAAAGTCAAAGCACTGGTGAACACAATGTCACACACCAACCTCTCTGGGATAAAGGCACTAGTATCAGTTGGAAACTGTCCTTCAGGAGGTAGAAAAAGTAACCCACTCAAATTCTGAAAGTGGATGAGAGCCACTACCCCTCTTAGAGCCTTCTAAGTAGGGAAAAGAGGGGATGAAGCAGGGATCAGGGGCCAATTTTATTTCTTTAGCTGATCCAGCTTTCTTCAAGAGATTTCTATTTCACTCAAACAGTGAGTAAATGCCTTTGAAACAAGGAGGCGTTTCTTTCAAGGATAACTTTACTTTTGCTCCTGTTTCCTGATCCCAGGCCCTCATGCAACTTGACAAATAAGGAGAAATACATAGAAACTACAGATTTTTTTTTTTTAAGTTGTGTTGAAGGTGGCGTGGTGGCAAACACCTGTAATCCCAGCAGCTCAGGAGGCTGAGACAGGAGGATCCCGAGTTCAAAGCCAGCCTCAGAAAAAGCAAGGTGCTAAGTAACTCAGTGAGACTCTGTCTTTAAATAAAATAGGGCTGGGGATGTAGCTCAGTGGTCAAGTACCCCTGAGTTCAATCCCCGGTACCCCTCCCCCCCAAAAAAATGTTGTGTTGAAAGAAAATTTCTATGAATGGAGCTTACTACCCTGGAGTGGATAGCCATTGTGGATGAGGCAAAGAGCAAAGTTGTGGGTTGAAGCCAGCCTTTGAATGGAATGGAATGGGCCTCACCCAAATTCAAACTCTGTTAATCCCCAAGCACAGTGGCACACACTTGTAATTTCAGCTACTTGGGATGCTGAGGTAGGCGGAGCACAAATTTGAGGCCAGCCTCAGCAATTTAGCAAGGCCCTAAGCAATTTAACAAGATCCTGTCTCAAAATAAAAAATAAAAAGTGCTAGAATATAGCTCAGCCGTGGAGTACCCCTGGGTTCAATCCCGGTACCACAAAAAGCAAAACACAAACCTGTTTAAATGTTAGCACACCTTAAACAAGAAGATAAGTCCTTTAAGCCAAACAGAGACACTCACTGAGATATTTGTAAGATTTAAACTGAAGAATTTCTGTCAAGTGACTTCTTGGGGGTCAAGGTAGCTCACTATCATCCTCACACAAAGAGGATGCTTTCAACAATGGGCTGTATTAAAAAATCATGAAATGATAATATTCATCATTTAATGAGCTCCTATTTTTCACTAGGTACTTAACATACTTCATTTGGGTTGCATCGTAGTAATAACTCATCATTATCTCCATTTTACAGGTAAGCACTTGGCTATCTCGCAGTACTGCATTAGTGACAAAACCAGGATTTGAACCTAGAACTTTTGCATTTTCTGCTCTATCAACTAGTTTCCCTCAAAAGAAATAATCTATGAAACTGTTTTGTAAGCAGTAAAATTCTGTATTTTATAATTAGTTGGAGTTTTCCTGTTCTGCAAATTCTGGCCTAAATTCAAAACAAAACTCTCTGTTCTGCAAAGTGAGTTTAGTTGTCAGTCACTGTCTGGGCTAGGCTCAGACTACATCATTTATCCCTGTGAGAGCCTTGATTGTTTTCAACACAGTACTCCATGAATATTACGATGATCACATGTTAATTAAAAAAAAGTTTTCTCGGGCTGGGGATGTGGCTCAAGCGGTAGCACGCTCCCCTGGCATGCGTACGGCCCGGGTTCGATCCTCAGCACCACATACAAACAAAGATGTTGTGTCCACTGAAAACTAAAAAAATAAATAAATATTTAAAAAAAAAAAAAAGTTTTCTAAATGTTTGATGAGGTGGAAGTGTCAACTCCCATGATTTGATCATTACATGCTATATACATGTATTGAATTATCACATACCCCCATATATTTCTCAATGAAATAATAAAGGGGTTTGGGGGTATGGTTCAGTGATAGAGAGCTCACCTTGCATGTGCGAGACTCTCAGTTTGATCCCTAGTACCACAAAATAAATAAAAATGATGATAGTAGCTACTTAAAAAGTTGTCTTAAGGAACAAATGAAATAACCAGTATAAGGTACTGCCTGCCATGTAATAGGTGAAGCAGGTACTCAAATGTCTCTTAACCCCTTTCCCTCACTATTGTCCCAAAACAAGAAAATGTGACCTCTATTATGGCAAACACCATTCTCCTCTACACTCATTCACCTAAATGGAACTTTGAATCATTCTTTGATTTGTTTGAAACATATTTTGAGTACTTTATGTCTACTGGTGTCCTACGTAGGCACAGGGGATCTAGGAGTGAAGGAAAGGTTTGACGGTAATTTAAATGCCCCTTTCAATCTCCCCAACTTTCCATCCAAACAATGATCACAGTCTTGTTGAGTGTACATCAGGCCTGCTGGAACCCCTTAAGTCTGTTCCAACTTGTCCTTTCTTACTACTCCCAAGTATGGAAATGCATTGTCTTTCATCTTTCCTAGATCAGTGATCCTCAAAATTCAGCAAATATCAGAATCATCTAGAGGGCTTGTTAAGACTTAGATTGCATGCAGGGCCCCCCCCCTCTGGAATTCGTGGGTGGTCTCAGTGCTGCCTGCTCAGGTATTCTACACTTTGAAAAGCACTGGCCTTGCCTGTTATCTTGCTAATTGTTCTTTCTACTAGTAGGTCAGGTCTTCTAATCTAGGGATCAGCAAACTCTGGCCCCTTGGGCCAAATGCAGTCCAAAGGTCATTTTTGTAAATAAAGGTTTTGGTTTTTTTTAAATATTTTTTTTAGTTATAAATGGACACAATATCTTCTTATGTATTTATTTTTATGTGGTGCTGAGGATCGAACTCAGTGCCTCACACATGTGAGGCAAGCGCTGTACTACAGAGCTACAGCCCCGAGCCTGTAAATAAATTTTTATTGGCACATAGACCCATTTGTTTGCACAGTGTTGGTGCCTGCTTTTGTGTTGATGTAGATGTAAGCTGTTGTGACAGTGACCATATGGATCCATGGAGCCTAAAATATTCATGATCTTGCTCTTTACAGAAAAAAAGGTGTGCTGACCTCATCCTTTCCATGGTACAAAATTGATTTTTCCAAAAATATGCCCATTCTGTCAAGCTGTCTTAAAAATTCCGGCTGGTTCTTTTTTGCCTCTACGGTCAAATCCAAAGTCTTCCATGGTGTGACAAGCTGCCCAACCATGGTTTACCAATCTCTTCATATCCTGTCCAATAATTGAGCCATGTTGAACTTAGTTTTTTCTGAATGTGCCAAGATCCTCTTTCATTCCCATGTCTTTACACATCTTTTCCCTCCATTTACCATATCCCATCCCCCTTTTTTAAACTGGAGGAGCAACTATATCACATGTGAGTTTAATTTTCAAGAATACAACTATCACTCTGTGTTTCACACAGAGACAGAAAGAAAGAAGATAATGCTGTCTGCCCCTTCCACTCAATAAGTGTATGTTTCTGAATGAGGGTGAGATGGCAAGCCTGATTCCACTGTTCCTTCTGTCTGCTCAGATCTCCTGTGCCTCTCATATGTTACTGTGAGGATATCACCCCAGAGGGTGTCATCCCAGTGTTTAAAGATAACTGTTTTTCATACAGCAGAGCCAATAAACACAAGCCAACTTCTTCATCTGCTGCTTCAAGAAGAAGCAACAATCTGTTTCAAAGCTGGAAGAAAACCTGGTTGTGTTGAGCTCAGTAGATATTGGATATCTAGATAGGTACTATGGTTGATTGAAAAGTTCACTTCAAACACCACCATTTAGAACTAAGTCCTAAATAATATCTGACTCATTATTTAAGCCCCAGCACAAACATCATTTCTTCTCACTTCTCTGATGTGTGATCATTCTTCCTTTGTTCTCTCATAAATACCTTTGTTCAGAAATAAGAAGAAACTTAGAAGATGGAAAGATCTCCCATGCTCTTGAATAGGCAGAATTAACATTGTCAAAATGTCCATACTATCAAAAGCATTATACAGATTTAATGCAATTCCTATTAAAATCCCAATGACATTCTTCATAGAAATAGAAAAAGCAATCATGAAATTCATTGGGTAAAATAAGAGAGCAGAATAGCCAAACGAATCCTTAGCAAGAAAAGTAAAGCAGGAGACATCACAATACCAGACCTTAAATTATATTATAGAACCATAGTAACAAAAACGGCATGATATTGGCACCAAAACAGACACATAGACCAATGGTACAGAATAGAAGACACAGGGACACACCCACATAAATACAGTTATCTCATACTAGACAAAGGTGCCAAGAACATACATTGGAGAAAAGATGGTCTTTTCAACAAATGGTGCTGGGAAAACTGCAAATCCATATACAGCAAAATGAAATTAAACCCCTACTTCTTACCTTGCACAAAATTCAACTCAAATTGGATCAAGGACTTAGATATTAGACCAGAGACCCTGTGCCCACTAGAAGAAAAAGTAGTCCCAGATCTCTACCATGTCAGCCTAGGATCTGACTTCCTTAACAAGATCCCTAAAGTGCAAGAAGTAAAATCAAGAATCAATAAATGGGATGGAGTAAAAGCTTCTTCACAGCAAAGGAAACAATCAATAATGTGAAGAGAAAGCCTACAGAATGGGAGAAAATCTTTACCACATGTGCCTCAGATAGAGCATTAATCTCTAGGATATATAAAGAACCCAAAAAACCTAACACCAAAAAAACATGAGTAACCCAATCAATAAATGGGCTAAGGAACTGAATAGACATTTCACAGAAGAAGAAATACAATCGATCAAAAATATGTGAAAAAATGTTCATCATCTCTAGCAATTAGAGAAATGCAAATCAAATTACACTGAGCAATTCCATCTCTCTCCAGTCAGAATGGCAATTATTAAGAATAAGAGACCAGAATAGCCAAATGAATACTTAGCAAGAAAAGTAAAGCAGGAGGCATCACAATACAATAAATGTTGGCAAGGATGTGGGGAAAAGGCACACTCATACATTGCTGGTGGGACTACAAGTTGGTTCAACCACTATGGAAAGCAGTATGGAGAGTCCTCAGAAAACTTGGAATGGAACCACCATTTGACCCAGCTATTCCACTCCCTGGTTTATATCCAAAGGACTTATAATCAGCATACTACAGTGACACAGTCACATCAATGTTTATAGCAGCTCACTCCAAATAGCCAAACTGTGGAACCAACCTAGGTGTCCTTCAACAGATGAATGGCTAAAGAAAATGTGGAATATATTCACAATGGATTGTTACTCAGCCTTAAAGAAGAATGAAATTATGGCATTTGCAGGTAAATGGATGGAGCTGGAGAATATCATGCTGAGTGAAATAAGCCAATCTCAAGAAACCAAAGGCCAAATGTTTTCTCTGATATGAGGATGCTAATTCACAATGGGGGTGGGGGGTGAGGGGGAAGAAATGAAGTACTCTGGATTATACAGAGGGGCTTGAAGGGAGGGGAGGAGGTGTGGGGATAAGAACGATAGTAGAATGAATCAGACATTATTACCTTATGGGCATATGGGATTACATCGTGTCCAACCAGAAAAACGAAAAATTATACTCCATTTATGTATGGTATGTCAAAATGCATTCTACTGTCATGTATAACAAATAAGAACAAATTTTTAAAAAAGGAAAAAAAATCTTTGTTCCTGTGGTATCTTGTACCTATGTGTATCATGACATTGAGTTGCAATTATTTAATTAGTTTTCAGTCTGTCTCCATTGTGCAGTGAGCTTTTCAAGGAGAAAGGCATATTTTAGTTAGCCTGTGTCTGTATCTACCCAGCCTAAGGATAGACATGCAACAGTATTTACTGATGAAGTTCAGCCTCCACTTTGGACCATGTACTCTTCTCTGAAATGCTGTATGAACTCTGTTGGATTTTCCGTTTAATACCCATGGTTCAAATTTTCAATGCATTTTCATTGTTACAAGAGAAATATGGAAGAATTTTCTCTTTTCAACTAGATTTAAGGTTGATAAGGGCAGACTTTTATTTGCTGCTTACTATATCATAAGAACAAAATATTTGTTCTCATAGATTGATAGAGTTTGATACGTTCAAAAACAGAAAGAAATGTACAGTTAGTTTTTACTTGGTCAGAGGTTTGTCTATGCTTGGTTGTCTCAAGTTATGAAGCCCTAAACATGGCTTCATTTTGAATAAGGACCATCTCTCCTTACTTCCACAGAGCCCATGTTTACATATGAGCAATTCCTGCTTTGATTTGATGCGTGGAGTTGCTAACCTGCATCCTTGGTTTCTCGCTAGCTGTGCCCAGTGCTGCTCCTTACCAGCTTCATCAAAAGTCACACTTAAAAGTGTCAGATGCTTATAATCTCAGCTTCTTGGGAGGCTGAGGCAGGAGGATTGCAGATTTCAGGCCAGCCTATGCAATTAGTGAGATCCTGTCTCAAAATTAAAAAAAAAAAATGGGCTGGGATGTAGTTAAGTGGTAAAGCACTTGCCTAGCATGTGTCAATACCTGGGTTTGACTAAAAAGAAAAGTTACCCTTCCACGATCCAGTTTATTTTTTTCTTTCAGAGCACATAGTAAGAATGTAAGTAAAAACTTCTAAATGTATGAATGTCCAGGTGCTACAGGTATAAAGGAGCTAAGCTGATCTGATCCAGTATTCAAGTTTTCTATTCAAAGCAAACTAAATAAATAAATAAGGTGGAAATAAAAGACAGTTGGCTACCTAAAGTTAACACAAATGAAGAAAGGTTAGCACACAAAGTGACAATTATCCTGGAACATCTGGGTCTCATTTACCAGGGGTTTTCTGTGGACCCCAATTTCTTAGAACTCTAATCAATATCTCTTTATCACACATTTCTGAAACTTCACTCTTTATGATCATAAGGAACCCAGGAAATGTTTCATTTTCCCTTCTCATACATTTTTGGAAGTGAAATGGAAAATTCAGCAAATAAAATTGTGCTAAAAATTTGAGACTAAGAAAAAGGGAAGGTGTCCAAACTGATGAGAAATATTTCACTGTGAAATATTTGGAGATGATGGGTAGATCTTTCTGTGTCTGTTGGTTCATTTGGGGCCTGAGCACTCAGGGTTAAGTCGAGGTAGAGATGCCAGGGGACCCAGATTTTTGGCTAAAAGCCAAGGGGAGTAGAGAGGGGGCAGTCAAGGACTGAAGCAGGTGGCGTGGACTGACTTCTCCTTCAGTGTCCTTCTCTTTCCTCATTTTATTTATATTGATTTTTGTTGTGTATCCCTTAACCTCTTCCACATTGCCTTTCTTTCTTTCCCTCGTGTGTGTGTGTGTGTGTGTGTGTGTGTGTGTGTGTTTTACTGGGGATGGAACCTAGGGCTTTGAACATACCAGGCAAGCACTCAACCACTGAGCTACACCTCCAGCCTTCTTTCACATGTAAACTGCCAAGATTTAAAACTAAATGAGAGTTTAAAAAGTTACTGGCTATCATTATTTTTAAAAATCACTTTTTATTTGCTGATATGATTTTTCATTTATTCCTCTAACATAATATTCTGCTAGGCTGATTTTAGAGAACAAAAAAAATCTACCATCCTTGCTTACTATTTTTAAATGGTCATTGAATGAATCATTTGCCTGAAACATGTGCATATCTTTGACCCAGAAATTTGCTTCCAGGAATTTCTGTTAAGGAAATAATTAAACTGGTTTGTAAAGACATTCGTATAAAGCTGTTTATGTTCAACAATAATGTTCATTAAATAAACGTAGGTACATCTATACAGTTAAATGTTATGTGGCCACTAAAGTTAATAGTGTAAATATTTATTCCCATGAAAGCTGTTTATGCCATATAATACAATAATAAAGTACTTAACCACTGGTGTGTATCATAATCTGTTTTGCAGGAATATATGCATATACATATATATATATATAAAAAAAGAAGAAGAAAATTTTATGGTGGTTACTTCTGGTGATGTGATGAAATGATTTTTCGTGTTTTGTTCACAGGTAATTTCTAATTTTTCTATAATTAGAAAAACTGTTACTTCTGTGATGAAAATGTCTTACCAACATAAATAAAATTGCTTATTTTATATGATAGTTGACTAATTTATATAGAAAATGGGATCTGTTTTTTTCCTAATTAATTTTATAACCCTGTTCTCTCCCTCTCTTTCCCACATCTTTCCTTCTTTGTCCCTCCTCAATTAAAGATGTTCTGATATCCTGGGGAATCCACTGGTGAGAAACTTGTCAAAGTCTCTGGAGCCCCAAAGTGACTTAAAGTAAAAAGCAGATAAAATGAAAAATTCACCTGGATTTTCTTTCAATCTATCTGATTTTTTTTTTTAAGAGAGTGGGGGAGAGAGAGAATTTTTTTAACATTTATTTTTTAATTCTCCGTGGACACAACATCTTTGTATGTGGTGCTAAGGATCGAACCTGGGCCACACGCATGCCAGGCGAGCGCGCTACCGCTTGAGCCACATCCCCAGCCCAATCAATCTATCTGATTTTAATGGTTTTTAACTTTCAAATGTCTGAGGGGTAAGTAGACTTCTACGGGATTTAATGCCGAATGCCCTCTTTACCTGGACATGCAGTGACATGCGGTGACTGCTGCGAGGGGACATCACAAAGGTTGTTTGCACAAGCTCAAAGAATGCTGAAGCGAGGACGATTTTCCAAGGCTTCACCCTATTTCCCTTGACCTGTGTGGATTTTCCAGGACCGCATCCCCTTGCTCTGAATTAGCCTGATAATCCCCGGTAGTCCCCCTGCCCTTCCTCTCTGCTCATGGTCAGTCACCCCACCAGGGAAACTGTTGCTTGGGAGACACATGGACTTGAAGCACCTTCTAACTTTGTAACTCCGAAGGTGAGCTAAAGGATCAGGGTGTGGCGATTGCACGTGCTGTTGTTAGCTCCTGCATTTGGTCCAGGGGACTCAGGGTGGGAAACACACATCTTTTCTGTGCATTGATTTCCACTGAACAGAAAGGATGGCATGGTGTTGTAGACAGGAGCTTCATAGGTAAAGGCAAAGGAAAGAATGTCACAAACATGGTACATGCAGCAGGGCTGAAAAGAGCAGGGGTGCCCAGAATTCTTTCCTAGATTTTATCACTGACTTGTTGAATGTCCCCGAGCGCTTAGGCTATTTCTGTGGCTTCAGCTTTCTCATGCATCGACAGGTAATAATACCCTGTTCTCTCCACTTTCATTATATGGGCACTGTGAGGATAAAATAGCTAGTTAATGAGATTTAAAATAGGAAGAAAATGTTTTTGAAGCCTTTAAAGTGCCTTGAGATTTTCAAATCCTGATTAAATAGAAGGCCTTGTCACGAGAAAAATCTGTACAGGTCATATTATGTACATATTGTTTCTTTGAGTGCTGTATTTATTTGACAATTTATTTTTCCTTTCTGCACAAATGCGGAGGGAAAAAAAAATGGAGACAAGGTCAAAGAATCAGAACTACAAACCTGGAAAAAGAAGTGTTGCCAGTCATGTTCGCCTCCAACCCATTTTCTGAATGAAGCTTAAGTTTAAAGCCTCCTCTGATAGATTTGGAAGAGTGTATTTAACAGGGTGACTAAAATGTATACACTGTCAAGTGTGTTTCTCACATGGAGAAATAGTGTAATTTTATCTTGGGGTAGGGCTGAGGACGCCATTCTTGAACACATACAATACTGGAGACATTTCCTGGAAAATGGCCTTTGCCTGCGACAGTTGTGGCACACAGAAATGTTTGTGGTTCAGATTTAGAAGCAATATGAGAGCTGAAGCCAAGGAACTACTTTTGCTCAGTACCACCAGGTGCCAGATCTAAAACGTTACTATGTTCCTATTTGTATGTTAGGGAAAAGTTCCCCCAAGTTTTGCACCTTTTTTTTCTACCTCCCTAACAAGCCAACAAATCAAAACAATGAACTACCTTCTGAAAAAGGTAGTTTTTTTAGTCCATTCAGACTTTTAATGAGACTGTTAGTCCTTTGTGTGCCTTTCCTTTCTCTTGTTCTAAAAATACATCTAAGAGGTGGGAAAATGGCCAATAAACGTTAATATATTTTCTACTGAATTTTATGTTGCTATAGTTTAGCTAAGAATGTGGACTCTGAGGAAAAGTGTGCTTTGATTAAATATTATTAAAAAATACTATGTTCATTGTGGAAGGACGAACAAAAGCAGTAGTATTGATTACCTGTTTGGGAGTAGTGGGAAATGGCAGGGAGATTTTACTTTTTCCTAGCTTTTGATGTTTGCTGCATATGAACTACCCACCATCAAAATTAAAATACTAACAAAACATCCCCCCTCCCCCCCCCAAAAAAAGCATTTACCTCTGGGAAAAGAAACTGGCAGGAAAGAATGAGGAGCTAAAGATTTTTTTAAAAATATGGAATCATTCTGATGAATTTGCAGTTTTTGCAATGTGCATGAATAAATAAATGTGCATTATAATTTAGAAGAACAAACAAGAGGGGAAAATCCAAAACCAAACCTCTGCGTTCAGTGCTTTCCACGTAAGAAAGGATGAGCCTCATGCTATTTCCTTATACTTGTATATCTTTTCCATGTGCCATAGAGCTGCCCTGTGGTCGTGAGATGAAGGGAAAGATCAAAGTCCATTCCAAAGTCCAAGCCAAGTGGTGATTATGTGGCTTTCTCTGTACAGACATAATAGGGTTACACATTCACTGTGAAAAGCTGTAGACAGATGACACCAGTCAACAGAACACCCTACACAGAAACTGTAAAACCATTTTAACACTTCAGATATTACTACATGTGACAAAGTGTTTGAAAGATCAACCAAATAAACTGTTTCTAGGAAATGTTTCCAATAGAATACTTCTTGAATAATGTAGGGAATTGGGTAGTGGGAATTGAATTAAGATACTGAAACACAGTCAAGAAGAGGACGTATATTTTTAGCTCAATACTTTTATAGAAGCCTCCCGATACTATAATACTTCTCGACCTTTTAAAATTTTTTAGAGAAAAACCAAAATAGATTATCTCCTTTATATGGCAGAGAATCTGTGTAGGAGTATTGCAAATAGGACAAGATTCCAAGTTTGACAATATATATCTATACAATCAATTATTATTCATGTGTTCATTCATCAGTCATTTATGTGTGAGGCTCTGTGTGAGATGCTCTGAAAATATAGGAATGAGTAAGCCCCAGTTGTAGGAGGGGAGGTCAAGCGAACATCAGAGATGGGCAGTGGTGTGATGAAGACCGTGTGCTGAGAAGCACAGGTGTATCCTAAGGTCAGGCAGGGAGGAAAGCACCACCTGTCAAGGAGGGAAGCCATGGATCTTAAAAACAGCAATGCAAATTAAAAAAAAAAAAATTAAAAGAACAATGCATATAAAGCATCTAGCACAATGCCAGATCCATAGTAAAGAAGGTAGGTAGCCATTGAAAAGTATATAGTTAAGTTATGCCTAAGGTATTTTGGGAACATCTTGGAAGAGTATGTAATTTAGCCTGCCAGTGGGAGAGAGGGGGATGGAAGAGGAAACATTTAGATGATGTATAACTTTAGGAATTAGCTGATAGTTTTAGAACTGCACTGAGTTCACAAACAACAAACCAATGACTTCAAATCAAAGGAAGGCTGCGTTTTGTCCTGAGGTTGAGTTAAATCAAGGATACCTCACTAGGAAAAAAAAAAAAAAGGCCAAGGTATCTTATCCTTGGCAGTGATACACATTTTAGATGGGATAATTCTTCTTTGTGGAGAGCTGTGCTGTGATTGTAGAATGTTCCGCATCATCCCTGATTCCTACCCACTAGGTTTCAGAGACAGCCCTGGGCTGTGTAGCCAAAAAATGTCTCAGATGTTGCCAAATGTACCCTGAGGGTCAAAATCACCCCCTATTGAGAACTTTTGCCTTAAACCAAGATCATTTCATTATTTATAATGTTTTGTAATGCTTAGCTATTAAGCTGCAAATGGAAAAAATTAAGGTTGATTAAAAAAAAAAACTTAAATATTTTCCTCTTATTTCTATTGCTGTTAAATGTATTGTGATGAAAACTACCAAATTAACTTGTCTGGAGACTGATTTATTATCATTTTTTACTTGCCAGTCATAACAGGGTCTGAGATATAATCCAGGAAAATGGCTCAGCTCTAACTTGGGCACACTTAAGAAACTTAGAGCTTATTCTAGTTTCTAAATACTTTTATAAAGTTAATTTTTCTTTGTAGAAAACACAAAATAGAGGTTTTTAGATTATTAAGACAACCATGACTTCCAGATTCAATGTTACTATCTCTTTTTTAAAAATATTTTTTAGTTGTCAATAGATTTTTTTTACTTTATTTGTTTATTTATATGTGGTGCTGAGAATTGAACCCAGAGACTCAAACGCTCCAGGCAAGTGCTCTCCCACTGAGCTACAACCCCAGCCCCCAATCAATGTTACTATCTCTAGTTCCCTCCTACTCTCCCTGTCTGCGGGCACAAGGTCCTGGGTCTTGGAGTGGTGACCCCTGTCTTTCATCATCTTCCTCTGCCCAGGACAGAAAACTGCAACTAGCAAAGGTGCCCAGAGGCTGCTGGGTGATTTTCTGCTTATCTGCTGGGATAGTTCCATCTTACCTTTCATGATGTTTCAAACTGCTTAAGCAAATATGTGAAGTAAACCATAATTAACTGGAACTTACTATGCAACAAAATGAAAAAAAAAAATCCCCATTGTATTTTTAAAAGGAAAATGGAAATCAGAGGAGCTACGTTTACATTTTAAATTTTTTAAATGAAACTCTGAATATAAGAACTGGGTAAGGAATACTCAATCAAGTAAACATTTAAACATGATTTGTTGATAATCAGGTTGATGCTTGTATTAGCCATCTGTCACAGGAACAAAATACTTGAGATGATCAACTTAATATGCAGGAAAGGTTGATTGGTTGGTTCATGGTTTCAGAGTTTTCCTTCGATGTTTGCTTGGCTCCATTGTTTGTGGCCACGATGAGGTAGAACATCATGGCGGTGGTGAGATAGAACATCATGGTGGTGGTGTGTGGTGAAGCAAAACAGTTCACCTATTGGCAGCCAGGAAGCAAAAAGAAAAAGAGGAAGGGCCTGGGACCTACAATTCCCTTTGAGGGCATACCCCCAATGTTTGAATTCCTTCCTATAGGCACTGTTTCTTAAATGTTCCACCACCTTCCAAGACTGCCGTGGGCTGGGGACCAAGCTCTCAACACATGGGTTTTTTTGAGGACTTTTCTAAACCACTACATAAAGAACCAAAGTGTTTTTTTTCCTTTATATATTGTAAAACATTTCTACTTTCAAAAGAATATTCAACTTTTTTTTTAAAAGTTGTTTATGTATATATGATCATATGTATGTGGGAAAGATCTTTCCTTTTTTTGTGAGTCCAAATTAGAGCCTGCTTTTCACATTGTTCTATAGATTGCTTTTTTTTTTTTTTAACTTACTAATATGCTATGGAGACAATTCTATATCCATCTGTAATGGTGGAATACAGTCTTTTATGTAGTTGCATAGAGATCTGTTGCATGAATGCACCATGATTTATTTTACTCGCTCCTTATTGATAGGTATGTTTCTATTATTTCGTTAATAAAAGTATGGTAATGATTATTCATGTTCATCTAGTCTTTTTGAATCTTAACATAAATTCCTAGAAACAGAGTTGCTGAGTCAAAGGATAATTGCATTTAAACTTTTTTTTTTAACATTAACAATTTTTTTTTCCCCATAAGAGGCGGTGCTAATTTATTTTCTCAACCATGTGAGTTATTGTTTCCCCACATCTCTGCTAACATATATTATACAACTCTGGTGGGTTAAAAAGAATTGATCATTGTTTTAAAATTTGCTTTTCTTTAATTACAACTGAAGATGAATATATTTTCCTGTGTTTGTAAAAGCGTGTGTGTCTTTCTCTATGAATAGCTGTTTCGTTTTTTGTCAAGTCTTTTCCTCTTTCCTTCCTCCCTCTTTCCTCTCTCTTTCAGCCTCCTTCTCCTTTTTCCTTCTTGGTTATATCTCTCTCTTGTCTGTCACTCTCCTTCCTTTCCAAAGACTCTTAGATATTAGTCTTTTTCTTGCTCTACCTGCAGCAATTTTTTTTTAGTTGGTCTTTGCTTTCTGACTTTGTCTATAGTAATTTTTTCATGCAGAAATGCTTAGTTTATGTAGTGAACATGTTCTTTTTTTTTCTTTATGGCTTTTGTCCCACCCTTAACAACACCTCCCTTACTTTGATATTCTAAAGGAAAATATTCTTTCATGCTTTCTTCTAGTACTTTTATGGCTTTACTGTATATCTTTAAATCTGAGCTATCTGGATTTTATTTTTGAATAAAGAGTGAGGTGGGAATTCAAATTTAATTTTTTCCATATGGTTAGCCAAGGGTCCCAACACCACTTTCCCCACTTCTTAATTGCAGCTATTGCCTTTAATTTATGCTAAATATTCATATTTAGTATTATTTCTCAAGCCTCATTTTTTTTGTGGTACTGAGGATTTTGTGGTACTGTGATTTTTCTTGAGGATTTAACCCAGGGGTGCTCTATCACTGTGTTACACCTCCAGCCCTTTAAAATTTTTATTCATTTTATTTTGCAAAAGGGTTTTGCTAAGTCGCCCAGGCCAGCCTTAAACTTGCCATCCTCCTGTCTCTGCCTCCTGAGTCACTGGGATTACAGGCATGGGCCACTGCACCTGGCTCAGTTCTTTTCCACTTATCTCTATCTTATCATGGACCAGCACCAAACTCTTCATAATGTTTTAGGATATGTTTTTTTGTTTAATATTTGATTTTAATATATTTGTCAACATCTTTTCCTACTACATATGATTTTATTCCTCATCTTTCAGGTACAGTGATAAGGA
Source organism: Marmota marmota marmota (assembly GCF_001458135.2). Taxonomy (NCBI): domain Eukaryota; kingdom Metazoa; phylum Chordata; class Mammalia; order Rodentia; family Sciuridae; genus Marmota; species Marmota marmota. Next base: position 21,292,543 of record NW_026000093.1, read on the forward strand.
GTGGTCAAGGTAGAACGTGTTGGGTACAACCCTTTTACATTTGTATTTATGCCATTTGGGGAACCCCCAATCTCAAGCCATTGAATACTCAACTAGTTTCCATTATCTTTCAAACTCTGAACTTCATCCCAATATGCATCATTTCATGTTTCACCTCAAGAGCTGGAAGCACAAATGTTTTCTGACCACCATGACAGCGAGAGGAGCTTTTTCAGGAGGGCCCAGGTGGTGATCCTTATGGGCTGGAAGCCAAGAGGGGCTTGCAGGGGAGCTGTAGCTGATAGGCACTGATAGCCAAGGGGGTATGGGAGAGGCTCCATACCCCAAGATCTGGCCTATCCATGATTAGGATCACAGAAACAAAATTATCAGATAACACAAAAGGTTGTTTGAGTGTATCAGAAGAAAAATCTCAGACCTGACAAACAGGATCCTGTACCCAATTCAAACTCAACAGTGCAAGGAGTACTGGGCCCTCAGGCAAGTCCCAGACTGAATTTAAAAACCCAAGGCTCTCTTGAAGAAGGGAAAGGCTTCTTTAAAGAAGGGTACTCAAAACCACAAGTATATACCATGAATCTTCCTCTAGTCTTCTCCAAAGAGACTTTACTCAGGAACACTTTCAACTGGTTCTAGGAGTGTATAGGTTGGGATTTTGTGCTGAGTTCATAGGAAATCCAGGGATTATTAGGCTAATTCTTGAGGTTTTGGATCAAGTCCATGTCCTCTTCAACCACCCCTTTGTCTGAGACAGCTCCTTACTTGCTACCGGGCTCACAAGTTCCTAGTGGTAAGGAAATGAGCTGCCTGGGGTCATATTCAAGTGTACTCATGTCAAATGGATTCCAGTTTTTCCACTTACTATTCTGTTGCCATGGGCATGTACACAATTTCTCTAAACCCCATTTTGTTTGTAAATGGGTTTGAGAAAACCCATAGGTTTAAGCTAAGTGTGTGGCACGTGCCTAGAATCCCAGCTCCTTGGGAGGCTGAGGCGGGAGGATCACTTGAGTCCATGAATTTGATACCAATGTGGTCAACATAACGAGACCCAGTCTAAAAGAGAAAGAGAAAAAGAGAGAGGGAGAGGGAGGGAAGGAGGGAGGGAGGAAAGGAGGAAAAAAGGAAGGAAGGGAGGGAGGGATGGAGAGACACAATAGGTTTATCTCCTCAGGTTGTTTTGAGAAAGGATGTATTAGCTACAGTCATCCCTTGATCTCAAGAGGGGATTGGTTCCAGGATCTCCTGAGGGTACCAAAGTCAACGGATGCTCAAGTTCCTTGTATAAAATGGCATGGTATTTGCATATGACCTATCCATATTCTCCCATATATTTTAAAATTTAGATCACTTATACAACGTAAATGCTATGTTATGCTGTGTTCTTTGGGGGGGGGGGGATGATGACAAGTCTATTCAGTGCAGATCCAGCTTCTCCCACAAATCCACAAATGAGGGACCCAAGGAGAGAGAGAGCCCAACTGTACTGGCAGAGTGAGTTCTCATTAAATGTTAAGGGTTGTTATTGTTATCATCATTACTGTAGCCATTTTGTTTGAAGAGTAGGATTTCATATGTTTTCTTTCTTCTGCTCTGTAGGGTTTTACTTTTCCTGTCCCTGGAGTCAAACCTAAGAGAGCCCTAGGACTAATCCAGTCATTTTTAGATAATACAATCACATTTTAGTAATTGAAATGTCCATTTCTGTGTGAAATTCTAAATTTGAACTTGGCCTCTGGTTGTCTTCCTCTCTTTTCCAACCGCTGCTTGTCTAGTCCTATGCTCCCACTTCCCCACCCAACCCCCACCACAGCCGCTGGCCCTTCTGTGATTTTTCTTTTCTTTCTTTTTTTAAAGTTTTTTGCAGTGGTCAACTGATGTTGAACTGGCTATGGAACTTTTTTTTTTTTTTAATTTTAGAGAGAGAGAATTTTTTTTTTAATATTTATTTTTAGTTATTGGTGGACACAACATCTTTGTTTGTATGTGGTGCTGAGGATCGAACCCGGGCCGCACGCATGCCAGGCGAGCGCGGTACCGCTTGAGCCACCTCCCCAGCCCTGTGATTTTTCTTGACTGGCACTGGTGCTGGAGTCCGCTAGAGCTCATAGATGTTCAACATTGATTATTGTATGACCCCACATGTCAGCAGCACCCTGACATGGGCATGAGCCAGTTTTCTCTTGGGGATGGTCATCAGTGACTTTCCACTCCAGTTTCTGCTTAAGGTCTCATATCCCTGGCTTCGGGTCCCTTTTAAAATGACTCCTATTCTGCCCCATTCCTTGTGGCCATCCTGTCCAAGGGAATCACATACCTCTGCCCTGACAACCCAAGGGTCAACCAATGCTCATGAAGCCAGCTCTCTTTGCCTACTCACAGACAAAAGTCCCAATCCTTCAGATTTTTCAGAATCAGATGGATTCTAGACCCTTGAGACCCCAAACTCCAAGAGACACGGGGCAAGCTCTCTAAGTGTCTCCCTCATATCCTTCTCACTAGGTTTGGGATCAGGGAAATACTCTGCTCTACTTTCCATTTAATATTTTCTAAAAACACTGTCCCTACCTCTTTAACTTCAGGGTCAAAAATGGGTTCTTAAAGACTTCCTTTGCAAGTCCTGCAGAAGTCTGTTAGCATCTCACATTGGAATGTGGAGATTCTAGCTAATGTTTTGAAACCCAGGCAGAAAGAGTCCTTTTAAACATCCTGTTATTTGAGTCATCCTCATAAAGTTGTTATTGAGTTCCAATGAAAACAACAATAACAAAAAATGCATATAAGATACTTAGTTTAGTGTCAGGCACAAAGTAAATGCTCAATAAACATTATCTGTTAAACAAGATTTATATGGCATTAACTAGGTAATCTAAGTGTTTTGTAAGTGATAACTCATTTAATTGTCAAAACAACCTTATCATTCTCATTTTATATATAAGAAATTGAGGCAAGTATGTGATAAAGCCAGGATTCAAATTCAGTCTGGCTTCAGAGGTCATACTCTTAACCACTATGCTATTTCCCATTCTCAAGGATAGAAATAGATTTTTAAAAATCATTATATTGATTATTATTTCTATGTATAGGACCAAGCTTGTGTATGTCTTAAAGTCAAGTGAGTTACTTGACAAGCTGCTCACTTCCCAAGTTCAGCTTTATTCCCTAGACCAAAGCTACTACCTAGTTTTTCCCAAGGAGGCACTAAAGAGAATGAGTACATTGGATCCAGTTTATAGATGGCTGTGTTCAGTGTTACAGCCCATTCTAGAAACTGATTTCAGCATTGTGAACCCTGAGCAATATCATGTATATCTCTGAACATCAAGGCTGAGAATTTCTCCTTCACATTCCCTGCATGCTATTAGGAGGGTTGGCCTACAGTCAGGATTTATAGACACCCCCCACCCCCCGTCCCCCCAAGCTGAGCAGGGAAGAGCAAGTCTGCTTACAAAGAAGAGAGATAGATACAGATTCTGTCAATTAATTAATTATGGCAGAAATAAATGAATCAGCTTTGTAGTGGAGCTCAGGAGCAAAGAACAAGGGACACTTGCCATTAGATATTTAGATTGATCCATTGTCCTGAATAACATCTGTCAATGTGGATGATTCCTCTCTCTTGACTTCCTGTGTATCTTCATAATAAATGGATAAAAACTAATATCACTTGAGCGTGATTCTCTGCCTTTTAATCAAAAGAAATTACTTCAATCATATTATTTACAAATAATGATAATTTATTTATTTATTTTTTAAACTTTTTTTTTTTGTAATTTTTTTTTATTTGTTCAAAGACCTTTATTTATTTATACGTGGTGCTGAGAATCGAACCCAGTGCCTCACACATGCCAGAAAAGTGCGCTACCGCTGAGCCACAGCCACAGCCCAAAATAATGATAATTTAATCTTTCTTATTTCCCATAGTTATGGTTCTCTTGGTTCTATTTCCTGTCTGATAGCAGTAGCCAGAAACTCTAGAACATTATTAAGTAACAGTGGTAATAGCAAGCATCCTTTCCTTATTCCTGATATTAATGATAAAACCTCCAGAACATTTTTATATTATCTATCCTTTTGAGAATTTGATAAAAGCTAAATCTGGAAAACTGCACATACCCACAAAATTTTGTCTACAGTTCAAGGACCATGGACCCCATGGATGGTTTTTGTGAATTCTATTATTAGGAATAAGATTGACTTTTGGTTTAGGATGAATGTTTGTCATATTAATGAAGATTCCATAAAATGCTAGTTTAGAAATAAGAAAAATAGTGAACTTTAACAATTGTCTTTAAGTTATCTCTCAAGATAACCATATATTTCACTCTTTAGTCCTACAGATGCTGAATTATATTCATATGTTTACCAATATCAAACCATCCTTGCATTCCTGGAATAAATTTTACTTAGATTTGACATATGACTCTTTTTTTTAATATTTATTTTTTAGTTTTTTTGATGGACACAACATCTTTGTATGTGGTGCTGAGGATCGAACCCTGGGCCGCACGCATGCCAGGCGAGCGCGCTACCGCTTGAGCCACATCCCCAGCCCCTGACATATGACTCTTTGAATATTCTGTCAGATGTAATTTACTAGTGTTATATTTATGATGTGGTATTTGAATTTATTAAGTAATAAATAATACATGTTAGAAAGATTTTTGAATAAAAAGGATAATAAGAAATATTATTTTTTGGTTAAGCCTCAGTGGTAAGAAAATACTGTTCATCAAAATGCTTCTTTTTGGGGGCTGGGGATATAGCGCAGTTGGTAGAGTACTTGCCTCGCATGTACTAGGCCCTGGGTTAAATCCCCAGCACCACAAACACACACACACACTCACACACAAAATGTAAAAAGGGCTGGGGTTGTGGCTCAGAGGTAGACTGCTTGCCTAGCATGTGCAAGGCACTGGGTTTGATCATAAAAATAAAATGAAGATTATTATCTTTATCTATAACTAAAAAATAAATATTTAAAAATATGCTTCTTTTCTAGCCTTCTGTTAAGGATCAGACAGTCATAACTTCAGAAGATCACAGAGCTGAGAAGAGCAGCTCATCAAATACACTCTTTTTACAGATTGGGACAGCAGTTGCTCAGAGATGATGTGAATTATGCAGAATCTCACTAATTTAGAGTTTGGGGCATTTGTTAATCCAAGATATTTGTTGGGGCTCAAACAGAAAATTAAGAAGAAAACTTATGTCATTTTCAATAGAACATTGCCTTGGTTCTACAACAGTGTAAGAAGAAGAATGGCTATGTTTGGTTCTGAAACTCAAAATTTCACAAAAAAAGTGATGGAAGCATTTTAATAAATTAAAAACACCACTGTCATCTTCAAGGGATTAAAAACTTTGGTGCACTCAATTTCCCATATTTTTCAGTTAACTGTCTCACTCTCTGTATCTGTGTAGACCCAAAACAGTTTCACAGTTTTAGTTCATTGGATACTTATCCCCAAGACACACCAGAGAGACCTTCCTGCCAAGAATGGACTAAATGGGTTCCAAATGGGGATGAAAGAAACGTAGAACAAAGAAAAGAGACTTTGAGGACATATATTTCAGAAAGCTGCCAAGTTCTAAAACTCTCTGGAGCTACACAGACAGGTAGAGCAGGGGCTTCTCTGGCCTGCTGTTTGTGCAGGTTTGGGCAGGTTCCTCTTGCTTGTGTTTTGATCTCAGAGTCCTGCAACTCCTAATCCTCTTTGTGCTGAACCCATCTTCCCAACTGTTCCCCGATGGTAGCCTCCTTAGACATCAAGGCGAGCTTTGCAGAACAGCACAACACAATGCCTGCTTCTGGATTCACATCTGGCACAGGGCTGAGCTTCAAGGCTGTGACCATAGGCTGAACACATCTGCCCCTTTGGACAAGTCAGTGAAAACCTCAGCCGAACTGGTTGTTTGGTATCACCTAGCAAAATAATCAGCTAGATGACAGTTTTTTTTTTTTTTTTTAATTTTCCCCTTCCCAACTGCTATGTTGACACTGCCTGAGATTTTAATCTTGTGGTACATTTTGTTGAAGCCTTGCTACAAAGAGCACCTTAAAACAACAACAACAACAAGAGCTATTTGATATTTTCTATTTATTTGAATCTTTAAATACCCCGTGTAGCAGATAGAACAGGTAACATTATCATAATTCAATAAAAGGTGAAACTGAAGCTCAGAGGACTTGATTGATCTGTTCCAGGTTGAATAGATTGTTGTGGCAAAGCTGGAACTAGTATCCCCAGGGGCCCTGGCTGCACCTGCCATCTTCTTTCTGTTTCTCTCACCTTCAGCACTGCCCTGGCCTCCTTAGAATCTCTCTTCTTTCACTGTGTTTTTCCTAGAGAAAAAGCTGTATTTGTTAGGATTTTTAAATGGCAAATACATCCAAGTACTTGTGAATACAGGCATTCAGTAAATAAGCGTTATTTAAATTGTAAATACATTTTGATGAGCAAATTCATTTACATATAGATTTGGAGGATCGATGAGAATTCAGACCTATTTTAAATTAATTCACTGGTTCTATGGAGTATCTTTATAGAAAGGTTCATACATTAACACAAAACCCACTCACTCAAGGACTGACAACAATTTTCCCACTTTTTGTTGAGGAAAATTTCAAACTTAACATAGAAGCAGAGAGAAGACTATAATGAATCCACCACACTACTTTAATAATTCTCGACATATGGCCAATCTTCTTTTATCTCTATGCCCTCCTTCCCCCCACCTCTTCCTTGGATTATTTTTAAGTAAATCCCAGACATCATATCATTTCATCAATAAGTACTTCTTATGTATATTTAAAAGATAAGGAACCTTTCTCCTAAATTTGTACTGTTATCACAATTTTAAAAATGTAACAGTAAATTCTTATTATCATCTTATATTAGTGTTCAAATTTTTTTTCTGCTTGTCCTCAAAATGTCTTTTTACAGTTGATTTGTTCAAATCAGGATCCAAACAAGATCCACATTGAATTTGGCTGGTTTATCTTTAAATCTCTTTTAATCTATAACATTTATGTCAAGGGAAATATTAAGTAACTGCTCCTGGAAGCATTATTTAGCATTCTAGGGAAGAGTTGCATTTTTATCTACCATATTTGATTGAATCTAAGGAGGATTAATTGTAAGATGCATTATTATTTTATGTACGACTATTAAAATGCTGACAATCATAACTGTAAGATGGCACTAATAGTAAGATATATTCCAATTTCAGAGATAATTAAAAATGGAGGGAAACATGCATCTTAAAATCAATGAAATATGATAGTTGGGATACAGTGAGTTCACATGTCAATTTTTTATTTCAAAACAGAGTATAAGAATGGTAGTTGGGCCAGGCACATTAGTGCACGCCTTGTAATCCCAGCAACTCAGGAGACTGACTCAAGAGGTGGGAAGGTCACAAGTTTGAGACCAGCCTAGGCAATTTAGAAAGACCCTGTCTCAAAATAAAAATATAAAAAGGGATAGGGGGTGTAGCTCAGTGGTGGAGTGCCCCGGGGTTCAATCCTCAGTGTGGGGTCGGGGTGGGAGTGAAATGAGTGGTACATAGGAAACACTAAACAAGTCCCTTATAAAGGAATGTTACTCCCATCCCCAAGCAGATGCCAGCTGAAGTGATTATCATGGTGGACTCCCTTTTCCTGTTCAAGTTTGGTATGAAACCTGAATTTCTTAAAATGTTTATACATCCTGTACTATATTTCAAGACATTAACTTTTTCTACCTGATATTGTCTCTAAGAAGGCCACGAAATGCTTTCTTTTCACTGCACTGATTTTAAGATGTTGGGGAATCCAATTTGGAAAGCACATATTCAAAATGCCCTTCTGATCTTCAAAACCCTGTGCCGGAGGGTGAATTCTGGGCTGGAGGGCAGCTGCAGGTATCCTTCCTTCTTGGTTTGTGCCATCACAGAGGAACATTGCTTGGACAATACTAACCTTTACACCTGCTGATGGCACAGTGGGTAAGTGAGACTTGGCTAAGCTCCATGTGGCCTCAAATATGGAGGGTTTTGTTTTTATGTCTTAAGAGATGTTGCATCCCAGATTAGTTCTTAATCAGATGAGTGTCCACTTCAAAGGCTTTGAGTTTCACCTGTGTTCTTACTGACAGGAGCCTCTGGATAAAGAGGCCCGGGAGGGGAGAAAGGTGCATAGTTGTATCACAGCACAAAGTATATGGGTGAAAACAGGCTCTAAACTCTTTTTGCCTCAGGTCACTGGCAAATTTTGAAAGTCAAAAACCTTTGATTTCTCCCTGGAGAGATTCCAACCCATGACTAAAAGAATTTTGCTTCTAGCTATCTGTGCTTATGAGAAGGAACTGGGTTGTTTATTTGCCAGATCTGAAGTAGTGCAAAAGCAATTTGCCCCTGTGATTCTCTGTAACCTTGGATATAGAATTTTTTTTTTAAAGTTGAAATGTATTAACCAATTCTTTTTGCTCTATATGCTCTCTACAGCACAGAAATGAGCTTGTTTTCAAATGAGCTTTCTAAGGATTCAGGAAGTTTTGAGAGGATGTGAAACCAAGGGTGTTAACTGCTCTTCTGTCTTTGCCTTGTTTGATAAAGTCTTTGAATTCTGTCAAAGGACTTAGAATTAAGATATGTATGTGTATATATATATATATATATATATATATATATATTAAATTAGATTATTAATCAACTTTTCCTTCTCACTATTTGAGTTAAGTATCAACAATAATAAGGTGTATTTGGAATACCACCTTGACAGTTTCTTCTTAAGTGACAAAGAAAGTAAAGATCTTAACTCTACTGCTTTTAGCAGCCCAGTATCCTGAGAATTTACGCTGGCTAGTTGAGGATAACCTTATTATTTACCAGTAAAAATTGTTGGTTAAAGGAAAAGAAAATCAAAAGTTATATATGTGCAGTTCAGTGAGTACATGGGACTTTGGAACAACAGAAATTTGGAGATGGGTGCTGCTAGCTGGGAAGTCATTTAAAGAGAGATAATTACTTGTAATATTAAGAATGGGGAAGAGTAGGAGTAGCTGATATATTTTCTTAGTAATATCAGTGAACACCATTCTTTATCATAGTAGTAAAATAAAGTTTTGTTCTCAAGCTGTTAATTAAAAAAAAAAAATCAAACCCTAAGTATCCTTCTTTTTTCCATTCTAGTGCTTATCCTGAGCCCAGACACAGCCATCAGGGATCTGAAAGAATTGCTAGAATGAGCGATTACATTCACGTTCTTTTGTTTCTGTTCATACGCTTACATAGACCTAGAGAGCTAGAAGTGAACTTTTTATTTATTTTTTTTATTGGTTGTTCAAAACATCACAAAGCTCTTGACATATCATATTTCATACATTTGATTCAAGTGGGTTTTGAACTCCCAATTTTACCCCAAATACAGATTGCAGAATCACGTCGGTTACACATCTACATTTTTACATAATGCCCTATTAGTAACTGTTGTATTCTGCTACCTTTCGTGAACTTCTTTTTAAAGAAGATTTTATAGAGGCATTAAATATGCAGAAAGATAAACAAATCATAATTGTTCAGTCCAAATAATCTTTGTAAAGTGAACTCACCCAAGTAGGTACCGCTCAGAACAAGAAATTATTTATTACTAATACCACAGAAAGCCCCTTTGTGTCTCTTTATGGTAACTACTCACCCTAAAAGAAATTATTATTCTGATTTCTTTCACTATAGATGGTTTTGCCTTTTTTTTTTTTTTCCACCTTTGGGGAAAGAAAAAAGAATCAAGAGCGTATATTCTTTTGAATTTGGTTTTCACTCAACATTCAGGTTTATGACATTCATAGTGTTATGTGTAGCAGTAGATCATTTATCTCATTGCTGTATAATATTCCATTGAATGAGAATACCTGGGTATTCAATCATTCATAATTTGTCTACCTATCAAATGTTGATGGACGTTTGAGTTATTTTGAAATTTGGCCTGTTCTGAATAGTCCTGCTATGAATATTTGCACATGACTTTTGGTATACATTTGTATAAGTTCCTCTTGGCTATTTATCAAAAAATGGAAGGTTTGGGTATTCTCTTCCATTTAATGCCTATTTAAGTCTTCCCTCATTTTTCTATTGGTTTGTTCACTGGTTTCTATTGATTTGTAGGAATGCTTCATAAAATACGGATATGATTCCTTTGTTGGAAATATGTATTAAACATATTATTCCTCTTGGTAGCTTTCCTTCTAATTATTACAATGTTTTTTGAGGTATATAAGATTTTATGTAGTCCAACTTATCCATTTTTACCTTTATGGTTGATGTTTGTGCATGTGTGTGTATGTGTGTGTGTTGAGGATTGAACCCGGGGCCTTGTGCATGCTAAGTACATGCTCTACCACTGAGCTACACCCTGAGCCCCTGGTTGATGCTATTTATATCTTGTTTCAGAAATTGTTACATGCATCACCAGCCATGGGGGTGTATGCCTGTAATCCCAGGGACTCAGGCGTCTGAGATAGGAGGATCATGAGTTCAAAGCCAGCCTCAGCAAAAGCAAGGCACTAAGCAACTCAGTGAGACCCTGTTTCTAAATAAAATACAAAAATAGGATTGGAGATGTGGCTCAGTGGTTGAGTGCCCCTGAGTTCAATTTCTGTACCCCCTGCCCCCACAAAAAAAGAAATTGTTACATGCATCAAATGCATGAAAATATGTATTCTTCCTAGAACTGTTGTTTCATATTTAGAATCAAAATTCAACTGGTTTTAATTTTGTGTATGGTGAAAGGTAAGGTGCCAGTTTCACTTTTTTTTTTTCATGTGACCATCAATTAACTCAGCATCAATTAATAAGACCATTCTTTTCTCCTTGGTACTGCTGTGGTTCTGTCTGAATTCAAACATGTCATCAGTGAAAAAAATGACATTTTTTTCCTTCTTCCTTCACCATCCTTCTATTTTTCCCCCTTTTTCTTACATTATAGCATTGCCTGCAATCCAATGTTGATAAAAATAGTCCTAATAAAAATCTTTGACTTGTTCTTGGTCAGTGAGGAAAGCTCTTAGTATTTCACTAATAAGGGTGTGTAAATCAGTGGAAGACCACATGCTTAGTAAGCATAAAGCCTTGGGTTTAATTTTTGTTTTTAATATTTATTTTTTAGTTGTAGGTGGACACAACACTTTTATTTCACTTATTTATTTTTGTATGTGCTGCTGAGGATCAAACCCAGGGTCTCAAACATGTGAGGAGAGCACTCTACTGCTGAGCCACAACCCCAGCACCCCCCTATTGAGTTCCATGTTAAATACGTATACCCACGTGCATGCACACACTGATCATCATTAAGGATGCCATTTGTTGCAGCTACTTTGTAAATTATTTTTGTCAAATTAAAAACATATCTTTCTATTCCTCCTCTGCTAAACTTTTTATGGAGTGGGTATAGAAAAAAACCTTTATCTCCATTCTTAATCTGTACTGTGCTCAAACTAATCCACAGCTGAGATGACATATGAAGACCAAAAACAACACAAACAAAACATAGCATAACCCTTACATTTTTATAATTCATGGTCATGGGAGGTTTGGTAGGTTTTACCTCCCCCATTCTGCTGACCCGTGTATAAAATGGGGATGATAAATAATATGGGCCACAGAGTTTTGTTGAAATAAGTTGTCCAAAGTGTTTACGCTGTGCCTCACAGCTGGTAAGCCTCTTTAAAGACTTTTATTAATATTTTTTTTTTCATGTGAAAAAAATAAGGCAGGGAAAGAATGAGTGACAACCAGTGACGGATATGGTCCAGGAAATCCAGTTTCTGGACTCACCCTCTGGCTCTTTCCCTTACATCATTATGCCTCAAGAGAGGGCTCAATAGCCTTTTAATAATTCCGTACCACTAAGTCTCTTCACCACAGTAAAGGGTTTTCAAAAGATTATAAAATAATGCTTATGAACTGTACTGACTAGGAAGGTTCTTCTGTAGATAATTCTCAGTAGTCAGTAGCCAGTGTGTTTAGTGTGCAGGCTTCCTAAGTATGTTTTGGAAGAGCAGCATTATTTGAAAAAGAATTTTTTTTTTTTGTCTAGTTTTTCTTATATAGACTCTTCTTACAAGTTAAGACAACCATTTCACTCGTGGTTGCCATGCAAAGAATCTTGTCTTCAATCAGCTCATTAAGGTAACTTTGTAAAGATAGTGTTTTTTTAAAAGGCACTTTGCCAGCTCCCTCAAACATAACTTTGCAAATGGACAGCAAGAAAAACATGGTAAATCACTTCCATATGACTCAAGGCAATGAGAAACTTTTTTGATTAACAACACATTCACTGCGATAAAATAACTTCCAAATCTGCTAGAGAGACACTAACTTATCTGCTACATCTATTTTCTGTTTGATTTTTCATTGTTTTGACTCTCCAAATACCCTCCTAAACTCCCAACTGGTTCATTTTTAAACAATGGCCTCGGCCAAGACTATCACCTGCTCCTATTTGTCAGTCCTATCAAGCAAATAGCTGCTCTTGAACTTACTTTGGAACCAGCTGCTTTAAAACATATGCTTCAAACGTTCAACAGAGAGTTTTTGCAGCCTCATTAGTTGATGTCGTATTAACATATCATCTGCATATGCAAATATGGATTTAAACATTTAAACTATTCCTTCAATACCTGTCTAAATCATAAACGAAGCAGGTTAGTTCATATCATAATTCTCATCAAACATAAAGGATAAAATGGGCACCCTAGTCTTAATGTTTTCATTGTCTAGATGGCTCCATTCTTCCCAGACAGAAATTATCATTTTGCACTCTTGACACATTGAAAACGTCTGACATAAATCTAGACAACTTGAAACATGTCCACATGCATCAAGAACTCCCCTACCCTCTGTTTTCCAAATGAGATAGAATAGAAAACTGACTGTCTTTTACCTTGTGCATTTTACAGTTTCTTTTGGTATAACGAAACCATCTGCCACCTCTGTCCCCTAACGCCTAGAATGAATCAAAACATCTTCCTTGCAAAGACCGTTAATCTCACAGTAATCCCTACTAATCACTTTGTAATCAGTACTCAAAGGGGCTAAAGGTACTTGATTCTTAATCACGATATTTTAATCATCATTCTTGGGAGATAGCAGTTAGTAATCCCTAAATCTTGGGTTTATTTCTTCCTAATTATTCCCTAGGACAAAGACAGGAGCTCCCTAGAGATGAGAAACCAGATCTCTCTGGTGAGATCTGTTCTAGGAGAACTCGCCAGTGCTTCTGCTGTCTGATCATGACATTCAGTTTTAGATACTGAGGATGGCTCCTTATTATTATTTCACTTTTTTGTTCTTTTTCTCACTTTTTTACTCCCCACCCCTACCAGCTGCACTTCTTATTTAGCAAATTTTTGGATGAGGAACAGCTTATCTTCCCCCTCTGTATCCTTAAAAGGCTGTGGCTTCTGATTCATATATTTTCCTTTTTTATTTTTTATCAAACTGAGGAAATTCTCCTGCCTCTCTAGTTTGCTGATAATTTTTTTTAATCATAAATGGATGTTGGATTTGGTCAAATGGTTTTTCTGCATCTCCTGATATGATCTCATGATTTTCCTTCTTATTACTTGAATTGATTTTTGTCCTTTTAGTACCAGTTTCTTGCTCCTTTACATACACTTATAATTTACTTTTGCTTTTTACAAGTTTTTCTCCCCTGAAAGGTGTGGAAGAAACTCATTACACATTTCAGACGCTTGCTGTGTTGTTAAATGGTGAAATTACTTTTTTTTTTTTTGGTACCAGCTATTGAAAACAAGGGCATTCAACCACTGAGCCACATCCCCAGCCCTTTTTATTTTTTATTTTGAGACACGGTTTTGCTAAGTTGCTTAGGGCTTAGCTAAGTTGCTGAGGCTGGTTTTGAACTTTCCATCCTCCTGTGTCAGCCTCCTGAGCTGCTGGGATAAGAGACCTGTGCCACCATGCCTGGAAAATATTGTTTTCTTTTTTTTTTCTTTTGTATTATTTTCTGGTCTCTCAATGACTTTATTTATATGATACTTATCATAAAATCTATTTTTACTACTAAAATTTATTTGTTTAATTAATTTAAAAAATGTTTCAGATTTGGGCCTACTTTTTATTCTATTAGGCACAATGTCTGGTTTTATTCCTAGGTCCTTGATCCACTTTGAGTTGAGTTTTGTGAATGGTGAGAGATAGGGTCTTAATTTCATTTTGTTGCATATGGATTTCCTGTTTTCTCAGTACCACTTGTTGAAGAGGCTATCTTTTCTACAATGTAAGTTTTTTTGCCCATTGTCTAATATAAGATAACTATAGTTATGTAGGTTTGTCTCTGTGTCCTCTATTCTGTACCATTGGTCTACCAGTCTATTTTGGTGCCAATACCATGCCATTTTTGTTACTATTGCTCTGTACTATAGTTTAAGGTCTGGTATAGTGATGCCACCTGCTTCACTCTTCTTGCTAAGGATTGATTTGGCTATTCTGGGTCTCTTATTTTTCCAGATGAATTTCATGACTTCTTTTTCTATTTCTATGAGGAATGTCATTGGGACTTTGATTGGAATTGCATTAAATCTGTATAGTGTTTTTGATAGTATGGTCATTTGACAATATTAATTCTGCCTATTCTAGAACAAGGTAGATCTTTCCATCTTCTAAGGTTTTCTTTAATTTCTCTCTTTAGTGTTCTGTAGTTTTTGTTGTAGAGGTCTTTCACCTCTTTCATTAAGTTGATTCCTAAGTTCTTTTTTTTTTTTTGAGGCTATTGTAAATGGAGTAGTTTTCCTCGTTTCCCTTTCAGAGGATTTGTCACTGATATACAGAAATGCCTTTGGTTTATGGGTGATCCTGCTACTTTTTTTTTTCTAAATTCATTTACTAGTTCTAGAAGTTTTCTGGTGGATTTTTTGGGTCTTCTAGGTATAGAATCATATTGTCAGCAAACAGTGCTAATTTGAGCTCTTCTTTTCCTATCTGTAACCCTTTAATTTCTTTCATCTGTCTAATTGCTCTGGTCAGTGTTTCAAGAACTATGTTAAATAGAAGTGGTGAAAGAGGGCATCCCTGTCTTGTTCCAGTTTTTAGAGGGAATGCTCCTAATAGAAGAAAAAGTAAGCCCAAATCTCCATCATGTGGGATTAGGCCCTGACTTCCTTAATAAGACTCCTATAGCACAAGAATTAAAATCAAGAATCATAAATGGGAGGGAATCAAACTAAAAAGCTTCTTCTCAGCAAAAGAAACAATCAGTGAGATGAATAGAGAGCCTACATTTTGGGAGCAAATTTTTACCCCTCACACATCAGATAGAGCACTAGTCTCTAGGGTATATAAAGAACTCAAAAATCTTATCACCAAAAAAACAAACAAACAAACCCCCCCCCCCACACACAAAAAACCAAAACCCGAATAACCCAATCAATAAATGGGCCAAGGAATTAAAAAGATACTTCTCAGAAGATGATATACAATCAATCAACAAATATATGAAAAAAATCTCTAGCTATTATAGAAATGCAAATTAAAACTACTCTAGGATTTCAGCTCACTGCAATCAGAATGGCAGCTGTTAAGAACACAAACAACAATAAGTGTTGGTGAGGATGTGGGGGAAAAGACACACTCATACATTACTGGTGGGACTGCAAATTGGCTCAACCAATATGGAAAGCAGTATGGAGATTCCTTGGAAAACTGGAAATGGAACCACCATTTGACCCAGCTATCCCTCTCCTTGGTCTATACCCAAAGGACTTAAAAACAGCATACTACAGGAACACAGCCACATCAATGTTTATAGCAGCCCAATTCACAATAGCTAAACTGTGGAACTAATTTAGATGCACTTCAGTAGATGAATGGAAAAAGAAACTGTGGTATATATATATACACAATGGAATACTAGTCAGCATTAAAAGAGAATAAATTCATGGCATTTGCAGGTAAATGGATGTGGTTACAGAAGATAATGCTAAGTAAAGTTAGCTAATCCCCAAAAAACAAATGCCGAATGTTTTCTCTGATATAAGGAGGCTGATTCATAATGGGGTTGATGGGCGGGAGCACGGAAGGATTAGACAAACTCTAGATAGAGCAAGGGGGATGGAGGGGCAAGGAAAGGGTGTGGGGGTAGGAATGAGATGGGTATCATTACGCTAAGTACATGTATGAAGACATGAATGGTGTGACTCTGTGTACAACCAACTGAGATACGAAAAATTGTGCTCTCTATGTGTAATATGAATTGTAATGCATTCTGCTGTCATACACAACAAATTACAATAAAAACAATAAAAAAATGGTCCAGGACCTATTATGTGCCAGGCACAAAACAGACACTCATTCACTATTTAGTCTGAGGCTCCAGGTAATATCTCTCGCCCAGAGCCTAAGTTTAAACTTGTGATCGATCGCTCAGTAACAATTGAGAAATGGGACTTTTACTCACGGTTTTAAATAATAAAAATGGCCACTACAGAGTTGGGAGCTTCCTTCTATGATCCTTTCTTCCCAAGTCTCATCCTATAGCATATTTATCAATTAATCAAGTATAGGTCTAATAACTGAGTATGTTTGATCATACATGGAAGGAATAGACATGGAGAATGAAGGAAGAAAAGAACTAGAGTGAGATATCTTCTCTAAGAGTCTAGAGTAGAAGAGTAACAACCTCTAAATTGATTCATGTTCTTTCTGTTTCTCTTCACTCCAGACAGAGGGGTCTTTCTAAAACATAGCACTGATTAAAAAAAAACCAAACAATTTAATAGTTTTTATTATGCTTGTAGAGTTATGCAATCATCACCACAATCAATTTTAGAACATTTTCCCATCCCCCAAAGAAACCCATACCTTTTAACTATTACCTCCCAATCTTCCCATCCACCTACCCAGCTCTAAGCAACCACCAAATGTTTTCTGTTTCTACAGAAAACTCTATTCTGAACATCTCATTTAAAGGGAATCATATACTCTGTGGTCTTCCATGACTGACATCTTTCCAATTAGCATAATGTTTTCAAAGGTCATCCAGCTGTAGTACTCATTCCTTTTTATGGCTAAATAATATTCCACTGTACAATTATACCACATTTACCCATTCTTCAGTCAATGGATGTGGTTTCCCCCCCCTACCTTTTGGCTATTATGAATATTGCTGATGTAACCATTAATTTATAATTTTATATGCTTCTTTCCCATTTCTTTTTGGTATATATCTAGAAGTGAAGTTGCTAGGGCATGTAGTAACTCTATTTAAATTTCGGAGAAATTGTCACACTCTTTTCCAAAATGGCTGCATCACGTATTATTCCACCAGCTGTGTATGAGGATTCTTTTTTTAATTTATTTTTTAGTTGTAGATGGACACAATATCTTTATTTTTTATTTTTTATTTTTTTTATGTGGTGCTGAGGATTGAACCCAGTGCCTCACACATGCTAGGTGAGCACTCTACCACTGAGTCACAAGCCCAGCCCCTGTGGATTCTAATTTTACATATTCATGCCAACACTTGCTATTATCTGTCTTTTTTTATTATAGCCAAACTAATGGGTATGAAGTGCTCTTATGCTTCTGGTTTGCATTTCCCATGTGCCTAATGATGTTGAACATCTTTTCTTTTGCTTATTGCTCATGTGTGTGCCTTCTTTGGAGATATATCTATCTATTCAGATCCTTGGTCCACTTTTAATTTTTTTTTTTTGCTGATGCTTAGAATATTCCATATTCTTTTTTTCTTGTTGTTCTTCTTAGATATACATGACATTAGAGTGTATTTTGCCATATTATACATACATGAAGTGTAACTTATTCTAATTAGGATCCCATTCCTGTGGTTGTACATGATGTGAAGTTTCATTGGTGGTGTATTCAATATGAACATAGGAAAGTTATGTAGAATATTACGTATTCTTGATGCAAGTCCCTTATCAGATATATAATTTGCAAATATTTTTCCCATCTATGTTTTGTCTTTTCACTGTTTTGATGGTAGCCTTTGAAGCACAACATTCTCTAATTCTGTAGAGGTTCAATTTGTCTATGATTTTTTTCTTTTATTGCTTGTGCTTCTGTTGTCGCATCTAAGAAACCATTGTCAAATCCAAGACCAGGAAGATTTCCTCCTGTGTTTTTATAGCTTCAGCTCGCACATTTAAGTCTTTGATTCATTTCACGTTAGTTTTTTTCCTATGGTATAAGGTAAAGTCCAACTTTATTCTTTTCATGTGGATATCCAATTGCCTCAGCAACATTTGTTTAAAATATTATTCACTCTATTGAATTGTTTTGGCATCCTTGTCAAAAAGCAACTAAACATAAATTTGAGGGCTTATTTCTAGATTCTTAATTTTATTTCATTGATCTGTGTGCCAGCACCAAACCATCCCAACTGCTTATGGCTTTGTAGTACATTTTAAAATTGGAAAAGGCAAATCCTCCAGTATTGTTCAAGATTGTTTGGCTATTCTGTGTCTTTTGACTTTTCATATGAATTTTTTGAGTCAGCTTTTAGTTTCCATAAAGAATTAATTTGGAATCCTATTAAGATTAATCCTATTAATATTAATCCTATTAAGCTATTGATTAATTTGGTGAGTATTGTCCTCTTTTTTTTTTTTTCGCTACCATGCAACAAAACTTTATTAACATTTTGGACAGGTTCAGCTATTACTGAAACTGGTAATTTCTAAACTTATATTGGGGCAAATGGCTATGTGCAGGATACGACTATCACTGTGCACCATGAACGCAGACAGAAGAATTAACAGCCACCCCTCAGACGAAGAACCAGGTGCAGGGTGGACTCTTTCTGGATGTTGTAGTCAGAAAGAGTGCGGCCATCTTCCAGCTGCTCCCCTGCAAATATGAGTCTCTGCTGGTCAGGGGGAATGCCTTCTGTATCCTGGATCTTGGCCTTCACATTCTCAATGATGTCATTGGGCTCCACCTCCAGGGTGGTGGTCTTGCCAGTCAGGGTTTTCACAAAGATGTGCATTTTGTCCAGGTCCAAAACTCTTCAGGCCAGTACCTGTTATCAAAGGCCAAGAGGCCGCCAACCACCAGTCACCGAGATCCAGCTGTAAAGCAACACACCATCACTCCACAGAACCACTTGGTACTGAACCTTATCATCTTAACAATATTAAGTTTTCTGTGAACATGGGATGTCTTTCCATTTCCTAGATCTTTTTAAACTTTTTTTTTAGAAAATTGTAATTTTCAGAGTAAAAGTTTTTCACTTTCCTTGTTAAATTTATTCCTAAATATTTAATTCTTTTTAATGCTGTTGCAAGTGGAATTTCTTACTTAATACCATATTTAGATTGTTCATTGAAAGTGTACCGAACTATAGTTGTTTTTGCATATTAACCTTTTATCCTACAATCTTGTTAAACTTACTTATCAGTTCCAGTAGTTGCGTAAGGGGTATTCCTTTGAATTTTCAGTATAAAAGATTATGTCATCTGCAAATAATGATAGTTTTACTTCTTCCTTTACAATTGGGATGCCTTTTATTTGTTTTTCTTGCCTAATTGCCCTGGCTAGAACCTCCACACAATGTGGAATAGAATCAGTGAAAACTGACTTCTTCCTCTTTTTTATGATCTCAGGAAGATCATCTTTTACCATTAAGTCTAACATTAGCCATGGATTTCTCTTCACAGACTTTATCATGTTCAGCAAGTTCTCCATTCTTCCTAGTTTGGTGGGGTTTTTTTTAATCATGAAATTTTCAAAAGATTTTTCTTCATCTTTTTGAGATCATTATGTGGTCATATTTTTATTCATTCATATGGTCACATTACTTGATTTTTAAATGTTAAACCAAACTTGCATTCCTAGAATAAATCTCACTTGATCATGAAACATAATTCTTTAGTTCTTTTATATGATGCTAGATTTGGTTTGCTAATTCTCCATTGAAGATTTTGTACCTGTTAATAAAGGATATTGTTCTATACTGTTCTTGGCCTGTGATGTCTTTGTCTTGGCTTTGGTATCTGGGTAATATTGGCCTCACATAATGTTTGAAGCGCTCCTTTGCCTTTTGATTTTGGGAAGCATTCATGAAAAATTGGTATTAACAATTCTGCAATATTTGGTAGAATTTGCTCAGTGAAGCCAGCACCAACTTTTTCATATGCCTGTTCAGAATTCTTCAGGGATTTCTGTGTTAGTCAGCTTTACATTGCTGTGACCAAAATGCCTGACAAGAATAACTTCTAGGAGGAAAAGCTTATTTTGGGCTCACAGTTTCAAAGGTTCAGTCCATGACTGGCCAACTCCATTGCTCTGGGCCCAAGGTGAAGTGGAGCATCATGGCGGAAGGGATGGCAGAGGAAAGATGTCCAGCTTGTGACAGCTGGGCAGCACCAGAAAGAGACAGGAAGAGAGAGGAAGAGGCCATAAACAGAGTGTAAGCCTTGCCCCTAGTTACCTACTTCCTCCAGTCATACTCCAGCTACCTACAGTTGCCTCTCAGAAGTCCCATCAAATTATCCATCAAGTGGATCAATCCAATGATGAGGTCCTGGCTCTCAAAATCTAATCACTCTGCCTCTGAACATTCCTGCACTGCCAAACGCAAGAGCTCCTCAGGGGACATTAAAGACCTAAACCATAACAATTACCAATTACCTGATGAATTAGATACAACATCCCATACTGTGCATTTATAATAGTATCTCCTACTGTCCCCAAGTTACAACCACTAACCCATCTGCCACTACTGATAGGCAACTTGTCCACAGGCTATATCCTGTACTTTTCCTCGGGATATGCTTCTCCTGTCTTTGTGTATGAGACTGCTCTCTCTCCCTTAAAACATCTCAAGTCTACCTATATCTCAAAACCCTTTCTTGATACTTCTGTTGAATTAGTTTAGGTTTCCTTACAGTATTATTATAAATTTCCTTTAATAGTCATTTTTTAAAAAATCTTTCTATTGTCCTCCATAGCATAGGATTTATTGAAAATCCTTCATAATTGGCTTCTGCAATTAACTGATTTTCAAAAGCACCTTAATGGGAAAAGCCACATTCCAGTTAAATTGGAACCAGTTAGTTACTTTAGCCATGACACATAAGTATCAAATGCTATATGGAATCCACTATGAATAGAATTTCTCTGTGAGCTCTTTTTCCAATGTCAGAATAATTAAAAAGGATTTTGCTTGAGGACCTCATTATGAATGACTTCTCTGTGTTTCTCCATATTTCTGAGGGAAATTTGTCTTTAAAAAATTGATTCAGTACTGGGAGAGATTCTGCATGTCTTTTTGCTGACTTTCCAAGTCTCAAAATAATGATCTTCACAGTGGGGAATAACAACGGAGCTAATAGCAGGGCTACAATGGCAATAGTTTTCTAAACTTGATTTCTTCTTCTAATATTTAAAATAAAGTTTTTTGGTATTTTAAAGATGATACATAATTTTCTGAGAAACCATACTAAGCAAGCAAACTTTGTAAACATAACATCTTAAATGTGTATAACACGAATTTTCAAATGTATGTGAAGATTACATTGTCTTAATATAGCTTTGAAATGTTTATGAGGAAATGAGAATTATATGGAACACGCTCAAAACCTTTATATGTTTTGCCATATTTTGAGGGGCTTATGACATGAGTGGGTTAGATTTTGCAACAAAGTATGCCCTGCACTGACATAGCTCATGCAAATCTCATTCCTAAATTTCATTAAGACAAAACCTTTAGTTTAGTGAATGATGAGTCGAGAAGGAAACCAAGATACAGTTATAACAGACACATGCCACCAATCTATACTATCATGTAAATATTGTGACTAGAGCCATAACTTTAGCTGACTTCAACGATATCGCCAGCTTTGCTCCAACATTAGCCATGTTGGTATTGATTCCACTATTACTATGATAAAAAAAATAACAACATCCATTTATTGACACTTACTGTGTACTTGAGACAATACCGGGCACTTATCACCTAGCTCACAACCAACCAGCAAGGACACTATTTATATTAGCAAGGTGTATTAGTTGGCTTGTTATGCTATGACACCCCTAATCCTCGCAAAAACAAAGAACAAACAACAACAACAACAACAAAAAACCCTGACATAAACAACGTAAGGGTGGAAAGATTTATTTTGGCTTATGGTTTCAGTTTGTGGTTGGCTGCCTCCATTGCTTTGGGGCTGAGGTGAGGCAATATTTTGATGGAAGGGTGCAGCAGAAAGCTGCTCAGCCAGGAAGCAGCCAGGAAGCAGAGAGGGGTGGGGGAAGGGGCCAGAGACAAGATAGAGTTCCCACGGTCATAGTCCCAAAGACCTACTCCTTCAATTAGACAGCACCTCCCACAACCCCACCACCTCCCAGTAGTCCATTCAGCCACCAATGGGTTAATCCAGTGATGAGGTCAGAGCCCTCCTGATCCAATCACTTCCCAAAAGCCCCGAGACTGAACATTGCATATTAGGGACCCAGTGTTCAGTGCATAAGTCTTTGGGGAGACATTTCATATCTAAACCACAAGACTAGAATTCAGTTCAATTGTGAGCCACAGAAACCTAAAAAAAACCTGACATCTTAACAAGAGAGAATTTTATTATCTTCCATAAAAGTCTAGAGGTAGGCATCCTAGGGCTGGTTCTCTTCCACAAAGTCCTTAGGGACTCAAGCCTTTTCCCTTGTAATTGACCACGAGCTGCGATGTCAAAAGAAAAGAAAGGAATAAGATAAAGAAAATCTTAGTTCTAGCTATTTAAGAGGCTAAGGTAGGAGGATCACTTAAGCCTAGGGAGTTCAAGTTCAGCTCATCTCTTAAATAAATGTTTTTTTTTTTAAAGAAAGCAAAAAAGAGATGTATTCATTTTTTTAAAGGAAGTTTCCTACTGTATGGTAGTTCACTTAGACTTATTGGAAAGAACTTAGTCACATAAACACATTTAGGTGGCTGGCCATATACCTAACTAAAAAATTGGAGCTCTAAAACATGGAGCAAGGATGACAATAAAATATTGGGATAATTAGATTTCTTCTCTATCACTATATTATCAACTCTGTTTTATAAATAAGGAATCTGAGCCTTAGAACTATTAACTTCCCTAAAGTTACCTGGTTGATAAATGAGAAGAGGATTTAAAACTACATCTGTCTATCTGAAATGACAATGTTCTGGGGCCGGAGCAAAGAGGGTGGGAGTAATCACAATTTCTTTTAAAATATGTCCTTAAAAATTGCCTCAGTTAGTTATTGCCATGTAACAAACCATGCCCAACTTGAACAATAATTTATTTAGCCCATCATATCATTCATGCATGGCTGATCTTTGCCTGGAGATACACCAGAGGCTGACTGACCTATGACCTCGACTGGGACAATTTGATATTGCTACATATGACCTCTTATTCTCCATCAGGCTACCCTGGGGTGTTCTTGTGTCATAGCACAGGTCCAAGAAAGAGAAGAAAAGCATAGATGCCTTCTGGAGGCATAGTTTTATAGCTGGCTCGATGTCTTAGTCAAAGTAAATTAAAAGGCCAAACTATATTCTGAGGTGAGGAAACAGACTTTATCTCTCTCTCTCTCTCTCTCTCTCTCTCTCTCTCTCTCTTTCTCTCTCTCAGTACTGGGGATCAGACACAGGAGTACTTAACCACTGAGCCACATCATTAGCCCTTCTTATTTTTTATGTTGAGACAGAGTCTGACTAAATTGCTTAGGGTCTCTCTAAGTTGCTGAAGCTGGCTTTGAACTTGCAATTCTCCTGCCTCAGCCTCCCAAGTCACTGGGATTATGGGTGTGCACCACTGAACCTGGCCAGACTCCATTTCTTGATGAACTGCAAAGTCACCTTGCAAAGATTCATGGGTACAGAGAAACCACTAATTGTGGCGGTGAATACCATAAATCTACCACATTGCTAATAAAAGTTATGATTAGAATTGAAAATGGTAAAGATGAGCTTCAATAAAAAGCTTGAACATACTGTCATTTTTTAGCCTGCAGTTATGTTCTTCATAGAGAAACCTGTGCTCTACAATAGTTCTATTCAGCAGTCGTAGACACAAACATAAATACAGAAAAAGGTCCTTGAGTCTTGCAATATTTTCTCCTGTTAGAAACCAGGATTAAGTCTAAGGGATAGAAAGAGTCTTTGGATAAAGACTTTTCATTGTTCTTTGAAACTGTACTTGTCCTAGGTTGCACTTTTCTTTAAAATGTATCGTTAAATCTTGATAAAAGGCTGGGGATATAGCTCAGGTGGTAGAGTGCTTACCTTGCACGCACAAGGCCCTGGGTTCAATTCCCAGCACCACCTAAATAAATAAATAAATAAATAAATCTTGATTAAAAAGTGTGTATGTGTTTTGGGGTTCTTGAGAAAGAGACTGAAAAAGGAATATAATTTTACATTCTTCATGATTGGTATAGTTTTTTCCTTCATTCACTTAACAAAATGTGCCACGATGCTCCGCCCTGAGACACAGTGAGGAACAAACTGGCTCCTTCTCTCAAGGAGTCTGCTGCTCTGGGTTAGGAACTGGCTTGTCGACTGAATAGTCATACGAATAAATACATCATGACAAAAGTGATATAAAAAATCATGGGATAAGGTGCTCTGTTGTTGTTCCTCTCTTAGAAAAAGATGTTCAAGTCAAAATCTGTAGGGCGAGTGAGACCTGAGAGAGGGTAGAGGAGAGAGAGCCTTCCAGGCAGAGAATCTGAAAGGTCCCAAAGTGGTGGGAAGCCCAGCAGGTATGAAGGACTGAAAGAAAGCCACTGGAGCTGGGCACAGGGGGTGAGAGGACGTGGGTTATGAGATGAGACGGAAGGGCTAAAAGCCATCAGGTTACATCAGGGCCCTAGGCCTTGAGAGACTTCAGTTTTTATCCTCAGCACAAAGAGCAGCCATACGAAGTGACACCAGTAGGTCTGAGTTTCCAGGGTCCCTTTGGGGTTAGGTCCAAGATGGGATAGGTAAAGGCCAAGGTAGGAGGCTATTTCAGCTCTGATAACTTGAACACGGATGGTGACGAAGAGGGGGAAAAAAGCTGAATTACTCAGGAGATTTTGGGGTTAAAATTGATAGGCCTATGTACTGTGTTGCCCTGGGAAGTAAAGAAAATGTGTTATATCTAACCTTCCACCCTTCCCAGCAGCCACACCAGCGTGGTCTCTCTCTTGGTACACTTT
This sequence comes from Marmota marmota marmota, assembly GCF_001458135.2. Lineage (NCBI taxonomy): Eukaryota > Metazoa > Chordata > Mammalia > Rodentia > Sciuridae > Marmota > Marmota marmota. Next base: position 21,317,731 of record NW_026000093.1, read on the forward strand.
GAGCCAATAGCATAAACAATGATGTCAGCCTGCCATCCCAGGTCTAGGATTTAAGAGACCTTGTATGTTTCTACTTGTGCTTTTGAGGTTCAGCCATTATCCTGAATGGAACACCCCCAGACTGGCCTGTTAGTCTGAGAAGGATGAGAGACATATGGAGTAGATCTATCCTACAGACCTCCAGCAAGAAGCAGAGATAGGTAGGCTGCTGAAACCTAAGACACATTTACCTAATTGAGCCCAACCTGTATGAGCCAAAATTCAACTAACTTCTAGATACATGAGTGATAAGAAAATGAATATTATTTTAAATATTGAAATCTGAAATGGTTTGTTACGCAGCAATAACTGATGGATACAAGAAGAGTCAAAAACTGCTCTTAGGGGCTGGGATGTGGCTCAGTGGTAGAGTGTCTGCCTGGCATGTACAATACACTGGATTTGATTCTC
>NW_026000093.1:21318198-21340309 GCF_001458135.2 Marmota marmota marmota
CACACACACACACACACACACTTGCTCTTGGCCTTTCAGCCTGCAAAATTGAGTGGATGGTGATATCACTCACTTCAGTTATCCATTTCTGATCTCTAAATGCCTTTCTTTCCTGGGCATAATTTTCCCAGTCCTTTTCCTGCCACATCTACTATTACTGTCACTTAGTCCCTAGAGTCCAAGGTAAATAGTCAGCTAAGTAGGAGGAAGGACACAAGGTGGGTGCTATGGATTGAATTGTGTCCCTTTAGAATTCATATGTTGAAATTCCAACCCCCCTGGGCTGGAGTTGGGGCTCAGTGGTAGTGCGCTTGCTTAGCACAGGTGAGGCACTGAGTTCAATCCTCAGCACCACATAAAAAGTAAATAATAAATTTAATAAATAAAGGTTAAGTTCTTTAAAAAAAGAAAAATAAGAAAGAAAAAAAAAATTCCATCCCTCAATGTGACTTAGAATGGGGCTCAGATCCAATAGGATTAGTGTTCCAATAAAAGGAGGAAGAAACACAACAGAGAGTCTCCCTATCTCTCCTTGTGGGAGGTGCACAAAGGAGAGGTCAGGTGAGCACACAGTGTCGGTGGCTGCCTATAAGCCAATAAAAATGGCTTCAGAATGAAATCTACCTCACCTCGGTCTTGGGCTTTGCAGCTTCCAGAACTGTAAAAAATACATTTCTGTTGTAAAATGTTTACAGTTGGCTTAAAAGCCATCTGGTGGAGGATGACAAAAGACAGCTCTGTCACGGAAAAGCCATAGGTTGGTAACATGTGAGCATCTTTTAGAATGACAACCTTCAGACAAGTCAGATGCTATTCTGCTCTCATTGGCCTAGTCAAAGTTCACAAAGTGATGATCAACCTTTTCCAAAGAGTCTGTATTTTAGCATAATACACAATCTTGAAAAAAATTCAAGTTCATAGTAATGTGAGGGGAAAGCACAAACATCGACTACTGTTGAACCCACATATTTCACTGTTCCAATTATGGGGGAGACATTCCTGGAACAAGACCCCCATCCCTATCCAAAGTCCAGCTTATTTTTTAAAAAGAATGAAAAATGTTGCGGTCTCAGGATGCTTTTTCTTTTTTTCTTTTCTTTCTTTACCCCTGATGACCCAATTCAGTTCCTTTTTTTAATTATTATTATTATTAGAGAGAGAGAGAGAGAGAATCTTAATATTTATTTTTTAGTTTTCGGTGTACACATCTTTGTTTGTATGTGGTGCTGAGGATCGAACCCGGGCCGCACACATGCCAGGTGAGCACGCTACAGCTTGAGCCACATCCCCAGCCCCCAACTCAGTTCCTTTTAAAAGCTGATTTGCAAAAAGATTCCCAAGATCTCGTTATTTGAATTTTGTTTTCCTTTTTCATTGCTAAGGATATGCACTGCGATGGGTATAGAGATAATTCAGGTGAAAGAAAAGAATTCCTTCATCTCTTTTGTGTGTGTGTGTCCAAAAGGAGGGCTTGCCTAAAACCATGAAACGGCACACATTAAATCTTACCTGCTGCCTTTTAAAATGAAACCTACTTTCATAACATGGCATAGAATGTTCTCCCCTTCCTCCTTTTTTAAAAAAAATTTTTTAGATGGCACAGCATATTCTTAACATTCTTGCTCCTTACCACCTAAGAATTTCATACCAGTAACTACTGGAAAGTTTGTGTCAAGCTTAAAGAAGGTCTTTGATGAAGTTCTGACTGATTAAATTCCATTTGCACAGTGTGTGTGTGTGTGTGTGTGTGTGTACGTGTCACAGACAGAAGACACAGAAAAACACAGAAAGCAGTTGTAGTGACTTATTTCTATGGCTGAACTGTTGACTGGTTTAATTTTCATTTAACAGTTCTTTGAGACATTTGACTCCTTTGGCCCCTTAGAATGTGGTCTTTTATAACTTCCTCCCTTTTCCCTGAATGATTTCTGTCCATCATGGGGGAAGGCAGAATTATTCCTAATGGGTTTTCGATTTGTTCTTCAGACTCCCGGTTTTTAGTAAGCACACAAAAAAACTATTCATGCACATTGCTACCTTACACTAAATGTTCTTTGTTAAGTTAAATTCTACGGGCTGGGCAGCATAAACATTCAAGAAAAAAAAATCATTGTGCAACTGTTCTAAGAATCTGGCGCCAAACATTTCTGTGAGGTTTGTTTAAATAAGAAATGCAGTCAAAGAGAGACGTTTTTCACAGCGATCATGGCCTTGGCCACAGAGGACGCATATTTGAGTCTTGGTCGTTGCAGAAGTATGAAGGAGCCTGTCAATGGAGCTTTCCTCCAGGGACGCTCCTACGTGAAGTTTTCTTCACTTTGGAACTTCTTCATATTTTAGGTTTTTTTTAAGGATAGTTTTAGCTTTTTCAGACTTTGAGCATGTCAGCACTTGAGCAGAAGGTTGGGAGAAAAGCAGCTGGAAGTGAAAACAATTTGCTTTCGGAACTCAGGCAATTTTCATGTTTTTATATATTAGTTAAAATAAATTTAATTAATAAGAAGAATAATTTTAAAAAGAACTCAGGCAGAGCTTCTGTGAAATCATGCTGTTTGGTGATTTTCCATCGAGTGGATTCTTTTCTTTTTTCTTTTTTTTTAATTTTTCATATTATAGTGGCAAAATTTTTTTCCATTCTCTTTTTTTAATTTAAATTTATTTTGATTAATTAAATAATTAATTTTACAGTAGAATGCATTTTGACATATAGCACACAAATAGAGCACCACTTCTCATTCCTCTGGCTGTACATGGTTCAGCGTCATCAAATGGATTCTTGTTTTCTAGCCATGGCACTCTGTGGCGTTGTCCTCTGAAATGTCTGGTGCTGAGGATTGCACTGCACAGAGTTGGGGGCGACATTCTTTTTTTCTGGGCTGCACCCCCATGGTTTCTGTCAATCATCCCTTTCCCCAACCCAACTGCCCTTTCCCTGACTCATTCTCCTGCTCAGACCTCTGTGACTCTCATCTTGCTACCAGTTAGGACCCAGGTATTCATTTCATCTTGGAATTTAATATCATACTTCATATTCTTTACCAAAGCATTCATAGACTCAGAAGATGTTTAGAGTTGACTGAGTTATTTATTCATTCCTTTCTTCATTCATTCATGTGTTCTTCACCTATTTGTGTTTTGTCCCGAGGACCACAAGCAGCTGCCTTTCTAGCTGTGGGGACAGACATTCAGAGAAGCAATTAAAACCAGTGAAATAAATTCAACAATGGAAGTGCAAGCGGAGTACAGTTGAAGCACAGAGGAAGTCGTTTGTCAGTTCTGGGGAGGAGATGATGGCCATGGCGGGTCACACTGAGAAAGTAGGCGTAGGAACAGTGTTTCCATCCCAGGGAACAACACTTGCAAACAGTGGAAGAAGCTGAGGGGCAACTAGAAGCTGAGAATGGTCACAGGGTATACTGTGAGCAGGGAAGCCACTGCTGATGGCCGGAAATGCTGGGACAACATTGAAAAGAACCTTGATTGACACACAAGGAAATTTGGATTTTAAACTAGAGACAAAGGAAAATTATTGAAGATCTTTTTTTTTTGTTAGCAAAGGACTCTGGATCTAAGGGTTATAGATGGGGTGGGAGAAGCAATCAATGAGATTCAAATCAGGGAAGAGAGAGAGAGACTAACACGAGTGCAGGCAACAGATGAAGGCCTGAGCCTGGAGAGACTCTGGGCATAAAGGCAGGGATGATCAGGACTCAGAGACTAAGTGGGTGGAGAGAGGAGAGGCTTTAAATGTATAAATGGTGTGGCTCTACTTCTTGTACAACCAGAGAAGTGAAAAATTCTGCTCCATTTGTGTACAATGACTCCAAAAACTTTCTACTGCCATGTATAACTGATTAGAATGAATAAAAAATAATTCAGGTTTCTCTGGCTTCCTTAATTTAGATTTCCTTGATTGGAAATTGGGTTATTAATAGAGTAGGTTAGGAGTGAATGAAATGATAAGTTTTGTGCTCCTCAGGTTTAAATCCATGATATAGAAGTCTGAGAGGAGAAGGTCCAGGACAGAGTTGTGGGATACTCCATATTGAAGGACATCATTGGCAGTTATCTTGCTAGCTATGACTCAGTGATTTAAAATTTTGCATTATACCTAAGAGTGCAACTAGAATTGAGAACCAGAGATGAAGACCCACACTGCTCCACCACAGATGGCACCTGAGTTCCAGCACAGTGGAATGATTTTTCCAAGGTTACTGAGGAGATGAGTGAGGCTCAGGCTCCTAAGACATTTCTTTCTTCTCTTGAACCCTTACTTCTCCACCAGATTTGTCTTAGTTAAGTTATATTTGTTTGTTTGTTTATTTATTTATTTATGTGCTTGGGATTGAACCCAGGGCCTCATACATGCTAAGCACATACTCCACCCCTAAGCTCCTCCCCTAATTCCATTTGCCTAATTTAGATTTTAAAGCCACCAAGGAAGGTCTTCACTTCCCCCTTGTGTTTGCAACAGGCCATCAGTTATTCTAGTAATTCTGGCTGAGTGGTGGAGGTGATGGATTGAGAGAGACGTGTCTCGCAAGTTGTTGACCCTGGTTTCCCAACAGTTCTGTCTCATCAGTAGAGCGAAAATGTATTTTCCCTGGCTCGGCCTTTATCATCCTGCCTAGCATCTTTTTTTTGCAGAATCTAGTCTTTGGTCTAATGTCTTCATATATAATCTGGACCATGGAATAGAAAAGTGCCTGTATTTTTTGTAAGAGATGCTGTGTGGGAGAAAAATAGATGGAGGCATCTTCAAGACATCTTCAAGAATTTGGGGGTGATGCAGAAATGAAAGATAAGATCATTGTGTTTAGGGAAATTTGAACCTCACTGGTTGTGAGAGATCCTACCAGTGAATACCAGTGAATACTCTCCCTTTCAAGCACACAGACCTCTTGGAATTAATCACTTTAATGACAGTAGTGACTTACTTTGACCAATGAAATGTTAGCATAGCAATGTGGAATAAATATGTGAAACCTCTCCAATCTTCATGCTTTCTTTCCCTGCCCCAGAAAACCTGAAGCTGTGTCTTGAGATGATGATGCTCATAGTAGAACTTCTGCCAGCCTGGGCCATGGAGCAAGCATGACCAGCAGAGCCCTTCTGCTGACCAGGTGGGAAGTGTAGTGTGAACACAACTCAGCAACAAACCCCTAAACTGTTGCTTTAAGCCACTGAGACTTGAGGATGATTCATTTACTGCAGCATAATTTAGCTTCATCTGAATAATGCACAGGTCAATAAGAAAAATGCACAGGAGGCTGGCAGCTAAGAACATAACCCGTGCGGTGTTGCGAAAGGGGATGGCCTTGGAGGCCTGGAGTCATAGAAAGCAATGCTGGTCCACTGGAATAACAGGACAGGACTTGGTAGAGTTCAGTAGAAAGTTTTAGTAGAAAAATTCATGGTCATGCACTTGGAGTTGAAAAGCGAACATGTTCAAAGGCATGGTGCCAAGCACTCAAAGGCAGTTGGCTGGAAAATTGAAAGTATAGCTTTAGTTGATAGCCAGTTGACCGGGAGGAATTGTCACAACCCTGCAGTTCCGTTGATTGAAAAAAATGCAAGCAGAGAACTGTGGCAAATGAAAAGCATGTCTGTATCATGAGGTAATTGTCACATTGCTCTCTGCACTGACCAGAGCGCTCTGCAGCAGGGAGCTGGGGTTGCTCCAGGCTCCATAGTTCAATGAGAATTGAGAGAATGTGGAGCAAGTTCAGAGCGGAAAGCGAAATAGTCATTCAGTGATCAGCAAACAAGGGCTAAAGGAGCTGGGATTACAAATACGCTAAAGCTTAGAGAGCAGACACTTAAGTCAGGGATGACTTAAGAAACGTCAGCATTGGACTTAAACTTCAGAAGAGCCACTGTGTGGAGAATGATGGCTGTTTTTTCTCTGTTGCCAAGGACACAAAAAAGAATGGGCTTATTAAAGTTAAACAGATGGAAGAATTTCCTGCCCCCTAGGGTTGTTCGACACCAGATAGGATAGGAGATTTCTCTCTGAAGTTTAAAAAAAAAAAAAAAAGTGTTCTTTTGAATGTAATGGATTTCCCTGGTCCCTTCTGATGCTAAGGGATGGAAGGTCCTCAGTCTCTTCTGCTATGACCTGGGTAGATGGATGATGCCCAGTTTGGGACCCTCTCTGTGGGCCTGCTAAACTAATGTGTCCTGCACACCTTCCAGCAGGCTACCGGAAGCTACGTCCTTTCCTTCTTCCCAAGGAAGTACATCCTAAAACCAGTTAAGAGCCATGTGATGATAATCAGGAAAATCTCAACTCCTCTTAAAAAAAAAAAAAAGGAAAGAAAGGTAATAGTTTTGAAAATGTCAGTCTTAACTATAGTTTGTAAAAATAATGTGTGATATGATCATTCAACGTTTAACAAATATTTATTAAGTGAGGCATGTGTGTGTGTGTGTGTTGATGTGTGTATCTACAGCTAGATCAATGTGTAGTTACAATTCCTCATGATAAATGCTATTATATGGGAAATGTGACATGCTATGAGGCCGTGGAGAAGGGCTGATTAGCTAGTACTTGGAAAGCATGCCCAAGCTGAGATGCATAGGATGAATACAAGAGAATCAGCCAATAGAAGAGGTGGGAGAACAAGGCAGGGGAGCTGCGTGCGTGCGCGTGAAGGCTCGGGGCTGGAAGTACACAGAGGAATTGAGAAATGGAAAGATACCTGAATGTAGTACTGGGGCAGAATGGAAGTGGGTGACAGTAGGAAAGAACGCTGGCATGCAGGAGGCCAGAACTCTTGGGATCATATCAGTCATGTTAATAAGCTCTTGGATTTCATCCCAGAATATACTAAGACCATGGAACTATTTTCTGGGGTGAAAGGATGTTATCAGGTTTATGTTTCAGAAGGAGGGAACTTGGCATTGAGGGACTTTGGCATTAATCTAGTCTGAATTTGAATCTATGGTCCATGTTGTTAGTTTTAAGATTTTCTTTTTCTTTTTTTTTTGGTACTGGGGATTAAACCCAAGGGTGCTTAACCACTGGGCCCCATCCCCAGCCCTTTTACATATTTTATTTAGAAGCAGGGTCTTACTGAATTGCTTATGGTCTCACTAAATGGCTGAGGCTGGCTTTGAACTGGCGATCCTCCTGCCTCAGTCTCCTGAGCCGCTGGGATTACAGGTGTGTGCCAAGATGCCCGGCTAGTTTTAAGATCTTTGACAAATTAATTAATCTTACTTTCTTTATTAGTAAGAGAGAGATAATTATGTCTATATGGAAAGGTTGCTATGAGGATAGATTTACACATTGTATGGAAAGTGTCTGCAAAGTGTCTGATAGCCTGGAATAGGTGCTCAACAAACATCCATTCCTTCTCTACAAATTCCTAGTAAATTAGCAAATGGTAAATGCAATTGACATGATACAGGATCAAATGCTTTTTTTTTTCATTTTAGAGTGATTATTAAATGGTAGTTTCTACAATCCTCTTAAAACTATAGAGACCAGACTAGATTTTCCTACGGTCCTTTAATCATCTTTGTGGTTCTTTGCATAACTCTCTCCAATTTTTCAAAATTCCACTTCAATTGTAGCGACCACAGCTAGATTAGTCACCATAGAGAACTCATTATAATTAGATCAACACTGTGCAGTCACTTGGGCGGCTGGCTCAGCCATGTAAACCCAGTCAGCCGGTCCCCATCGACAAATAGGTTGTGTTCCAGGAGTTCATTAGTAAGTTGGTTGTTTGGAACACAGAAAGCCTTTCCCCATAGAAACAGAATTATAGATGGTGGCTTGTTTCCCAGGCCAGTGCACAAAAATCTATTTAATGCACATGCAGCTGAATCAGGGCCTGGCAATGATAGTTCCTCAAGCCCTTGACTTGCCCAGGCCCCAGTGGAATACCCAATCCGTCGGAACTCCTAGAATCTTCAAACCAGCCAATCCTGGGCCCCGGGAGGGAAGTGAGAACTAGACTGTCAGTTTAAGAGTGAGAAACATTTGCAGCAGGATTATGAAGGGCACTTGTTTGAAATGCGCTTCATCTGCAGTTCTGCTTGTTATTATATAAGCAAGTAATTTAGAACCATCTTAAGATAAACACACCCACTATTATTATGGGTACTTCACCTAAAACTACATAAATTGTCTTTGAGCCTCACAAAACTCCTTTTAGAAATATCTTCTTCCCAGTCCTCCCGTTTTTAAGGAGACTGTGCGTGGCGCAGGAGCAGGCAGGTAGAAGGTGGAGGACTGGTGTGGTAGTCTTGGCTTTCAGGCTTGCAAAGCCATTTTTTTTTTACTGCGCAACACCGCCTCCCAGTGGAATGTGCTTGACACATACCCTAGCATCACTAAACCAACCAAGTGTATTCTCAGCGGAAAGTAACAAGTTCTTCATTCATCTGTCCAACAAAGAATCTTTGAGTGCTTCCAGTGAGTTAGGCCTGGGGAACACAGAATCAAATTAGACTCGGTGTTCTCCCAGAGTGGCTGGGAAATAGAACAAGTAAGTCAACGATTGAAATCAATAAGACAAGAAAACGATATAAAAAAGAGATTACACAGAAACCAAGAAGACACAGATTAGTGAGACTAGAGTGGTAGAAGTGAACAAGGAAGTTTCCTGGGGGAGGGGAGCTAAGCTGATTTTTTTTTTGGTGGTATTGGGGACAAACCCAGGGGTGCTCTACAACTGGCTATATCCCTGCCCCTTTTAATTTTTTTTTTTTGAGATGCAATCTTGCTAAGTTGCCCAAGTTGGCATTAAACTTGTGATCCTCCTGCTTCAACCCCCCAAGTCACTGGGATTACAGGCACGTACCACTGTGCTCATCCTGAGCTGAGTTTTGAAGGATGAGTTAGGGTTAGATGTAAAGCTATAATGACAACAGGTCAAAGAGCATCCTGTGCAGAAGAAACAGTAATATTTAAATGCATGGGAACATGAAACACCAAAAAAATAAAAAATGTCAAGCATTTCTTTAACTCCTCTGCTTTGGTGATAAGTCAGCCTCATGTAAAACAGAGATGCCAAGCTGACCTTGTGAGATGGGCAAGTGAAAATTATATTTCAGTATAGCTTTAATATGCCTTTCCTTGATAGTAACATTTTTATATTCTTAATATATTTAAAGTATATATCCACTTTTTTCTTTTTTTGCACTGGTGGGGATTGAACCCAGCACCTTATGCTTGCTAAACACTGAACTCTACTACTGACCTACATCCCTAGCTTATATCTTTTGATTTTTAAAAAACATCTTCTAAAGACTTTCTCCAGAGACTAGGGTTGTGGCTCAGCAGTAGAGTGTTTGCCTTACTCATGCAAGGTGCTGGGTTCAATCTTCAGCACCACATTAAAAATAAATAAATAAATAAAATAAAGGTATTGTGTCCAACTACAACTAAAAAAAATATTAAAAAGAAAGACTTTCCCAAGTTCTATGATTATTAAGAAAAAATGAGGTTCTAATTTGACTTTAAATCCTTGCTCCACCCAACATGTATTTCAGGCTACCGCATCCTAAGGAGGCATTTCCCAGCCTGTCTGCAGCATTTGCTCCTTGTGGCTAGGAGAACAGGGAGACAAGTTTGCTGGAACCCAGGCAGAGATGGGGTTTCTCAAACATTGAAGGGAGTCTGAAATTGCTGAAGCCACTGCCTGGGCTCCAGCTAACAGCAGCAGATAGCAAGGATAGAACCCAGGGGAATGCTCTGGTGTGACCTGTTTGTCCTCTCTGTGTTGAATGGAGACTAGGAGCCACCAGCAGACCTGGTGTTGAGCCAGTGGGTCCAGGGAGCCCTGTTGCAGGTTATAGCACAACTGCCACAGGGGAGTGAGCTCAGGAAGAAATAACAAGGCAAAGCTTCACACACAATCCTTACAACAAGACAAAGAAACACAAACAAAACAAAGCACAGGCTGCAAAGCACATGAGAAAAACGAAAGGGGTGAGATGATTTAGCTGCTGATAAACCACCAACCCAACCACTGGCGGCCTCCGCACTGACGTCTATGGGAACTCATCACATTCGCTACTCTGCAGAGCCCCCAGATGCCCGTCACCTCTCCTGTCCATCCTCCTTGTCCCAGACCTCATCACACTCCCCCCATTCTCCTCCACCCCTGAAACCTTTACGTTCAGCCCTTGGACACTAGGAAAATTCCCTATGTCCTCTACCTCTTTCCTTGGTTCTCCAGGGCTTCTGGCTCCAAACAAACATGGCGCAGCCTGCTCCCTTTCCCACCTCTCCATCCTGGTGCCACAGAACCTGAAAGCATCCTGTTTACTCCTCGTTGATGTTTCCAGATCATTCCCCCTCCATCCTCCCTAAACGCACCAGCTTTCATCTCACATCCACCATCTACAATGACTTCTAGGTGCCACCATCGACTGGCACCAGGGTCACTCCCCTCTGGTCTCCACTGTTTTACCTCCCGTCTCACTGTCAGTCTCTTTAACACCACTCTGGGATTTATTCCTGGTGATTTAGATGCAAACAGTGAAGATCACTTCAATACCCAAGCCTCACAGAGCCTTGAACTCCCCTTGCTACATCTCCTGGACCTCAGCCCTGGACCTCAGGGGTCATTCTCTAGACCTTATCACTGCTGATCACTGTAACTCCTCCACACCGTCCAGAACAGGCACCCCATGCTCTGAGCAAGACCTCCTGTGTGCCACATGCTCCCGGTTCCCTTTTTCACTTGTGACATTGGAAATCCATGCCTTCTCTCTTAAAAAATCATCGTTACTAGGGATTTACCAATTATCTTAAGTATTTTCACAGAACCAATTTTGGGCTTTTTTTCATCCTTTTACTTTACATGTTTGGGTCTCTTTCTGTTATAAACACAGAAAGCTGAGGATGTGTATGTCTGTGAATGAGTCCATCTAGCCAAACCTAATGACATAGCATCAGAAGAAAATACTCATACGTACAGTCTGACAATCTTTGTCTTTAATTATACCATTTCTGTCCACTTATGTTTAATTAATTAGTGGTACTTTGGGGTTTAAATATACCTTCTTATTAAGTGCATTCTTTCTCCAGCCTGTTCTGTGTTCCTTTGTTTTCTTATTCTTTTTTAGATGGACAAAATTTTTCATTATTCCACCCCCCACCATTAGCTTGGAAATTGTATACTTTCAATTATCCTGTGTGTGTGTGTGTGGGGGGGGGTTATTCTAGATGCCTAGATAATTACCCTAATAAGAATAATGTGCCTTTTTGGATTTTCAAAATCTAATGTGAATTGGTATTTTTAGTTCTTTCTAGGCAAAGCTAAGGGCCTTAGAATATTTCTTCTTGCTTTTTTTTTTTTTTAAAAAAAAAGAGCTTGAACCAGTGGTGCTTAGTCACTGAGCGAAGGTCAGCCTCCCAGTCCCTCAGCATCCCTATGGAGTGGGCAAATACCATCCTGGGCTCACATTCTGGGTCTCTGTACTTCCCTGGATAATAGGTCAATATTGTTCCCCCCTACTACTGAAGAGCATCATCACTCCTTTTTTTTTTTTTTATTCTAAGACAAGGTTTTGCTGTTGCTCAGGCTGACCTTGAACTTGGGATCCTCCTGGCTCAGCCTCCCAAGTGGCTCAAATTACAGGTATGCACCACCTTGACTGGCCCTGGCCCAGTAATTCTTCATTCTCTTGTCAGCTCTTCTGTGCTGACAAGATCCTTATATTTTGTGCAGTTCTTCTAGTTGCCCTCAGGGAGATTGTTGATCAGAGATATTTAGTTCTCATTAACTTCTCCTCCCAGAAATGGAAGTCTCTGGCATGTTTAATTGCTCATAATCTCTTTCCTCATTATTCTTAATTTTATAATTTTCTTACATAGACTCAGTTCAGGACAAATGTTTAAATTACTTTGTTAATTTGATAATTTTAATTGGCAATCTGATTAGACTTGCATTAAACTTATAAATTAATGTGGTGAGAATTGATAATTTTAGTTTTATTTTCAGAAACATCATGGGTCTTTGAATATGTTCACATATTTTTTCCTCAACGATTGGTATTATGATCTAAATATCAGGTGTCCCCAAAAAGCTCATGCGTGAGATTATGCAAGAAGGCTTAGAGGTGAAATGATTGGGTGATGAGAGTCTTCACCCAATCAGTGAATTAATCCCCTAATGCGGATTAACTGAGTGGTAACTAAAGGCAGGTGGGATGTGACTGAAAAAGGGGAGTGCTGGGACGTGCCTTTGGGATCTGATGAGTGGAGTCTCTGCTTCTTAATCATCATGTGAGCTACTTCCCTCCACCACACTCTTTCACCATGATGTTCTGCGTCACCTGAAGCCATGAGTTGTCTATGGACTGAGACCCCGAAACTGTGCTGTGAGCCCCAAATCAACTTTTCCTTCTCTATTTGTTCTTGTCAAGTTTTTTAGTCACAGCAACGAGAATACTGACTAAAACAGCTAGAGATTGAACCCAGGATCCTGCGCATGCTAAGCACCCACTGTCACTGAGCCCTGCCCTCCGTTTAATGTTCACATTTTAAATGTTCTCCTGTATAGTTTTATCATTTTCTTTGTATAGTCCTTATACATTTCGTATGTAAATGTTTCTACTTTTATGGTTTTACTATAGTTAGTGGGTTCTTTACTCCATTTCATTTTAAACAGTTTTATAATGTTTTAAAGGAAAGCTATTATTTTTAAGTTGATTTCCTAAGTAGTCATTTTAATTATTCATTTTCTTTTTTTTTTTTATAAAAGCATTTTTGGATCATAAAGGGCATGAGAACAACTCTGAGTATAGTCTTATGGTACCTTTTAATTTTTTCTTTTAGAATTGTGGAGGTTTAAAATATTTTTTCCAAACGTGTATTTTTATTAATGTGATTGCAAGTTAAATATATTTCATAAATTTTTAATTTTATTAACTTTAACCAGATAATGTGACCTTTTCAATTACTACTATTTTGATTTCTTTCTTTTAGTTTTGATTTGCTTTTTGGTATTGGGAATTGAACACAGGGGCATTTTGCCACCAAGCTACATCCCTAGCCCTCTTTATTTTTTCACTGGAGATGGAGGTCTTGCCAAGTTGCTGAGGGCCTTGCTAAATTGCTGAGGCTGCCCTCGAACTTGTGATCCTCCTGCCTCTGCCTCCGGAGTCGCTGGGATTATACGTGTGCATCATCATGCCTCACTTTTTTAGATTTTTTTCCTCACTAATATCTGATGATTTTTCAAAAAAGTGTTCTTTGGACATTTATAAAGAAAATATATGGGCTCACATTTTTATGACCTTTCTTATTTGCAGGGGTTGGGGGGTATGGAGGATTGAACTCAAGGACATTTGACCCCTGAGCCACATCCCCAGCTCTATTTTGTATTTTATTTAAAAAGAGGGTCTCACTGAGTTGCTTAGCTTTTTTTTGCTGAGGCTGGCTTTGATTTTGTGGTCCTCCTGTCTTAGCCTCCCAAGCTGCTGGGATTACAGGCATGCACCAATATGCCTGGCTCCTTTCTTATTTTTGCCTAGTTGATCTGACATAGATTTTGTGAAGGGACTGTTATCACATTACAGGTCAATTATATAATTACATCTTCATTTTTATCTCTAAGATTTTTGCTTAAGTATTTCTAAACTGCATTATTTGATGAATAACTGTTCGATATCACAAATTCTCTGTAGATTATATGTATTAGAAATATACATAAAAATATTGACGCCTGAGGAACTTCTGGATCTGGGGGCCTAAACATGGACACCTGAGGAACTTCCGGATCCTAGAGCCTAAACATGGACGTGCACCTTTGAAACTTCTGGATCCGGATCTGGGGGCCTAAACATGGATGTGTGCCTGAGGAACTTCCGGTTGCTACGGCCTAAACATGGAGGACTGATGAACTTCCAGATCCGGGGGCTTAAACATGGACGTGTGCCTGAGGCGCTTCCAGATCCGAGGGCCTAAACATGGACCCCTGAGGCACTTCCAGATCCGAGGGCCCAAAGATGGATGTGCACCTGAGGAACTTCTGGATCTGGCAGCCTAAACTTGGACATGCACCTGAGGAACTTCTGGATGCTACGGCCTAAACATAGAGGACTGAGGAACTTCCGGATCCAAGGGCCCAAAGATGGACGTGCACTTGAGGAACTTCCGGATCTGGGGGCCTAAATATGTATGTGTGCCTCAGGAACTTCCGGATCCGGGGGCCTAAACATGGATGCCTGAGGCACTTCCGGATTCTAGAGCCGAAACATGGATGTGCACCTGAGGAACTTCCGGATCCGGGGCCTAAACATGGATGTGCACCTGAGGAACTTCCGGTCCTAGAGCCTAAACATGGACGAGCATCTGAGGCACTTCTGGTTCCGGGGGCCTAAACATGGATGTCTAAGGAACTTCCAGATCCGGGGGCCTAAACATGGACACCTGAAGAACTTCCAGTCCTAGAGCCTAAACATGGACGTGCACTTGAGGCACTTCCGGATCCGGGGGCCTAAACATGGATGTCTGAGGAACTTCCGGATTTGGGGGCCTAAACATGGACACTTGAGGCACTTCTGGATCCGAGGGCCTAAACATGGACGTATCTCTGGAACTTCTGGGTCCTTGTGCCTATAAAGGGCAGGCGTGACTCTCAGAAGGGACGTGGTCCATGAAGAGGAGTGGAGCATGGGGCCTGTTGGGGGCAGACTGAGCTGTCGCACCCTGAACTTGAATGTGCCTCACTTCCCATCTTTCCCCTGGGTGTCACTTCCTCCCCTTCCAGGTGGTGCCGGGGAGGAAGTGAGACCAGGCACAGGGGCCAGGCCACCTTCTTTCTCCTCGCTTAGCCAAGCGCCCGGCCTGGCTGGGGATGGGAACGTCTTATGACACTGGCTGCCTCCTGCATCCCTGCCCCAGGACCTCAGGGACCACAGGCAGAGACAGTCGTTGATTCTCCCCTGGCCGCTGACCCTCAGTCCCGGGGTCTGCCCAGGGGGAGCTCTGTCTCCCAGAGGGTCAGGGGACCCCTGTGACCTGCTGCTCCTTACCCACCATCATCCTGGGCGAGCACAGGTCAGGACACTAGAAGCTACTGAGAGTGACATCTCCTAGATGGGCAGCTGGGACTTTGCCTCTGTCTCCAGACCTCAGACACCGGATGATCCCTCCCAGAGACAGAAAATAACCCCACACTGCCCAAGACTTGTTTTTAAGCTTTGGATTCTGAAATTTTCCTGCTGCCAACTTCTTTGTTAAGCCAGTTTTTCAACAGAGAGAGTATTCCGGGGGTGGGGGGGAAACAACATGGAGTCAATCAAACCAAGCTGACACATCTGGTCCTCCAAGAGAAATCTGGATTGGAGGGAGAACAGCCATTCTCAACTGGCGAAATAGTGAAGTTCCCTTGTCCTTATTTTGTGTAAGCAAAATAAATAATCTGATGTTGACTCATCAAAAAAAAAAAAAGAAAGAATATACATATATTATATACATAATATTTGTCCTATTGTATGAAGTGTGAGTTGTTGGGAAAAAATAATAAAATAAGACAGTTGGAATGGTCTCTGTTACATGAGTGTTCAATAAATGATAGCCTGTATGTAATTCTCTTATCTTTTTTTCTCTCCTTTTGTGCTAGTTGTGCTCTGTGTACACAGCAAGTCACCTCACCAAATTTTGTTTTTTAAAAATGTGTTTTTGTCAAAAATAATATACATTCAGTAAAAGTACACAAATCCTAAGTGTATTGCTTCATGAATTTTCACAAAGTAAAGAAAAGCTGAGGAATCAGCATTCAGGTCAAGAACATTCCAGAAACTCTCCTCTTTCCTCCTTCTAGTTACTGTTCTTGCCTTGGGCAGCCACTTCTAACAGCCTGGGTTAGCTTTCTATGATGCTCGATTCTGGATGAATGGACTTGCAGAGTGCATGCGCCTTGGTGTTTACATTCTTTTGTGCAACAACATGTTTATGGGATTCACCTGTCTCGGTATAGCTGCACTTTGCTCATTCTTACTGATGAGTAACATTAATCATTGATGGTCTTTTAGAGATTGTCTAGTTATGCTGGTCTCAAATAGTGCAGCTACACTTTTGGGCATGCATTTTGGTGAACTGATTTATGCATTTTTGTTGGGCATATACCTTGAGGTGGAATTGCTGGGTCACAGGATCTGCATATTTTTAGTTTTAGAAGACATTATTAAACAATTTTACAAAGTGGTTGTACCCATGACACTCCCACAAACTTTGCCTTTTAATAAGAATTTTAAATTGTCATAATTCTTATGACCACTGTCATATTGTTTTGTGGTTCTGGTTTTTGGTTTCCTTGATGTTTTTAAAGTTCAATTCTGTTTTCAGTATAAACAGAACTTTGTTTTCTCTTGTATTTTGCAATAAATTGGAGAGTAGAAAATCTGTTTTTTATTTTACTAATAGTTACTATAAAGCAATTCACAACCATTTTCATAAGTCTATTTAATTTTCAAAAATGACAATAAAATACTTTGACTCACTTTTTTTTTTTTTTTTTTTGGTGCTTAGGGATTGAACCCAGGGCCTTGTGCAGGCAAGGTAAGCACTTTCCCAACTGAGATATATCCTCAGCCCTTGACTCACTTCTTATGAAATGCAAAGACTGTGGTGCTTTTACTTTTGTTCCTTTCACTGCCTCTTGTCTTCATTAAAATTAATATTGGGTCTTAAATCCTCTCATCCCAAATTTAGCCTTATCAGAGAGGGCTAACTTGTAATGCTTGATATTGGCCCAAATTAAATTGATCACATGGTATGATGCCGTTGACCTTGCATATGCTGTCGTTAAGAAAAGCTAAATGAAACTACAGATTGCGATTGCCATCATTGCTTTACTGGGACCTCTGAGTAAGACATTGCTCTCAGACCTCAGAATTAGAAATACTTTCCATGAGAATGTGGTTTATTTTCCAACTTTTATAACCTCGACTTCTAGGACATTTAGAATACAATTTATCTATGTTGTTTCTATCTTTGAAATTAGTCTTGAACCTTTTGGGGAAAGAAATAAAATATGAATCCATGTGACCAGGCACAGGTGTCTCCCATATCCATGGCAATTGTCTTTAGGGACAAAAGTGAGTTGAGAAGGGTGGAAATAATGTTTTTTCTTTGCTCATCTTAGTATTATTTGGATCATTTGAGTATGAAGTTGTACATTCTTTGTATAATTTAAAAAACAAATAGGTATATGTTTAAAATAAAAATAAAGGAAAGTATATTTAAAGAGTACGACAGCACTTCTTTGAATCTGAATGGACCATTGGGAGATGATGGANTAAGGCAAAATTTAAAATGGACTTTTTAATTTATTCTTTATAGTGATACATGACAGTAGAATGTATTTTGCCATATTACACATAGGGAGTATAACTTCCCATTCTCATGGTTGTACATGATGTGGTGTTACACTGGTGGTGTACTCACATATGAACATAGGAAAGTTCTGTCCGATTCATTCTGTTGTCTTTCCTATTCCCCTCTGCCCACCCCACCCTTTCATTCTCCCCTTCTTGCTGCAAATGGTCAGATAGTGACGAGTGTCAGGTTGTTGTAGGAGGTGAACAGAGGATGTTTATGAAAGACTTGGGGACCATCATATATCTCTTCTAGATATCCTTTTATTATTAATGAGAAATATGTCATTGTACAAGCAACTGCCCCCTTTTAGCAAGAATTAGGGTTGGTCGTTAATCTTTTCCCTTTTCACTGTCCTTCATCCCTTTCTGCTTCCTACTTTTTTGAGCCATAATCCTGTCTCTCTTCTGCTAGAATATATATCCCAATATATGCTGTGATTACACCCCAGGTAATGAAGCTCTGACTTCAAAATGAATTGTTAAATCAAATCCTGCACACTAATGGAGGAATTATTCGACAAGTTTCTGCCAATAGCAAATATTCCATAATCATGCCACAAGATGCATTTCTCAGAAAATCCAACAAAGGAGACAGGAAGGAGCAGGCAAAGCATATCTTTGCCCTCCTTTCTACCCTTTTCTTTCTTTTTTCTTTTTCCTATTGCCCAATGATCAATTTTCATAAAAGAAAGGGCAAGATTCTAGAGGTTTGGGTCTCTGCTTATTTGATCCTCTTTTTTTGGGGGGGGCATTCCTTTCCCCCTTTTATCTTCTCTGTTAGGGCTTATGTTCACTTAGTAGATAAATAATAATTTTATGAAATGGCATTGCAATGGCATCACCAAACATGCAAGTCATACTTTCTAAAACAGGTTATAACAAGATTCTAAAACACAATTGTAATTCTCAGAGGATTTAGTATAGTGTGGTCTTACCTGTAGATATCACAACTCATTGTATTTGAAGAGATTTAAGACTTTTGCAAAGGAATTGTTGAACACTAAGTACTAGGTTTGCAGGGATAGTCAGTCACAAAGGTGATGGGTAATGTAAAAATAGAATCCTCAATTCAAAACCTTAACATGGGCCACTCCCCAAGCCCCACTTCTCCCAAAGTTGCCCTCTTTTCTCCATGAGAAAGTGCTATTTTTTGGATGCAGTTTGAGTTTGTCCTCTAAAGGCTTGTGTGTTAGAGGGTGGTCCCCAGTGTGGCAATGCAGGAAGTTGGTAGAACTTGAAAGAGGTATAATCTAGCACAAGATAATTAGGTCATGGGGACACACCTTCAGAAAGAATGAATGTAGTTCTCATGGGATCCTGGTTAATTCCTATAAGAGTAGGTGGTTATAAAAAAGTGTAAGTATGGTCCTTGAGTCTCTGGGTTCTTGTCTTGCCATGTGATCTTTCTCTATTGTACACATGGCAATGTCCACTAAGAACACATTAGTTGAAATCACCTATGGGTGCAGAAGGGTGGCTCCATGAGTGTTCCTTGGAATGTTCTATAAGCAACTGTTTCAATGAAGAATCCCACTTGGGGATTATGAAATGTTCCTGGCAAAAACCAGGTCAACTGCATACCTTGCATCTCTTAATCACGGCAGGAAGAATTAGGCAGATAAGCATAGTGACTTTGTAAGGCTAGATGCCTACGCCAAACACATAATTTTATTTAATTGAAGACACCATGGTAGTCATTTGGGGATTCATGACTATGTAAACCCCTAAAGTTAGAAGAAGCAGATATGACACTTGGCTCTGGAGACATCTCAGGCAACACTGGGCTGGTTCTCTGTGCCTCCATATGCCAGGTTTACCATGTGATGGATTTCAAGCGAAATCAAGCCTCTGATTTGAAAAGTAAAAAGGAAATCATCTGGTTTATCACCTGACTCTCAAGGGGAGTGGACTGACTTTCCAAATCCTCCTAATCTGTGCTTCCTGTTTGTAGAAATTGGGAAAGCTGCCAAGAATCTGGGCAAGAAGAAAGCAGTATGAAGATTAAAACTCAGAAAGCTTGGATTGGAACCACCATTTAATCCAGCTATCCCACTCCTCAGTCTTTACCCAAAGGACTTAAGATCAGTATACTATAGTGACACAGCCACATCAATGTTTATAGTAGCCCAATTCACAATAGCTAAACTGTAGAAGCAACCTAGATGCCCATCAATAGATGAATGAATAAAAAAACTGTGGTAAGGGCTGAGACTATAGTTCAGTTGGTAGAGTCTTGTCTCACATGCACAAGGCCCTGGGTTCAATCCCCAGCACCACTAAAAAAAAAAAGAAAAAAGAAAAAAAGAAAAAGAAAAAAGAAAGAAACTGTGGTATATATACACAATGGAATATCACTCAGCATTAAAAGAGAACAAAATTATGGCATTTGAAGGTAAATGGATGGAGTTGGAGAATAACATGCTAAGCGAAATAAGCCAATCCCCCCAAACCAAAGGCCAAATGTTTTCTCTGATTAGAGGATGCTAATTCATAATGGAGGGTGAGGGGAGGACATAGGAAGAATGGAGAAACTTTGGATTGGGCTAAGGGGAGGATGGGGAGGGGAAAGGGCATGGGGCAGGAAAGATGGTGGAATGAGACTGACATCATTACCCTAGATACATATATGATTGCATGAATGGTGTGATTCTGTATCATGTACAACCAGAGAATTGAAATGTTGTGTTCTATTTATGTACAATGAATTGAAATATATTCTGCTGTCATGTATAACTAAGTAGAACAAATTAAAAAAAAAAAGAATCTGAGCAAGAAGTCTGGTTTTGAATAACAAAGTCTGCAGTGTGGCACCAGGCTCACTTATGACTTGTGGTATTTCTAGGCTGGTGTCTGGTTAGGGCCTTCTTGCTGTGTCATTCCATGACAGAAGGGCAAATGGGAGAGGAAGAGAGGGAGGTCTGGAATTCATCTTTTTCCTGTGATATCAGCTTTAGTCCATTCATGGGGCAGGGCCTCCATAGTAGTTCAGTTACCTCTTACAGATTTCACCTCTTAGCCAGGTGCTGCAGCATATACCTGTAATACCAGTTAACTTGAGAGGTTGAGGAGGAGGATTGCAAGTTTGAGGCCAGCCTGGAAACCTTGTCTCAAAATAAAATAATAAGGGTTAGGAATGTATTTAGGTGGTAGAGTATTTGCCTGGCATGTGCTAGATCTTGGGTTCAATCCCTAGTACCACCTATTAAAAAAAAAAAAAAAACCAAACATACAAACAAGAAATCCAGCTAACAAAAATCCAACCAACCAACAACAAAATATATCGGTTCTTTGTATTGTTACAATGGCAATTACAGTTCAATGTAATTTCAGGAGGGGGAAAGCATTCAAACCATAGCAATCAGATTTTTAAAAAAATCTTATTTTGCATAGCATTTAGAAAAATAAGACATTGATTGGAAGACCATTCTTATTTCAGAGTTGCTTGAGCATAAGGGGAATATATTTTATTTTATTTTTTGGTACCAGGGATTGAACTCAGAGGCATTTGACCTCTGAGCCACATCCCCAGCCCTATTTTGTATTTTATTTAGAGACAGGGTCTCACTGAGTTGCTTAGCACCTCGCCATTGCTTTGGCTGGCTTTGAACTCGCGATCCTCCTGTCTCAGCCTCCTAAGCCACTGGGATTACAGGCGTGTGCCACTGCGCCGGGCCTAAGGTGGGGGATATATTTTAGAATCATTAAAATTCAGTATTATTTTTGTTTGATCTGAATGTGTGTATCTACCTCCTCCCCAGTTTCTCGTGATGAAATCCTTCAAGATGATGAAGTTATGAAGTGGGACCTTGGGGAAGAGATTGGGTCATGAGGGCTCTTGGGATGGGATCAGTACCCTCATTAAAGACACCCAAGGGAGTCTGAGGTTGTAGCTCAGTAGAGTGCTAGCCTAGCACATGTGAGGCACCGGGTTTGATTCTCAGCATCAGAAAATAAAGGTATTTTTTAAGAAGTCACAGTTCTTTAAAAAAAAAAAAAAAGACACCCAAGGGAGCAGCTTGCTCTTTCCGCCATGTGGGGACACAGCAAGGCAACATCTATAAGGAACCAGGTCCTCAACTGGATCTGCCTTGATTTTGGACTTCCTACTCTCCAGAAGTGTAAGAAAAAATTTCTGTTGTTTATAAGGCACCCAGTTTGTAATACTTTGAAATAGTGTCCAAGACCTAAACAATTAGATTAAGATCATGTCTTATGGGAAAAAAAAATGTGGTGGATATTTTGGACACTCTGAAATAGGGGAGGTTGATTCTATCAAATATACTGTTGCTGTGATTAAAATATCTGACAGGAACAACTTAAAGGAGGACAGATTTATTTTGTCTCATGGTTTCAGTCCATGGTTGGCCAACTCCATTGCTTTGGGCCTGAGGTGAGGCAGAACATCATGGTGGACACATGACCCAGCTATACCACTGAGTATTTCTCTTAAAGAATTAAAGTCATCAAACTATAGTGATAAATCCATACCATGTTTATAGCAACACAATTCAATGGATGAATGGATAAAGAAAATGTGGGCTTTATACACATAGAGTTTTATTTAGCCATAATGAAAAATGAAATTAGGTCATTTGCAGGAAATGGATGGAACTTGAGACCATTATGTTAAGTGAAATAAGTAAAACACAGTCAAAGGTCATATGTTTTTTCTCATATGTGGAAGCTAGAGAGGAAAAAGAAAGGTGGGGGGTCAGGGATTACATGAAAATCAAAGGGAGATTAGTAGAGGAAAGGGACTGGG
>NW_026000093.1:21340651-21376898 GCF_001458135.2 Marmota marmota marmota
GGGGGTAGAGCTGGGGAGTGATATTGGCCCAATTATATTGTTAGAATATGTACATGTATGAATATGTAATAACAAATCCCATTATTATGTTCAACTATAATGCACCATTAAAAAAATAAAAAAAGAACATCATGGTGGAAATGGATGGCAGAGGAAAGCTGCTGAGTCCACAGCAGTTAGGAAGGTAGAGAGAGCCAGAGACAGAGGCTGAGAACAAGAACTATCCTTCCAGGATGTGTTCCCCCTGTCTGCCCACTGTGAGCTACTTCTTCCTAGGTCTCAATTCCCAAGTTTCCACCATCTCCCACTAATACTAACAAATTATTAATCTATCATGAGATCAGAGGATCCAATCACATCCCCAAAGCCCCACCCCTGAACACTTCTGTATTAGGGACCAAGTCTTCAACACATGAGCCCTTGGGTATAAAAGTGCAAATATTCTATCACCAAGTCTTTTCTTTCAGATGGAAAGGTGTATGCAGGGAGGGCTGGAGATAAAGTGTACTAATGTAAACCATCCTGTCAGGAACAGACATTTGCAGAGCTAATGGTAAGTCAGAGCATTTCAGGGTAGAAATCCATTAAAACTAAACCATGAAATGAGAATAACTAAGTTTAAAATCTTATGCAATTGATAACTTCAGTTTTTTTTTTTTTTTAGCAGAGTGGAAATACCAAGAAGAAAGTTGTTTCTAGTGCTTTTAAAGCCAAACCTTCAGATCAGTGAGTGAATTTCTGAACCTGCTTTCAACTTGGTTTTCAACATGGGCCATTTTATCCCATTGAGTCATTGTAACATACAAGTCTTCTCTTTGGAATTCTGAATCTCAAAATGAAATGTAAGAGCATCATTTTAGATGGAAGTGCAGATTTTGTATAAGAAACAGCTGTAGTAATCAATTAAAAAAAATCAGGCCCAAAGTAGAGAATTTGTGACATTAGGCAGGGGAAAAGAAACAAATGTCAAAGGCAGCTGGGTTAATGAGTACAGCGAGTACAGCTGCTCTTACCTCTGGAGACCAGAGCGCTGACATGGATGGAGCATAGTGTGGAAAGTGAGGGGAGTGATTGCAGCCGCCCCTTACAGGCACTTATTCTACAGCAATCTATAATGGGTATGATTGGCATCGCCTGCTAAACAAGAGATGCTGGACTGTAATTAGAACGTAGGCGCTCATCAAAACACAGTAAAACAAGAACAGTAATGACTTAAACCTGAAGCTATTCCACAAGATGACTTTGCTTTTTAAATTTTTTATTCTGTTTAAATACTCGTTAAAAAAGAAAAAAAAACCAAGGGAAAAAATCCCAGAGGCCATTTGAAATTAAGATGCTATATAATAGCTTAAATGAGCCTGAGATTTCTATATAATGGCCAATATTTAGATATGTGTTCTATAAATATCAGTGAAAAATCACTACAGAATGTTTCTCACTTCAGAAATCTTCCCCATCATTCTCATTTTTTTTTGAACCAGTGTTTCTGCACATACCCACCATATTAACAAAGAAATTACTTTTGGGTTTGAACTGGGCTTTTTATTCACTGCAAATGACTGATGAATATAGGCACAGATGTTTTCTTTGAAGATGAAGTTGAACCCAGCCCTGTGTATTTTGAGTTTTCTGAAGCTTTCCACATAGGATATAGGTAAATCACCAATCATCCTGACATATTCTTGTTAGCCCTTCAGGCCTTAATCCTATGAATTTGTATCCACTCTTTAGAAACTGCACTTGATTTTTCATTTTTCTTATAATACTTAGTATAGAAAGATATTTTGCCTTTTAAGTTACAAATAACCTGTGTCTTATTATTTATTTGTAGTGAATCCACAGCAAGAAATAGAAAAGGACTACTAGTGCATGAGCTCACTAGGACCTAAATTAGTTTGGTTAAGTTGCATTTTGAAAAATTCAATTCTAATTGTTCTCATAAAGAACTTTACTGTAGTTTCTCACATTTGATAAAGAAAAAAAATGGTTAATTCAGCAAGCAGACAAGAGAGTAAGGACCTTAGTTTCCAGATTCTGTTCTTGAACATGACTCACACACTTATGTGTATATCCCACACATCACAAGCAGGCCTTCCACTTGCACAAGTGTAATTTCTAGGGCATTTTTTGAGATCAGTTCAAATTTCTTGATAAATATTATCATGTAATGTTCTCATTTACTAGGAGTTTGATTCTTCCCACTAGAAAATATGACAACTCCAAGCAGCTAAAAATTCTCTAGAAGTTATAAACATCATCTAAATGGAAATGTGGCTTCATTAATCATACCTGATTTAAAAATGATTTTTTAGAAAGTATACGTGGCATTTACTTTTATGATTATCATGTCACATAAAAGATGCAGAATACATTTGGATGTTAGGTTTATGAACTTTTGTGCTGGTTAAGCATGCCTGCTGTCTTTCAATGATTCAGTGTAACTTTGCTGGCTGTAATGTTGGCTTGAACATTTCATGGGTTTTGATCACAAAAGTGGCAACCACAGAACCCTGTCTTTGCACTGCAAAGTATGAATGAATGCTTAACAAAGTTGTGAAACTTCAGCCACACAGGAGAAGTAGTAACTACTGACAATTTCTGTTGTGTCTGTCACAACCACCGGATGAGCAGACAGCTAACATTTGATAGATACCAGGCATGGGGCTATGCATGCCTGATATACATCGTCACAGTTCCCAGTATTACCTTGTGGGGTGGGAGCTGTTACAGATGCTCTTTAACTCATAGTAAGCCCATTTTAAGTTGAAAATATGTAAATATGTATAAGGTACATTTCACACACCTACCAAATATCATAGCTTAGCGTTGCTTTCCTTCAATAAGCCCAGAACACAAGACGACAGTTTATCACTGAGTGGTACACAGAATGGTTGTATGGGTAGGCTTTGGAACTATTGTGAAGTTAAAAATCCTAAATTAGAGAATAGATTATTTTATCACAGGAAACTATGGCATAGATACTTACATAGAGCTGACTAGTGAAGTCAGGATTTGAATTTTGGTTAGCTAGTGTTACCACTATTTAATTATCAACGATCGCTTAAATCAATGAGGTTATTTAGCATTTGGTTAAAATTTTGGAATCTTCAAAATATTATTTTTTTCTTCAGGCAACTTTTTTTTTTTTTTTTTAGAGAGAGAGAGAGAGAATTTTAATATATATATATTTTTTTAGTTTTGGGTGGACACAATATCTTTGTTTGTATGTGGTGCTGAGGATCGAACCTGGGCTGCAAGCATGCCAGGCGAGCGCGCTACAGCTTGAGCCATATCCCCAGCCCCTTCTTCAGGCAACTTAAAGTCAAAATACTAATAGATATAAATGAGATGGTCATGGATCTAAGGCTCTTATTATTAAGTATTTTGCTTGTTTTCAGGATACCCAAAATGTTTTTTTCCCCCAAACCTGAACAAATACATTAATGATCTTTTCCTAAATAGTTAAGCTAGACAAATTAGCTTAGCCTTTTCCAACAGCTATTGAGAAAAGTTTTCAATGTGTGTCATATACCTAGTACAACTTTTTGTACAGCAATTCACAGTTAAACACAAAACAGGTTAGTCATTGTAACACTCTATTATAGTCTCTATTGTCTGAATAAAACGGAACTGAACCAAGCAGGTGTGTTGGCTTCTCTGAGTGGTTAAACACTTTAAAAAAATATATATTTTAGTTGTTGATAGACCTTTATTTGTTTATATGCAGTGCTGAGAATCAAAAACAGTACCTCACACATGCCAGGCAAGTATGCTACGGCTGAAACCTAGTCCCATCCTGGATAAACACTAATTTTTAAGGAAATATTGTCACCAGACTAATAGCACTAACATTATGAGCTTGTCTTCTTGCTTCTTATTTTATTTTAGTGGAATAAGCAGTATATCCAAGACTTTTCTCAAGCACCCACAGACTGCAAACCCACTCACTTTCCTCAGGTCCTGAGTTTCCAGTTTAAATTCCTCTTCCCGAACTTGCTAATGTCTACTTTGAAATTTCCAAACCTATCTTGAAGTTTTGCCTTTTTTTTTTTTTTGTGAAAACATTTGTTTAAGTATTACCTCCTAGAATTTTCTCCCAGGTTACATTTTATTTATTTATTTATTTTTGACATTTCTAACTTAATTTGCCAAATTGAATTTCCTTTTGGTATTCTAATTGCTGGATATTTTTCAGAAATGTGACTGAGATCCAACTAAAATTTAAATATGTAAATTAATCATACATACATATTTGAAGTTACAATACTACCACTCTAAAATCAAAATTTTTTGTGCACTACAAGCATATAAGTTAGCAAATATGCAAAACTTCCAGGTTAGAGTCACTCATTTAAAGAAGCAAACAGGTGATCAGTTTAATTAATTTTACTTAAATCTTGGGTTGAGGCTGTGGCTCAGTGGCAGCATGCTTGCCTGGCACATGTGAGACACTGGGTTTGAGCCTCAGCACCACATACAAAAATAAGCAAACAAAATAAAGTCATGCTGTCCATCTAAAACTACAAAAAACATTAAAAAAAGAATCTTGTTTTTCATATGTAGACCATAAGCAGAAATAGTTTGCACTGAAAACATAATGGAGATACAGGGTTGGGGATTGGGCTATTGTTAATCGTATCTTTGCAACAAAATATTTCTCTACCTTTTCTTCACTGACACCAGCTTTGCTCTAGGAATAGTTTTGAACTTAAAGGGTTTGCAAGATTGTCTAATTTTTAAAAAATGTGGTTAAGATCTTTGATGATCATATTCTAAAATGGAGACCAGAAAGCATTTTAGAAGAAAAGAATTCCAGAAAGCAACTATTTCAAAGTCACAGTCTAAGAGAAGACAGCAACTGTTCTGGCTTGTGGTACTGTGTTTCCTATCAAGGCTCTGAAGTTCAACCTGAGTCCAGGTGAGTGATGGTCTCTGTGCAGGAAGACTCTCTGGAAGCCAGTAAGGAAAGACTTTCCTCAGGGGATATGGAGAGTGGGGGCCAGGGCTTACAATTATACTTGTGTGCATGTGTGTCTCACAAAGTCTAACTGCATACTCAGGGCTTATCTTTTTCTGAAGCCATACTCTATGCTGTAGAAAATAAGTGCTGTTATTAGTTCAATAAAAAGAAAATTCCACAAATGAAGGAAACATTGCTTATTTCCACAGCTAACATTCCTGGGGTACCAGAAAGCATATTTATGTATTAAAACTTAAACAATCCCATAGTAAAGAAATGGTCCCCAAATTTACTTGGTTATAAACCACTTTCCCCCTCCAAGTAGCCCTCATAAATATTCTATGAAATAATCTTTTTCTAATGGTAAATTTTAAACTGAGGTTGTATACTAAAGTAGCATATATACTAAATGAAGGAATTGTCCAGGAAGCAGCTTGTGAAAGTAAAAATTTTTATTTTGATTGATTTCTCAATGGATAGTTCAATATAATGCCAGTCTTTAGTGGCAAAAATTTGGTTCCGCTGAAACTCCATAATGCTACAGAGAGCTACTACTTTTTTCCAGGAAGTAGGTAAACAGCTGGAAAGAGAAAGCACAACTTTCTAGCAGCATGGCAACTTAAACCACAGACCTGAGAAGTCTGCAACTTTTACACCAAAATGGCACAAACATTTATTAGCTGGTGACAGAAGTGAGAAGTGGGGACAAGATGAAGACACCAAAAAGGGCACTATATGTAAAGACAAACAAACAATCAGATATATCTATAAGGATTTTAAAGGATAATTATAGAAAAGGGAACCAAATATTTTACTCAAATGCTTTTTAGAGCCTTTCTGTAGAGATACAAATATATATATATATATATATATTTATCCAAAAATATGTTTTATACAGATAAATGTTTCTCAATTAAAGATGGGACCAAAGCTATAGTTATAACATAAAGCACTGTCTTTTGTAAAACTATTTATCCACCTGAATTTTCAATTTCTTTATAGTTAGTGCATTAGTTTTCCAAATATAATTACCTGACATCTTTTTATAGATATAAATCAAGTAGGCATTATTTTTTAAAAGGGTTTGCAGGTTAAACAGTATTTCTAAGATGCTGTGCATATGAAACTTATGACAAGCCCCATTAAGAATCATTATTAATAAACATATCAAAAAGGGCTATATAAGCTGGATTTTCTTCTTCATAGTAAATATTTTTTTGCGTTGAAAATGCACAAGAAAAATTTTACCTCACAAGTACTTTTATGTTAATATTTTGATCCTATATGGCAATAAATCTCCACATGTTGTAACCATTAGTATGTATTTTTTTTTTAAATGGGGATGTAACACTAATAGCCACTACTTATAAAATAAAGCACACAATTATTTTGGTGATTTTACAAATTGTTTTTTCCAGGTGTAAAGGTTACAAAAATTCCTAAAAATTAGAGAACACTGAAAACATATTAAAAGTTTGACATCTGGACTTTATAGTATTTCATTTACCCTGAAAGATAACTTAAAAAAATACGACCTTGTTGGAATAGGTCACCTTGCTATTATTATAAAAAATTGGTGACAGCAAGAAATTGTTTCACTGATATGTAGGATTTTTGTAAATATTTTTCTCCCCAAATTATTAGAAAAATGTTCAAAGATTTAAAAACAAAAACCAAAAAACAAAAAAACACCAAAGTGAAACAAATGGTGGTCCCTAAACTATTTTGAAGGCAGGTAGCTTAGTCTAAGCTAAAGTATTTTAAAAATATTTTCATTCAGTAATCATCCTCCCCTCAAATGCCCTTTTAAAAAAATGCATGAAACAGTACAATAGCAAGAATCAAAGCACAAACTGTATTTTCAAGAACAGAAAAATTTCTAGTGCTGAAAGATATAGTAAAAAGCAGATTTCTTTGGGGACATTGATCAATTAGTTTATAATTCATTATGAAGATTTATCTTTTCTATTACGGGGAGAGTCTGCTCCATTTGATGTTACTGTTCCATTCACACCATTTTCTGAAAAGAAAAAAAAGAATCAGTGTTAATCTCTTTTGTAAGTATATACAAATAATATTTTTTATACATAAAGATACCTTCAGGAAAGAACATTTAAAATCCAATATATACTTAGGTGAAACAAACTAGTGCTTAATCTTTCCAGAATTTAATCAGTGATAAAATCTGGTAACATGTTGAACAAAATAAAATGAAAGCAGTAAATGAAAAGAAGTAACTATTATGGAAGCAGAAAAAAAGTGGTGGGATAGAAAATGATTTACAAGAATTTAAAAATAGTACTCAAAACCAGTAGTTTTGGTAGAAATAAAGAAACTTTCCGTATTAGAGAGCAAAGTCCTTGGACATATATAAAACATACAAAAAAGTGGTTTAGGATAACAGTTACATTGAAAAGGATATCATGGGCTTTTTATTCCTGAAGCTTTGATGGATTAACTGATGTTTGACAAAACTTCCTTTCAAAAATACCCAAAAAAGTTGATATAAAAAGGTTCTGGAAAAACAAAACAAACAAAAACCTAAGGCAGATAGGATTTGATGTACCAAGATTCTGGAAAGAAAGAAAATGAAGTGAGGTGACTCTGCATTAACAGCTATTTCTTCTGCATCACCACCGGTACAGCACAGTACAGAAACAGACTGGAAGCTGAGTTCAGGGATACCAAGGAGCCAAGATTCAGCAGAAATCCTGGTGAAAGAAAACTAAGAACCAATATCCCAGATGTATCTATCTCTCCCTCAAGGCACTTTCAACATTAAACTGTGTATCCACCAAAGACACAGAAATCACAGAGAAGGTAACTATTAAGAAACTTACAAAGTTAAACAGAATTAGAAATCTCATATTGATAGCAAGACAAAAAGTTAATTTCAGGGCCTATCAGGGAAGAAAAACCATATACATATATAGTATACTAATGTCCTAGGAATGAGGGCAAAATGGTAATACATCAGCCTTGGTAAAATGGAGTGATCCACCCAAATGCAATCCCAAGCTTCTATACATTTTTACATAAAACATATAGAGTCCTACCAGACCCACTAGAAAACAAGACCAAGTAACTAAAAATCAAGAGGAAAAAAGTCATAGATCTCAACTTAAAAAAAAAAAATTTAAAGTTTTTAAAGTTAAGAGTCATCAGAAAACTAAAGTTTTTAATCTTAGAAATGGAAAAAAAAAAACAGTAAATAAAAGCATAAATTTAACGAACAAATTTAGTAGACTGGGCACAACAGAGAGATCAATGAACTGGAAAAAATGCTCAGATTGACAAGAGAGTGGATAGGGAAAAAAATGGAAAATGCAAAAGTATAAGAAGATATAAGGGATAGGAGAAAAGGATTTAACTCATGTATAATGAAAACCCAGAAGAACAGAAGAGAAAGATAGTAGAGCAATATCTGAATAGTGGCCAAGAAATGAAACCATGCCAAGATTTAGAAAGCTCTACCTAACACAGAAAAGGACAAAGAAAAACAAAATAAAATATCTCAAGGTGTTATAATTATGTGCTATGGTATCATTAGTACACTCTTAGTGTACCTGCTAAAAGGCAAAAACAGTAATGATCAGACTGGATGGAAAAAATGAAATCTGATTACATGCTGCATACAAAAGTCACAAATTTTACAAAAAGACAAAAAAGGCTCGGCTGGGGTTATGGCTCAGTGGTAGAACACTTGTCTAGTATGTGTGAGGCCGTGGGTTTGATTCTTAGCACCACATATAAATTAAAAAAAAAAAAGGCTTGAAAGAAAAAATACAAGAAGATGGGTCATGATAATATTTTACCAAAAGAAAAATATTTTACCAAAGAGAATTTACAGTTACAGTAAATTCGGACAAACTATAACTTTGATAATGGAAAAAAAGAACATGTTCAACAGGAAGATAAAACAGTACTAAATTCTGATGTATTTAATGACATGGCTTTGAATATGTAGTTCAGTGAGGTTTTGCCTTACAAAGAGAAATAGTCAATGTTACAATTCATAGTGTGAGATTTAAAAAAAAAAAATTTAGTTGTAATTGAGCAGAATACCTTTATTTTATCTATTTATTTTTATGTGATGCTTAGGATTGAACCCAGTGCCTCCCATATACTAGGTGAGTGCTCAACTACTGAGTCACAACCCCAGCCCCATAGTGTGAGATTTTTAACATAAGTTTTATAGTAAGTAGCAGACAGGACAAGCAGAATTCCCCAAACTACATCAGTAAAGATAAAAAAAAAAAAAAGATTGAACAAAATGAACAAATGCAACCTGACACCAAACAAATGAAGACTGTACAACCTTTTGAAGTCCAAAAGAAACATTTACCAAAATTGGATACAGGCTCAACTATAATGCAAGTATCAACAAATTTTACAGGATTGAAATCAATTGGATGATGTTTAATCACAGTGGAATTAAGTTAGAAATATAGCAAAGAGAAAAGTAAAAAAAAGAAAAAAAATTACCAAATATTTGTAACAAACAGTGCACTTGTATATAATTAATGTTTCAAAGAAAAAAAACATAATTGGAATTATATTTATTCTGAATGAAAATGAAGATATACCAAGACTTGTAAAATATGTCTAATGTAGTGCCAAGAGGGAAAGTCTGCTAATTAAATATAATTCACAAGGAATGAAAATCAATGATTCACCTCAAAAAGGTAAACCACAAACAAGAAAAAAGCATATAAAAATCCAAAGAAAATGAAATAAGAACAGAAATCAGGGATACAGAAAAGATATAACTAAGAAAATCAATAATAAAAAAGATAGCTGGGGTTATGGCTCAGTGGTAGAACACTTGTCTAGTATGTGTGAGGCCGTGGGTTTGATTCTTAGCACCACATATAAATTAAAAAAAAAAAAGGCTTGAAAGAAAAAATACAAGAAGATGGGTCATGATAATATTTTACCAAAAGAAAAATATTTTACCAAAGAGAATTTACAGTTACAGTAAATTCGGACAAACTATAACTTTGATAATGGAAAAAAAGAACATGTTCAACAGGAAGATAAAACAGTACTAAATTCTGATGTATTTAATGACATGGCTTTGAATATGTAGTTCAGTGAGGTTTTGCCTTACAAAGAGAAATAGTCAATGTTACAATTCATAGTGTGAGATTTAAAAAAAAAAAATTTAGTTGTAATTGAGCAGAATACCTTTATTTTATCTATTTATTTTTATGTGATGCTTAGGATTGAACCCAGTGCCTCCCATATACTAGGTGAGTGCTCAACTACTGAGTCACAACCCCAGCCCCATAGTGTGAGATTTTTAACATAAGTTTTATAGTAAGTAGCAGACAGGACAAGCAGAATTCCCCAAACTACATCAGTAAAGATAAAAAAAAAAAAAAGATTGAACAAAATGAACAAATGCAACCTGACACCAAACAAATGAAGACTGTACAACCTTTTGAAGTCCAAAAGAAACATTTACCAAAATTGGATACAGGCNAAAAAAAAAAAAAAAAAAAAAAAAGACAAAAATTGACATTTTGTTTTTTGTGATACTGGGGATTGAACCTAGAGCACTGCCGGTGCCAGGCAGTTGCCCTACCACTAAGAAACACCCTTGCACTCAAATGTTAGTTTTGACTGATGGAAGAAAAAAAAAAGGCAGAAATTAACATAGGAAATGGAAATAGAAATCACTGCTGCTGTATGGAGATTCCTTGGAAAATTGGGAATGGAACCACCATTTGACCCAGCTATCCGTCTCCTTGGTCTATAACCAAAGGACTTAAAAACCAAATGCTGAATGTTTTCTCTGATATAAGGAGGTGGATTCATAGTGGGGTAGGGAGAGGGAGCATGGGAGGAATAGATGAACTCTAGATAGGGCAGAGGGGTGGGAGGGGAAGGGAGGGGGCATGGGGTTAGAAATGATGGTGGTATGTGATGAATATCATTATCCAAAGTACATGTATGAAGACACGAATTGGTGTGAATATACTTTGTATACAACCAGAAATATGAAAAATTATGCTCTATATTATAATGTATAAATAAAAAAATGAAAAAAAAGAAATCACTGCTGCTATACAGGCATTCATAAGATAACAAGAAGATGATATGTAATTTTATGCCAATAAATTTGCAAACTTATACAATAGACAAATTCCTTGAAAAATCCAATTTGCCAAAAGAGAAAGTAACAAGTAGAAAACCTGAATAATCTTATTATCTTTTAAAGAATCTGAATGTTAACTTCCCTTAAACAACTTAACTGATGAATTCTTCCAAATATTAAAAAAAAAATGCCAATACTACATAAAGGACATATGAGATCACTGTGTATTTGAGTATAAATTTTAGAGCAATGAGGATAAATCTGATAAAAATATGAGATTTTTGTGCAAAAACCTACAAACTACTTCCTTCAAGAACTCTTCCAAAAAATAGGAATACTTTCCAAATCATTTTATGAGAACAGGATTATTCTTATAATAAAACCAGACGAAGATGTTGCAGGGAGGATGTATGTGTGTGTGTGTGTTGGGGGAAAGGGAACTAAAACCACACAAGTATATTTTAAGAATACAGACATAGGGCTGGAGTCATGGCTCAGCAGTAGAGAGCTTGTCTAGCACGTGCGAGGCCCTGGGTTCGATCCTCAGCACCACATAAATATAAAAAATAAAGGTATTGCGTCCAACTACAACTAAAATAAAATATATAAAAAAAAGAATACAGACATAAAAATCTTCAACAAAATACTAGCAAACCAACTCTGGTAACTAAAAAAAACAAAAAGGGCTATACACCATAATCACATGGGATTTTATCCTGGGAATGCATTTTTGCTTTATCATTTGAAAAGCAATAACTGTAATCTAAAATATCAAAAGAATATGGGACAAAAACGATATAATCATCACAAAAGACACAGAAAAAAGCAACAGATAAAATTGAATATTCTTTCATGATTGAAAACATAAACAGGGCTATGGGTATAGTTCAGTAACAGAATGCTAGCTAGCATACACTTGGCCCTAGGCTTGATCCCTAATGCTGAAAAAACAAACCCACAAACAAATGAGGAATAGAAGGGAACTTCCTCATCCTGATAAAACCCATAGCTGATAACCGTACCTAATGGTGAAAAGTCTAGATAGCTTTTTAAGAATAAGGAATCCACACATATCAAAACACTATGAGAATAATAAGTTCAGCAAGGTTGCAGGGATACCAGATCAATACATTAAAAAATTACATTTGTATGTACTGGCAATGAAAAATCTGAAAATGAAATTAAGAAGATGATTCTATTTTATAATGGCATCAAAAAGGACATTAGGAATTAATTTAATGAAAAAGGTATAGGACTTATAGATTGATAACTATAAAATTTAATTGAAAGAAATTCAAGACTTAAGTAAATGAAAAACAAAATTTATGTTCATATTCCCCAAGGCAATCTACAGTTTAAAGGTAATCCACATCAAAACTCCATCTGGCTTTTTGCGGAAACTGAAGAGTTGATCCTAAAAATTTATATGGATATTCAAGAGACTCAGAGTAAACAAAACATAAAAAAGAACAAAATTGGAGGACTCATGTTTACTGATTTCAAAACTTACAAAGCTGCAGTAACCAAGACAAATGTGGTACTGGCATGAGGACATACATATAAATGCAACAGAATTCAGAGTCCAGAAGTAAACTCTTTTTTTTCCCCAGAAGTAAACTCTTACTACATGATTTTTGACAACAGTATTGAGAAGATTCAATAGGGAAAGGTTAGTCTTTTCAATAAATAGTATAGACAAAACAGGGTATCAATCTAGCAAACTACATAAAATGGCACAGTCACTTTGGAGACAGTCTGGTGGCAGTTCCCACCAAATGCTGAACATAGTTACCATGACCCAGCAATTCTAGTATAAACCCAAGAAAATGAAAACAAGTGTACAAACAAAAACTTGTTCATTAATGTTCATATTATTAATAGCTAAAAAGTGGAAACAACCCAAATGTCCATCAGCTGATGAACAGATAAACAAAATATGGTATTTTTGTATAGTAGAATAGTTAGCATACATGCTACAAAACAGAGGAATCTCAAAATTATTATGCTAAGTAAAGAAAGCCAGTCACAAAGATTACATATTGTATGGCTCCACTAATTTATAAGCAGTGTCTAGAAAAAGCCAATCCATAAAGAAAGTTAGTTCTTGGTTACCATGGCAAGGGGAATGAGGAAATGCAGAGTGACTGCTAACGGGCATGTGGTTTCTTTTTTGGGGTGATAAAAATGTTCTGGAATTAAGACAGTGGTTCAAACAACTTTGTGAATATGCTTAAAAAAGGATAACCTTTATGATGTGGAATTATAACCCCAATAAGGCTATTATTAAAAAATATTACTAAGAGAAACTAAAAATAATCTACATTAATGAAGGTAGATATTATGTTCATGGCCAGAAATACTCAATTATTCCTAAATTGACTTACAGATTCTATATAATTTCAATCCAATATCTCAGCGAGTTTGTGTGTGTGTGTGTGTGTGAACTGACCATGTGCAAATGGCTAAGAATTGCTGGGACAACCTGGAGGACACAAAACATCAGATATCAAGACTTACAATGAGCAAACTGAGTTGATATATTTTAAAAACTGGAACTCTGTTACAATTCCAAGTATTTTGAGGGACATAACTGACTCACCCAAGGAATTATTCAACTGTGGAACAGCAGAACATTACTTTGTCTCTGGTTTTGTTAGAGCAGGATAAAGTGTGTGTGTGTGTGTGTATGTGTGTGTGTGTGTGTGTGTGTGTGTGTGTAAGATTCTTAAGTAAGATTAGAAAATAAGCAAGACCCCATAGCATTTTTTTTTTTTTACATGTTTCTTACTTCCATGGTTTTTTCATTGCATACTAAATACAAACCTGTTCCTTTTCTAGAAGATCTGCCTTTAGTCACTGTTGGTTTCTTCCTTACAGGTGGTGCCTGAAAAGTAGAGTGTTCCCTCCACCTCCGAAGCTGAAAATTAATGAACTTCCACATCATGAATGCTTGGGTAATGCAAATGGATGCCAGAACAGCGATTCTGAAAAATATTAAGAAATAAACAAGAAATTAGAGTGTATGAAAATAATGCCACTGAATAAGAGTATTCTACACTAATGATTTACTAAAATTTCACTATCGACAGGATTATGTTATTATAAAGAAGTCATTCCATTAAAATTTTTATCCTAGAAATTACATAAGGCTTTAGAACTTCAACTTAAAAATAAAATTGCAGTCAGGCGGGCGTGGTGGCGCATGCCTGTAATCCCAGAAGCTCAGGATGATCCAAAATTCAAAGCCAGCCTCAGCAATGGCAAAGTGCTAAGCAACTCAGTGAGACCCTGTCGCTTAATAAAATAGAGAATAGGGCTGGAGATGTGGCTCAGTGGTTGAGTGCCCCTGAATTCAAACCCCCGTACTCAAAAAGAAAGAAAGAAAGAAGGTACTCAAAAAGAAACAAACAAAACTGCAACAGGTATGAAATCAAATCAAATGCGTATTTTCCCCAATCCCTGCATTAATCCTCTAATTTTTTGAGTGATTCACTTCATAGAGAAACATATTATATAATAGAACAAAGTAAAAATGTTAAATTGACTATACCTAACAGCCAACACGTTGAAGTTTCCTGTACTGAAATCCAGTTTCTGATTCTCTGCTCTTGCAAGGCCAAAACCAACAGTGAGTACTGAAAGAATTAAAGTCAGAAGTCTTCCCAAAACAAAAAGAACTGCCCACAGAGAAAATCTGTAAGAAAAATATCAAGTCAAATTCATAAAATTAGAAAGAAAAGATTCTATAGAAATTAGATTCTTACTAAGTAAATGAATATTAAAACAGCATTTCTTATTATTTTGCAAAAACAACTTCTGTAGTTAAGGTCTACAAAATGCAACATAATACACACTCCTGGGGACACATACTAGCCAATTTTAAGGTTCTAAGAATTCTAGTAATGAAATCTGCTTAATTTTTTGTTTAGCTTTTTTTTTTTTTTTAAAGTATAAGCACTATTAATATTCCTCATAACTGCTGATATAAAGAACAATCTTGAAAAATGCTGAACAAAACCAAACAAAAAGCTGTGCTGTAAAGATTAGGGTGCCAATTCTCATTCAGAGTCCAGTTTCCCTTTAAGACTTTACAAACTCCTTAGAAGTTATACTTCTCACTCTATTATCTACTCTTTCATTCTCTTCTGAAAGTTTACTTTTTTCCCTCCACTCCATTTCCCAAAAAGAAAAACATACAATAAACAAAGTAGAATTTATAACAGGAAAGTTAACCCCAAACCTTTAAAATTCCAAGTCCCAATACAATATTGAATCAGACTCCATTTTAGCAATTAAAATGTGGAGGAGTCTCAGTATTGATAAATAGTTTCATTTTATTTAAAGCTGCTATTAACAGCTTAAAAAGTAAATATTATATAATTGTCAAGGACATGAACCTTGGCAATGGAGGCACTGACTTTAAATACTTGCTATATAAGAAAAAGAACGGTTGAATAACTTACCCTTTCTGATACTTTTCATCACTAAAATAAAACAAGCGGGAAATGTGGAAAAGAAATTCAACAAAATAATGTAGCACCAGAAGAACGAGTCCCAGATGATTCAAGCTGTTGAAAGAAACATTTAAATGGAAAAGATAATCAATTAAGACCAATTAGCATACTATCTGCCAGTCTACTCAAACACCCAAGCAAAATCCCAACTCACTTCAAAAGATAAGCTCCAGCAATGTGAAAGAGGTAAAGACCAATGTAGACAAGTTGACGAGGAATATCTTCCTGAAAATAGAAACATACAATATAGGTTAAAACAAAACATGTTGAAACACTTCTATTCTTTAAGAACAGTGTGGTGGAGTGAAAAATATACTATAATAGAAGTAGGAGACCTGAAGGCTAATCTGACCCCTACCCGACCCCATCTCTCATTCCCAGTTAGCTATATGGCTTTACCAAGTCATTTAACCTTTGTTAGCTTTAGCTCTCATCTCTAAAATGTGAATGCTTGGATTTGCTTCAATCAGATGAACTAAAAAAATCCCTTTTGGGGTTAAGATTTATTTTCCTTTTTTAATAAACATCTATTAAATGATATAACATTAATAATAAATTATATGGTGGCAATCAAATGTCCTTCTAATATTAAAAGGGTGATGTTTATTAGCAGTGAGGTGCTTTTGTATACTTAAAATAATCACACTTTTAAATTTGTGCTTTAATCTTTTTATTGTCACATATAGTTGTTAAAATTGAAGGTTAAAATTTACCTCCTCATTTTTGATACCACCTAGTTGTATTTTTTTTCTCCTCAACAACTCTGTAAGATCAAGCATCTAGAGTTTACATTTGCTTCTTTTTTTCTTCCATAGTTCTTAGCTGACTCTGTATCACTGGTTATCTTAGAAATAGTGTTTTTAAAAAGCGTAAGTCCACCCAGCTACTCAGGAGACTGAAGTGTGAATATCATAAGTTGGAAGCCAGCACAAGAAAATTAGTGAAAACCTGGGAATGAAGCAGGTTATCAACATCTTTTAAATATAAAATAAAACAAAATTTAAAAAGCCAGAATGTACAGAATGTTGTACTATGAAAAATTTAAGATTTTGTACACACATACACTGAATTATAACAAAAAATATTGTTTTTCATCTTGAGGTATAGTTAAAATGAGCAATGAGCTCAACAGCAATGACTTCAATAAGTGCTTGTTGATTAATAAAACAACTCTACCTCATTTTTATTCTTGGTTTTAGCTGTTTTCCTTATATACATAAGGTTTATGTACATTAGCCTGGTTAGTACTACTTACTGCTTTTTTGTGTGTGTGTGTGGTGCTGGGAGTTGAATCCAGTGCCACATCCATGGAAGGCAAGCAAGCACTCAACCAACTGAGCTATATCCCCAGCCCAGTACTACTTACTACCATAGCTACTAATTAAAATTATTAATATAATTGATATTGGGTACCGAACTGCGTTTTTCTGGAACCTCACTAAACCATCTTCTGGTCCTCTATTTCTCCCCTTATATTTCAGTAGAAAGTATTTCATCAAATATTCTGAGAAACAGTGGAAATTTTACAAGTCCAGTTTTGAAACCAAACACTATTCTTTGGTAAGAATGGCACAAAGTTCAATTGTTAAAATGGCAGATCATAGGGCTAGAGATGTAGCTCAGTGGCAGAGCATTTGTCTAACATGTTTCAGGTCCTGGTTCCATTCCTAGCACCAGAATTAAAAAAAAAAAAAAAAAAAAGAGAGAGAGAGAGAGAGAGAACATAAGACAGTCTGACTAGTATTGCATATAGTACTGTATTTTAGGATGAAAACTCCTAAGACAAGATACCAAGTTTACAGTTCTTCCAACTGGAGAGAAAAGTATCTCTGAAAATATGCAATCTTAAGATCCTCTCCACATAATTTTCATACTTTCCTTGAAATAGTTCTCCTTATAAAAGGAAAGAGAGAGGGGAAAAGGGAATGGAGATAACATACTAAGATCAACCACAGGGGAACCTCCTTCTTCTCCTGTTGTAATTTCAGAATAACTCACTTGTAGAATAATCAATGGTAATTTGATATATTAGGAATATAAAGCTTATACTACATATATACATCGATTTTTCCCAATGTGTAGTGTTTATCCTTGGTATGGTTGGTACAAAATGATTTTAAATAGTATACAATGAAGCAGTTTTATTTAACTTTATAATTTTAAATAAAGTATTTAAGTTATTAATTCTAATATACCTAAATAATTAAAATGACACAAGTACTATTGCACAGAATAAGAATAGAGTCACAAATACAAATTAGTAGTATTTGAGTATGATAAAACAGGACAGTGGCATGTAAATGACTAAATAAGGGATTCACTGCCATATTCCTTCAGATCAATGTTTAAAATTTCTGACAACAGATCAAGGAAACCCTCCATACTTATAAGGGAAGTTTTTAAACTGCTGATTGAACTCATTTCATTACATAAAATCTTGTGTAAGTCAATGCAAAAAACGAATTTGCTGGAAATACTGCTTTATAGAATAAGTTAAGAGGATTTTTAAAAAATTTAATGTTAAAGAAATCCAAGTAAGTTTCAAAAATACATTCTAGTCATGTAGCAGAGAAGAACCTAAGCTATATTTTTTCCTCTCAAACAAATCTGAAAACCCTACTATAAACCACAAACAATGTTTCAAGAAGCCATTCCATTTCTCTGCTATTTTGTTTTTAAACCTCAACCTCATTAGGGGGGTCAGCTTGTGCTTGGACTAGCTAATAAAAAACCCCATAGAGCTGCTGCTGCTGTTTCTTTTTTTTTTTTTTTTCTGTTGTAGTACTAGGGATTAAACCCAGGAGTTCTCTACCACTAAGCCACACCCCCAGTGCTTTTTAATATTTTATTTAGATAAGGTCTTACTAAGTTGCTTTGGGCCTTGTTCAATTGCTGAGGCTGGCTTTGAACTTATGATCCTCCTGCCTCAGCCTCCCAAGCTGCTGGGATTATAGGTATGAGCCACCATGCCTGGTTCCCCAGACATTTTTGAACTTTATTTTGAGACAGAGTTTTGCTAAATTGCCCGGGCTAGCCTTGAACTTGCCTCAGTCTCCCAGTGGCTGGGATTACAGGCTTGAATCACCACCCCTGGCTTCATAAAACTTCTTTTCCAAATTCAGATTCAACTTTGCATCTTAACCCTGCCTTTCTGATAGTCAGTCAACTAACTCAGTCAATAATGATACAGGGCAAAATGCTGTCCCAGCTTCCACCCTCATCATCATCAAATGCCTATCTTAAAACAGTATCTACAGCTTTCAAAAAAGACAAATGTATCAAGATGAACCTCTTTTCTAAGTAACAGTTCCTTGTTTTTAAAGCAATGCTTGTATACCTAAAGCCTACCATAGAAAAAATAAAAACCAATGGGTAAGAAAATGGGTTAGTTCTGCCAATTACTGTGTAATTTTGAGCAAGTTAATCTCTGCATAAGAGATAAAAACAATAATAATACCAAAAAACCAAAAATAAACATGAGTGACAGAAATAAGTACAATACCACAAGTATTGGTGGGTACTGTGGTTAACTAGGGAACACACACTCTGGTTAAAGGCAACCTCCTATGATTAAGAAACCACAGTGGAGGAGGTATAACATAATTTTTAAGCTGATGAATTTTACATAGAAAATGGCTGCTTTTAGTGTCACAGTCCAAGTTCAAACTCCTCCAATATCCCCCAATCTCCATGGGGGTATGTCCCTAATGGTGTGGTGCTCACACATCTGAGACTGACAAAGACCTTGCATAGCACCATGGTCTCTGGGTCTTACTTGTTTTATATGGGCTGGGGAATGGGAGTGAACTGAGGAGGCTGGGTAAATCTTGGCCCTCTTGAGGGAATTCTCAAAATCGTTCACTGGTTACATTACAGATTTCAATCAGGGAGTCAGCAAGCTGTTCAAGGATGGCTCATCACTGCTCTAGAAACTACAGTCTAGATGAATAAAAAGTAGCTTAGAAAGTCAATTTGGTTCTCAACACCTTTTCATACGTTGTACTATAATTTTGTTATATAAATTAACTTGTTCTACCAGGAGCCACAATGAAGTTTTGCTTGTTTATTTAAGATTAATAAATAGATTCATTAAGATAACTGTATTTTAGTAAACTTTTTTTTTTTTAGAAGAAAATACATTTCGTGACAATGCTACATTTAAAAAACAAACTTTAATACAAACTATCACATATATACTAAGGCAGATTCCCCCACCCCCAGTCCCAGATGGTGTAATATTATTCTTAAAAATGTAAAAAGCTCTCATATTATGGGAATCCATATTGACTGTCTTGAGCAACAAATAAATGTTTGAGTAAGGCACACAAGTTTGAAAAAGTTTGGCCAATAATATTTAAAAATGCTAACTGAGGTCTAATAGGAACCTGTAAAGACAAACATGATGGACTCTAGAAAATCTTTTTGTTAAATGATTAAAAAAGTGGCTGCAGTAGTGGAAGGCAGATATTAACACTGAAGTTGCATAGGAAAAAGTGCGAATAAAACTTTCATGAAGTAGGAGTGAGAAAAAAAACCAGTTATTTCTATTTATATATATATATGTGTGTGTGTATATAAATAAAATCAATGTAAAACTGAATATTAGAAATAAAACTTATGGCTATTTCATGACTCCCTAAAGGGTCACAGATTCAAATTGGCTAAGAAACTAAGAAGTATTTTTTTTTTTTTTTTTTTGGGAGACAGGGTATCACTATATTGCCCAGACTA
The DNA here is from genome assembly GCF_001458135.2 of Marmota marmota marmota. Taxonomy (NCBI): domain Eukaryota; kingdom Metazoa; phylum Chordata; class Mammalia; order Rodentia; family Sciuridae; genus Marmota; species Marmota marmota. The sequence goes on from NW_026000093.1 coordinate 21,360,957, forward strand.
ACCTTGTACTCATGGGTTCATGTGATCCTCCTGCCCCAGCTTCCTGAATAGCTGGGGCTACAGGTGCATGCCACCTTGCCAAGCTAAGAAATGACATTTTGAATCTTCTCATAGGCAAAATGGAGAATTGTTCATTCTCTTATTGAAAGGTACACAGTATATGTGCTTTAAATTTCCTCTTACAAGAAATCAAGTTATTTGTGACTAAAACACCTCTTAAACTGCTAAACAGTGTTCCTTTCTTCATTTATCTGTAGGATTGGTCAAAACAATCACTGTGCTAGTTTCTTCCAGTAAAGAGTTCTTCTAAAAATAATTTTCATAGACTAAATTTTAAGAAACTGTTTAACACATTTGCAGCTGTTACTTTCAAATTATGTTAATTACTTGAAACAAGTTACTTTCAACTGTCACATGTAGGTGTTAAAAATAGTTTCAGTTAAGTTCTAAGTTATGCAAATTATCCCATAAAAATTAGATTGCATTTCTGGAGAAATGCCATCTGGCAGGAACTGATAAGAAAAGAGCTTCAGGAACTAAAATGAACAATTACTTTAAAATGTCCCTCTTACCAGGGTCGGTGAACATGATATAGACATGGATTAATAACGAAACCCAGAGGTATTATGTTCATGGGTATACAAGTACCTAAAGAAAGCTTAAAATATTTGAACCATGGTACAAAAGGACTTTCAATAATCATAGAAATGTTACTTATCTCCCTTATCCAAAAAGATAAATCCTGGCTACACATAGCTAAAGGATAGAAGAAATATGGCCAGAATGACTAAAAAAGTGAATTGTTTTTATTTAACTATAATTAATTTGAATGTAGCTAGTGGCTACCTTTTTGGACAGTACAGCTCTATGACACCTATGATTAACATTAGGAGCTTACTAAATATGGAAGAGCTACTGGAAGCTGTGGGCCTGATAATTTTATCTTAAGACACTTAAAAGTCAAACATTTAAAATAAATAAGGATCTTCTTCCTAATCCTTACAATTAAGTTAACTGGAAAAACATTCTACTTTTTAAGAAACTAACATCAAAAGAACTGGTGTGCCACAGTACAGGGCTCTAATGTGCTGTTTTCTAATTCTGTTGTCTAATTCAATGACAAAACAAAGGCCTATATCATGAATCAACTATTTGCAGTACATATAAAAATAAGTGTAGCTTTTGAAAGGGCAAAGACAAATTGGTCAATGGACAGGCTGTCACATTTCTACTTAGAAAGGTATTTCTGAAAGTAAGAGGATCCCCTCTCTAACTTAAAAAACATTTTAAGTGTAGAAAACTATAAATATATATACAACTGGCAGAGAATAAAATGAATCTCCATATATTCATAATTCATTTTTTATAGTTATTTCCAAATGACCAAACTTGTTTCATTACATCATATCACTTACCCTCATCTGATACTATTTTGAAATAAATTCCACACAGCCTATCATATTATGGCGTTTTTTTAATCACTTCCCGGGGAAAAAAAGAGAACAAAGATGTTTGATTAACTTATCAGAGGAAAGGAATTCCATGAAAAAGAACTGATGTGCCATGATTATAAAATTAGAGTTACCAGTGTGAATGAAGCATAGAAAGCAAAAGGAAGAAAGACCAGAGAAGAAATGGTATAGATGGGAGAAATCCTTAGAACAAAGGTACGCGGCTTTACTTTAGTTTAAAGCAATAAGGAGCTAGTATAGGTTTCAGAGGAGAAAGAGTTAAGTGAAAGGAATAAGGTTGTTTTTTTTGTGTGTGTGACATTATGAAAGCCTGACTTTAGAAGTACTGAGGGTAGAACTAGAAGGGAGGAAAATACAGTGTTTCAGCAGGTTCAAACAAATATCTTTCCCACATGCTAAAAAAGGAATGTTCCACCCATTTCAGGAAAGGCTTCCCTGGTGAATATTTAACCATAGTTTAATCTGTTTTTCAATGCTGAATTTTTCTTTGGGACTTGCTCAGGGACTACTCTGGAAGTAGAGTTTGGAGAAAGCATAAAACTAGGGAGCTAACTGTGATAGTAGAAAAGCTCCATTTGAAATATGCACAACACAGGACTATTAGTTGTGGAATAATCAGACTAATCCTTTTTGTCTCAAATAATTGCTAAGAATATCAATAAGATGAAACTAATATTATATTTTAAGAATTTAAATTCTAATTAAATTTACATCACCACTGATACAATTTTTAAAATGAGCAACTAGCATGTCAAAGGTAAAAGGTTCCCCTCTGAGTTAAAACAATGATTAAAGTCTTTTTCAAGAAATATTTAAGAATTTCAGTCTGTGTGGAAAGGGGAAAGGTGGGAGAACGATAGGAGAAGAGTTGAGGGAGGGCAAAGAAGAAAGAAAGTATTTAATTTTAGAAAGACTTTTCAAAAAAAGAAAAAAAAATGACAAGACAATTTTTAAAACTACAAAATACCAGCTTACTTTTTTGGTTTTCTGGAAGTAGAGTTCAGGGAAAGCATGAAACCAGTAAGCCAACTGTGATATGTAGAAAAACTTCATTTGAAATCTGTACAACACAAGAAAGCAAAAAGCATCTTTTAAAGCATAATATTTTTAAAAAATAAACAAATACTGGAAATCAGGATATACTAAGCAGATATCTTTGTGTTACTTCAGAAAATGTTCTGTGTATCTTTAAACAACTCTTCGGCAGCTGCTTTCCCCTATTTTCCTGGGATATTCCCACCGGTCAGTCCCCCTGGATTAAGCAACAGGCAAAGACTAACTATGCAAGCCAATCCAAAGGAGCCACAGCTCTTTGTCCATGAGTTAATTAATACTGACTAGTAGGTCATATTATCTACTGAAAACACAAGGAACACGATCAACCCTTAGATCTATAAGATTTCATCAAAATGGGAACAAGATGGGCAAAAAGACCAACACAAAAGTGAAGGCACACAGATACCAATCACCTGAAACTGGGATAATCCCAATTTCAAATACTCAAGTTTTTCTCCTTGGGGAAATATGGTAATTCTACCTGGTTGGAAACATGGAGACACACTCAAATAAATGAAGGCAGAGCCAGAGTTAAAGAGTAGAATAAGACACAGGAGTGTTCCCCAGGAGATACATCCTAATTAGTCTAGAATCAATAGTTCTTCTCTTTACATTAAATCCCCCTAGCCCTTCTAAGTCCTCTTTATTCTCTCTCCCTTTGCCCTCTCTTCCAGAATTCTAAAATAGAGAATATAGAGCCAATCTGAAGTAGTTTCTCAGGGGGAAATATAGTCCCATTCTGTAAAAGTTCACTGAATTAATATAATTGTTAAAAATCAGAGCATGACCTAGTAAAAGGGTATTATTGCTGGACTTCAAACAAAGATATGCATGGTCATACTATTCCGTCTTTCTCTTTTCTCCAGTTCTCAAATCACAGTGTACTTAGGGAATACTGTCGAGGTGACAAGCATCTATAATTTACCCAGCAAATAAGGATATTAAATAAAAACAGGAGATAATTTCTACTATAATCTGGTACATAGTCTTGGTGGGTATGGGCCCAATACAAGATTTACATAAATGGAATGATTATAGATCAAGACTATAATACATAAAATATAAGCCAAAATGATAAACTCAGGAATGCAAAATACCCAAATAGGCTAACGTAGCCAGGAACATTAACATGGATGTACTAGAATAAGAATTAAAGAATGAGCATTTAGCTAAACATCTTTGTAACCACTGAGCTCCTGGAAGCACTATAAAAAATTGGGAACTAGAAATATCAAAAAGAAAGAATCCCTAAACTCAAGAAGTTTATAGCAGAAGAGAAGGAAGGAAGGAATGACAAGAGACTGGAGAGCGGGGAGCAAAAGCATGGAGAGAATGGATCCATGAAGAAGAGAAAGAATCAGGAAGAAAGGAAAAAGAAGAGTGTACCAAATTAAGATTACCATTAAAACCAGATGTCTCAAGCTAAGGAAGATATTTAAAAGATTATACAAATGAAAAGAGTTCATAGGAACTTTTCTCTTAAGGTAGTGGGACTGCCAAGACGCTTTCACATATTTTATGATTTTGCCTGAAGTTTTAAAGAGAATAATGAGTTCTGCTTATTCATGTTATGATCATGTTCTTTAATTTTAAAAAGCCTTTAAAAACGACTTACGTCATAAGGTTGTGGGGATAAGCCCTCCACAAGATCGTTGGATCTGAGATGTAGTTTTCCTAAGAAAGAAGACAGGGAAATTAGCCTGTGAGTATTATGCAAACATTTATAGTTCTCTATATTCAAAAAGCTCACTCAAGTCAAGCTTTATTTATTTACTGGGTACAGGGGATTGAACTCAGGGGCACTCAACCACCGAGCCACATCCCCAACCCTATTTTGTATTTTATTTAGAAAGAAGGTCTCAGTGAGTTGCTGAGAGCCTCGCTGTCGCTGAGGCTCACTTTGAACTTGCAATATTCCTGCCTCAGCCTCCCGAGACAGTGAGATTATAGACGTGTGCCGGGGCATGCTTTTCAGCTTAGTTATTTTCAGTACAATTTTAACTGCCTATTTTTGCAAAGTGAAAATCAGTATGACTTATATAAATCAGGTGTAATTTCTCACCTTCAAAAATCTTTCTATCCAGTAGAGTAAAAAAAATTCATGTATGCATACTAACATAAGCAATAAATAACAAAATGGTGTGAGGCATAGGTATAACAGTCATGGAAGAAATGAATTTTACTTTGGGTAATCAAAGAAGGAGCTTAGGAAAAGATGTAGTTCCTGATAGGAGACAAGAGGACCACAATGCTGCCAAATTTTATGATATTATATCCATAAGATACTACCCAAATCTTTTTTCTTAGATAACTAGATGTACTGAGAATTATTACATATGTCAAAACGAAACAATTCCCCCAATCTTAAGTGACTTACCTTTCATGAGAATATTTCCCCATAGAATTGTAACTCTTAGTTTTTTTAAAGAATTTAAAAGATAGATTTTAAACTGAAATTTACATATATTAATAAAGTATTATTAAAAACGGCAGAGTAAAAGACAGTGAGCACTGGCTTGAAAAGTTGAGTTTTATCTCTAACATTAAGTGTTATATCCTAGAAAATTCACATTGCTTGTTACTCATCTCTAACACGGTGATGAAAAAGAAATTATGTGCCCAAAAAACTCAGAAGTATTATAAACCATGGAGTAGTAGTTGAATAAAAGGGATTGCCATTTCTGATTACTAAAGTTGATACTATCTTCTCTTTCCTCATTAGAGTAATACAACTAAAGGTTTTGAATGTCTTATTTGAGAACTACATGTTTTAAATTGTTTGGGAAACAACTGGACTGTTTTTAAAGGTGGAAATGACCGGAAATATTTCAGCTCATGTAATCTAAAAAGACTATCACTGACATGCTTTTTGCTAATACACAGCTATCTACAAATGACTATAAGATATAGAAATAACATCCACAGTGACTAAAATGTTTCTGAAATAGTAAACGGCTTAGAATTTTTGCTGTATAAAAACTAGCTGAGGGCTGGGGGTGTGGCTCAAGTGGTAACGCACTCGCCTGGCACGCGTGCGGCCCGGGTTCGATCCTCAGCACCACATACAAACAAAGATGTTGTTTCTACTGAAAACTAAAAAATAAATATTAAAAAAAAAAAAAAAAAAAAAAAAACTAGCTGAGAGAGATTTATCACTGAAACTTTAGTTATAGCCATCAAAGACCAAAAAAACAGGGAAGGGAAGGCCACATTCAATAACTGATATTATCCCAGGGCTAGAGATCATGGTTGATAAAGTTATGCTTGGCTATTTGTGTGTAATAATTTACACAAGTTCATTAGCAGAGTTCTTAATCTTGGTGAGAAAGGAGAACACTGAGAAGATCATACTTACAGAGACTAGAATGAATGTGCCCCAAACACAAGCAAAAAAGTAGAATGCACTAAGCTGACCAGATTCATTAAACTTGCTGTGTTTCGTTTTGGAGAAGTGCATTCGCCTGTTAATTTTCTAAAAATAAAAACAGGTATTAGTAATTAAGAATAAATTATAAAACATACTCAATATATGACTATCATAATATGGAGAGCTAGTGCTTTACAAAGCATAGATTTCTAAGATTGTATACTTACATCCAACACATACTCTTGAATTATGGCATGAATAATTATCGCCACTAGCATGTAGAAGAAAACTGTAGCCAAATCTTTGATACCATAGTAATAAAGGGATGCTGATTCAGTAGCTTGTTCTTCTGAAGGCCAAAAAGGACATACATACACAAAAATATACATGAGATTATAAAACAGCACCAAGTACAACATAGTTATGGAAACAAACAAAAGAACACTAACCTAATTGATAAAAAGTTCTACAGAAATATCATAGATAATTTGCTCTTGGACATCATGAGTCTTAAGGGGCAATGAAAACTGAGGAGGAAACTATCTACAAACCCAAAACTTCAGAAATTACTTACAGAGACTTGACACATGTTAGTTACAGCCATCAAAGACCAAAAAAACAGGGAAGGGAAGGCCACATTTAATAACTGACATTATCCCAGGGCTAGAGATCATGGGTTGATAAAATTATGCTAGGCTATTTGTGTTTTTTTTCAACAACTTTCAAAACTTCTGTTTTTTCAAAAATTTTCAAAACTTCCACTTCTACTTTCAAACTGGACCCTACCATCATGATTCTGAAGGAAAAATGGATTTGATTTAGTTTTGACCTGTAAGCAGTAGACACAGATGCAACCACTACTTAACATTGTTTTTAATCCTTGCAACTGCTTTAATTTTTCAAAACAAATCTAAATCACATACTTGTGAACTGCTGACACTTGTTCTCAAGACTTCCTAAATATGTTCATATTTTATTAACCAAATAGTCCATCCCTCATGCTAGTTATATTACTGTACTTAACTGCAATCAACTTCCCATAACAACTTGACTTTCACATAGCACAGTTTAGAAATAAAACTTTTTGAAAAAAAACCACTAAGTATAGTTTGGATGCAATTACCCGGTAACTCCTAATCTACTGACATTTTCTCTAATCAAAATGATTGCTAACGGTAGAGCACAATAAAAGATGGAAATAAGTTTAAAGGAATTGTTATTCCAAGTCCAAAATATGACTCATATGTCAAAAAACCTAAACCTGAACATGTGCTTGTAGAAGTCTTGACCAAACAATTATTTAAAATTATATTTAAAATATCTATTCTTAGAATTTTCCTATGAAAATATCTGAGGGCAGAGATGGCAATACAAAAAGTTTGTTGATGGAATTTCAAACTCATTCACAAAAATATATATAATAAACATTAAACATGTAAAACTAATTTTCATATAACGTATAGGATGGAGTCAACCCAAAACATCAGTTCTTGTATCATAAATTATCAAATAACGTTCAGTCTAATCATGGAAGAGATTGTGAAAATAAGTGGAGAATCTAGTGTTTATGAGTACTCCAAATATGTTCAACTGAACTTCTAGGAAATTCATAACAAAAACTACGTACCTGTTGCGGGGAGGGTAACATTGTACTGAAGAGTAACAAAAATGATAGATGCTTTTGCTGTTATCTAGAAAGAAAAAAAAAAAAGAAAACAACAATTAAATAAATTTGTGATCCTCCTCCAAATAAGCAGATTAGGGGAAAAAATATTATAAATTCTGTTTTCCCAAATCCAAGAACCAAGGGCACCCAAGTTCTGCTGGCACCATGCTAGGCAAACACAATGGGAATTCCTGATCACCAGAGTTGAGCCTGTGAGTTGTGGTAATCCACCAAAGTATTCTGTAATTTAGATGAATTTGTGTAATTCATCTCTATAAGATTTTAAAAGCAATAACCTCTGTAGTTTCTGTAAGTAATGATTTCACAAATAATGATTCTCTACTGTAGACCTATATGATGAACACAAAGTTCCTATTAAGAAAATTTTAAGTGAAAATTAATAAAAGGAAGTACAGTTAAAGCATGAGAAAAATGGATCACACACAGGATCTACGTGTTAATCTCCCAAACACCTGGCACAGTTAAATAGTCAATAAATGTTTAATTGACTTGACTGCTGCTAAAAGTAAAGTGGTCAGAACAGAAACGGAACGTTTATAGGCACCAGGCACAAGAAAGGATAAAATCCAGAAGGAATGAAATATAAAATAATCCCTGATAACAAGGTGTTTAGCTGTATCGGAGGACAAGTAAGCAAATGGTTATAATGCTGTACAATCAGTACCTCTACAGCATTCGCTGTGGGCCCTCTGGATAAATGATGAATTTGTTTTTTTCCCTGGGGTAGGGAGCAAAGCCTATTCTGGAAAGACTCCTCAGAGGATGTAATGCTGGGACTGTGCCTTGTTGGAAAACAGAAGTTCCCTAGTCTCACAAGGCGGGGTGAAGAGGCCAATACAGGTAGAAGAAACAAGGTAAGGGCAGGAGTAAATACAAGGCCAGGCATAGCACGTATGTCACAAAGAGGTAGCAAAAAAGCCTAGAAACATTAATGGAGTACTAGAAAGTACCTTGCTTGTTGAACTAAGTATTTTAGATTTTATTTTTAGCATGACTGTAAGTAGAGAGGGGGATGTTAATTTATGCCTGTTAGAAAGACTGCTGGCTCTGGCCTGCTAAATGGTCTCTCAAGCCCCTTCATATCCACTCCCCACGGCACTAGAATGATCTTCTAATCATGTTACCCTGTTTCCCACCGTACCTGTAAAAATCCTTCACTGGATTCCTATCTTTTTAGGATAATGTGGTCTACACAATTCCCCATTGTTTGACTCCTCTTCACAGCCTCATCCCAAACCATTTCTTCCCAATCCCTGGCCCCCTGTAGTTCCTCCTTCTACAGGGTCCTTGAACAAACCTTCCCCTAGATCTCAGTTCAATTATATCTTTTCTAGGAGGACTTCCCTATCTTTCTAGAGCAGGGCATTCCTCTGTCAGATTATCTCAGAGAACTGTGTGTCTTTCCTTTGAAACACACAATCTGGTATGATTAGTTTGTCTCATCCATTACAAAAATAAGCTCTTAGGAGCCGTTTCTGCTTGCCACTGTATGTTTAGAGACCTAGTAGGGGGCCTGGCACATATCAGGCAACTGATCAATATTATTAAATAAATATCAAATAAAATAGATATCAATTAGAGTAAGCATGGAAGCCAAATAAAAGACAAAGACATGTGCAAGAGGCCACATGAAGGTAAGGCCTGGCAGTGGAGACAGGAGAGCACATGAAGGTAAGGCAATGGTAGTGGACACAGGAGGCACTCATGAGCAGAATAATTCTTGGACAGCAAGAGAAAAAGCGTCAAGGATTATTTATTGATGACTACTTATTGATGAAAACTAGGTGAAAAATACTACTACTATAAAAATGTGTGGAATACAGGAACTGCAGGTTTTGGGCAAAAGAGAACAAATTGAGTTTGGACAAACTGGGATTTGTGATACATGGGTGGAAAAAGCAGCAAGCACCTAAAGCCTCGTCTAGAACTTAGCAGGTAAAGATTTGAGAGTTTTTATTTATAAACAGAAGTTAAGGTTGTGGAAGTACACAAGTCACACATGGAAAGTGTACAGTATTTGTAAAGAAGTAGGACAACATCAGACCTGTAGAGACAGCAAACAAAAAGCCAAAATGTATCTCTCTGCTACGGTTGTTTGCATAAGTGTACCCCCAAAGGTCCCTGTGCTAAAGGCTTGGACCCCAGGATGTGGCACTATTAAGAAGTGATAGAACCTTCAAGAGGGGGAGCCTAGTGGGACGGCTACTGGTCACTGGGGGTATGGCCTCAAAGGAGACTGTGGGATTCTGGGGTCTCTCCTCCCACCACTGCCATGAGGTGAATGGGTTTTGCTCTATCATGCTCTCCCTGACATGATGTGCTATCTTGCCACAGGCCAAAAGCAATGGGGCCAACCAGCCACAAACTGAAACCTCCAAAACTGTGAGCCAAATTAAGCCTTTTCTCTTATAAATTGATGATTTCAGGTACTTGTTACTATAAGGTTACCTAGTAGAGAAACAAAGAGAATGAAGAGAGCCTGACATTTCAAAAACCAAGGGGAAACATTTTAAAAACGTGTAGTTATAAGTCAAAAGTTTCAAAAGAGATGTGGCAGAGAGAATGCAACAGATTAAATATCTTTATTTTGTTTATTTTTTTAAAATGTGGTGCTAAGGATCAAATCCAGTGCCTCAAATGTGCTAGGCAAGCACTCTGCTGATGAGCCATCCTGTAATACTGTTTATAGGATGGGAGAGACAAAGCTTGTGCAATGAGCAACAGGGCAGGTGCTACAAAAAAGGGAGAAATTAAACATTGAAGACAGAAAAGGGAAACTGACTAAAGAAATGTGGTAGGGAATGACACTGTAAAGATGAGTACACTTGAAAATCCTCTTAGCCTGGGAACAAGATAGTACAGGCTGAGTCTTCCTTATTCCAAATGTTTAGAATCAGAATTATTTCAGATTTCAACTTTTTAGAATTTTGGAATATCTGTTAATACATAATGAGGTATCTTGGGGATAGATTCAAAGTTCTGGATTTAGCTCAATATAGATTTTGTATTAGGTATGCTTAACCTGCAATGGACAAGAGAGATAAGATAGGTAAGTTCAAAAGGCAGGAAACTGAAGAAATCTATACCTAATAAACTCACGTTGTTTTTTTTCCCCTTGTGTATGGGGAAAACAATGTCACACACATGTTAAACGCAATGGGGACCTGAGTGATGAATATTTACATTGTACCTATATGGCTAGGAAAAAGTAAAAAGATAAAAGGATGTTATTTATGTTATGAGGTTAGAAGCCTGGTTCATAATATATCTATCAGCATGCAATGTATGGCTTTTCTTGGTAACCCTAAGCAATCTGAATTGAGGCACAGAAGCAGCAGAAATAGCAGTCTCCCTTATCCTGGTTTCACTTCCTGTGGTTTTAACTACCCATAGTAATGAGCAGCCTAAAGCTATTAAATGGAAAACTTCAGGAATATAAGTTTTAAATTGTATAAATGTTCCACACAGGGGGATGAAATCTTATGCTGTCTCCTACCTATCCAGCCCAGGACATTAATCACTCACCATGGTCCAGCACATCCACACTAGATATGAAACTGGCTATCTTGGTATCAGTAGCTGTCTTGGTAATCCGATCAACTGCTGAGGGCGTGCTTGTTTTCAATAACCCTTGCATTGTAGCTTAAGGCCTGCATCATTCCCATCACTTCACCTCATCATGTATCCTCTATCATCACATGAAGAAGTATAAGTACAGTATAATAGGACATTTTGAGAAAGAGATCATATTCACATAGCTTTCTTTTTTCTTTTTTGGGTAGTACTGGGGATTGAACCCAGTTATGCTTTACCACTAAGTTACATCCCCATCCCCTTTTCAGTTTTTACTATGAGAGAGGGTTTTGCTAAGTAGTTGAGGCTGGCCTCCTTCCTACTTGCAATCCTCCTGCCTCCCCTCCCAGGTAGCTGGATTACAGGCATATGCCATCATGCTCCATTCATAGAGCTTTTATTGCAGAACACTGTTATAATTGTTCTACTTTATTATTAGTTGTTATTAATCTTTTACTGTGCCTAATATTTTAAGCTTGATCACAGATATGTATAGAAAAAAATAGTATCTATAGAGTTTGGTACTATCTGTGGTTCTGGATATCCAGTAGGGTTTTAGAACATATCCCGGTGGCTGAAGAATGGGGGTTACTATAGGCGAATAAAGGCTATACAAGAGAAAAGCAAAGCAGCAAGGGGGCAAATATACTGGAGAAAATGAAAGTGGCCAAGGTACCATAATAGTCTGGACTAGGTAAAGAAATGCTCTATGAGTAGCAGAATGAAAAGGCTGACCTTGAATTTGGGATCCTCCAGTCTCAGGCTCCAGAGTAGCTAGGATTACAGGTTGAGCCACCACACCCAGTTCATGTGATTGTAAAAACAATCACAAATTTTATTTTTTTAAGGAAGTTTTTTTGTTGTTGTTTATTTTTATGTGGTGCCGGGGATCGAACCCAGTGCCTCACGCATGCTAGGCAAGTACTCTACCACTGAGCCACAACCTGGGCTTTAAAAAATAAAGTTGATTGATAACTGAATCAGTTTTTATATCTTTGGACTTTACACAAACAGTCCCCCTGCCGCCATCCCTGTTTCTTGTGTCTAATACGAGGTCACCAATATCACAGCTAAGAAAACTCTGTGTTAAAGAGTCCTTTACAAACAAACAAAACTTTTCAAAGATAAAGTTAGTATCAAATTCTAAAAGCAACAAAAATTAAGATTATCCTTTTATGCTAGGCTTTCAAATAAATTAAAAGCCTCCAGCTGGTTTAACATGAGATATTAAACAGAATAAGAGGAGGACAAACACAAACTACATACCCTAAAAAGTTTGAAAAATTAAACCAGAAATCATTCTCCTAATCATCTTCAGGCCTCCTAAGCTTCACACCTTGACCAGTGTTGGAATTAAAACAAACTAAATTGGTTTAGAATGTAAATATGCTATAGAAATAATACTGCACAAAAAAAATAAATAAATAAAAACAAGAGTTTACGACAGTTTGGGACATTTATACCATTGCTTCCATTTATGAGAAAAAATGAGATTTACTTATATCTTAATCAATCCTATGCTACATGCAAAGTCAAGAATATCATAATAGCTTTAATTAAGTAGTTGCCAGTTTTCTTCTTATACAGAGATGTTAAGTATTTTATACTTGTTAAAGAAAGGTATGATTACAACATGGTCTTGATTCCTGAAAGGTGAAGTTGATTTCTGAATATCAAATTCTGTTTCTCTACCAACTCATATAAAACTACGGTTCTTAAAAAGAAAGAGGTAGACATGGTGCCACAATGCTGGTAAACCCAGAAAGTGAGGATGTTGAGGCAGGAGGATCACAAGTTCAAGGCCAGCCTAGGCAACTTAGGAACCTGACTCAAAATGAAATAAAAAAAGCTGGAGATGTAGGTCAGTGGTAGAGCACCCCTGGGTTCAATCCCCAGTACTGCAAAAGGAAGAAAGGAGGGAAGGAAAGAAAATGCTGGAATTAATACAAACTGTGCTTAAAAATCAAACAAACCTCCGAAAACTGTTCCAAGATCATTGTAATTCTAAGTGCCCCCCTCAAACCTGTAAGGCACAAAATCTATAAATTCTTGAACATCTATGTGGAAAGTCTGCCCCTCCTAGTAAGAAATATTTCTCTTGTGAGCTCCTAACTCTTCACTCCTCCTTCACGTTACTTTCAGAAAGCTTCCCAAGTATCCTTACATGTTTAATTTTTTAACTCAAATGTGAAACATTAATCTGTATTACGTGTACAGATGGATTGTAAAAAAAAAAAATCCATGATTTCAAAATTTACAATTTTTGTTTTTTAGAAAGAATTCTTTATTTTATTTATTTAGGTGGTGCTGAGGATAGAACTCAGTGCCCCACTCATACCAGCCTAAGCAACTTAGGAACCCTAAGTTCTAAGGCAAGCGCTCTTCCACTGAGCCACAACCCCATCTCCTCAAAATTCACAATTTTTGATAACAAAGTTTATAGAAATGAAACATTTATATTTGTCCCAAACAGATTTCTTTTCAGTACATAGAATCTCTTCTCCCCTATAAAAATGCTATCATCTATTCGCCAACTTTGATAGCTACCCTCTTGTAAGTCAAACACTGCAGTAGGCAATATATGTATTAGCTAATTTTAATTCTGAGTAACCCAACAAACCCCACTTTATAGATAAGGAAACAAGTTCTGAGATGGCATAACTTGAACATGGATCCCTTAGCTTCAGAATCCATGCTTTTACAGTATATCTACACTGCTTTTTCATTTGGGCTGGTAATAAATAAAGTATGTTATTTCTTTGCTGATTTCACTGTAAATCCTGATACTTCCTCAATATACTTATGTGAAAGACTTAATGATTCTGCAAAAATATCAACTTTTCTATTATTTCAGCACAAGTGCTATAATTTTATAATTATGTTAACTTTGAAGTTCAATGACAATTATTTTAGAAGTCAATTAGCAAAATTTACCTAGTTAATACTTTCCCATATGTAGACAGTGTGCTTTCAAATCTTATAACTTTAACATGTAGTAAAATAGACGACTTGTACAAATTTCCCTCTTCTGTATACCATTTTAACAGTCCTTTTTGAAGTGGCTTTAAAAACTTCTATTTAGATGTGGGTTTGCTTTTACAGTGCTGGTGACTGAACCCAAGGCCCTATGCAAGCTGGGCAAGCACTCTTATCATTGAGCTACATCCCCAGCCCTACTTAGTATTTTTGTTGTGTTTATTTAGATGATTAACACAAAGGTGAAAAATCCACTCACTGTTAAAAAATCATTAACATGAGGGCCAGGTATGGGTAGTGAACTTCCCTAGAAAATGGGATGAAAAAACGTGAAGTTGGTCACATAAAAGCAAAGCCACAGTATTTCTAAGTGCCAAATTTCTGATTTATTTTCTTTTCATTAAAGCATTTGAAATAAGCCTTAAGGTCATAATACTTCTAAGTCGTTTTTAAGTCTGAAATTCTTACCATGTGGAAATGGGTTATGGCAAGTTATGCAAAACTGGTGAGTATAATGCAAATATGAAAGCAATACTTTTAATATCAAAACAGAAAGTATATAAAAATATCAAATTCATAGAGTACAAATGTTTAGCATTGTGTTTTATGTGTTGTTGGTGATCAATCCCAGGGTCTCATACTCTACCACTGAGCTATATACCTAATCCTGTTTTTAAAATACCACACATTTATGATCCTTTGTAAAGTGTCCGATGTCTTCACATCATATTACTTGATCATTTAATCACTGTGAGAAGGCTAGTACAGGTAATTTTTATTTCCTTATAAAGAGCAGAAAAACCAAGTCTAAGTCTTGGGTCACTTAGTAAGCTTGATATATGTCATCTATACTTGCTACCTCCTGAGTAGTGGCCCACTGGAGAAGATAAAACAAAAATACATGTTATTTAATAACGTTTTAAAAAAACCCAAATGGGCTTCATTTAAAAATGTATTCATCTTTTGGTTGCTAGCAGTCTTTTACTCCATTAACTTTTCTCAAGGATTCTTAATTTCACTCATCCTTTTAGAGCACTATTCTAGGTGATGGAAATAGATTAGTTAAAAAAAAAAAAAACTAAACTAAAATTAGCAAGGCTGAGTGTAGTGGCACGTGCCTGTAATCCCAGCTACTGGGGAGGCTGAGACAGGAGGAAGGCAAGTTTGAGGCCAGCCTTGGGCAGTATGGTGTAATCCTTTCGCAAATTAAAAAGGGTTGGGGATGCAGCGCAATGGTAAAGCGCTTACGCAGCATATCTCAAGTCCTGAGTTCAATCCCCCAGTACTACCGGTAAAAAAAGAATATCTGTTTTTACCAAGGTTATATGCCAGAGGAAGAGGAGACAACACAATAAATAAAATACTCAGTGTATATGATGAGACCCACGAGCTATGGGAGTGGAGGGGCGGGGAATGGGCGTGTGTGCTGGGAAGTGAGGAAAAAACCCGTAGGATGTTACACGTTCACCTTGCAAAGTTTATTACCCACATTCAACAGCTGTTAAGTAAGTCATCAAAATACTAGATACGTGGGAAGAGAATTTACACACTCCTGACATTCTCAGTCTCTTCTGCCTCAAGAAACCGTATCACTCGTCTCCACCGCACAGCTGCTCAGAACCTCGATTTCTGTATCAGACCTCGTTTCTTTAGCAAGGAAAAAGCCAGCGCCAGGGTAAAAAGTTCGCTAACTGGTAATAAGACTCGAAGCCACCGGTGTGCCGGTCCCCTGCGATCGCCGCCCTCCAAGCCGGCAGCAGACGTCCGACCTCGTCGGTTTCTCGCTAGCCTCCACCTCTGTCCTACTAGGG
>NW_026000093.1:21379016-21392534 GCF_001458135.2 Marmota marmota marmota
AAAAAAAAAAAAAAAAAAACACACACACACACACACAAAAACACAAAAACAGCCAACCAAACAACAACAAAGTGAGTCATTGAATCAGTGATCAACTGTACTAAATCAGTGATCACTTTACTAAATACGTGAGACTCAATTTCCTCATGTATATGTGCATTTTTTTTTTTTTTTTTTTATGTATTGGGTGTTGATGCACTAGGAACTGGGATTACAGGTCAGCCTTGTCACACCTGGCTCCAAATTAACCTGTTCTTACGAATAGGTTAAGTTTCATTCCAGTAGGGGGAGAGACACTTTAAACAAGATTTTGAAAGTGAAACATGTGAAATTGAGTTGAGGACCCAGGAGAAAAATAAAGGAAGGGGAATAGAGGAAGCATGAGAAAGTTACATTTGCTTAAAGACCTGAAGATGGGCTGGGATTGTGGCTCAGTGGTAGAGCTCTCGCCTAGCACTGGGTTCGATCCTCAGCACCACATAAAAATAAATAAAATAAAGATATTGTGTCCAACTACAATCGAAAAATAAATATTAAAAAAAAAAAGACCTGAAGAAGGTAAGGGACCAAAAACCACGAGGCACCATATATAAAATGGAAATAATTGTGGTACTCTAGCAATTAAATGAGATGATTCAAGGAAAGTCCTTAACAGAGCTAGGGCTCTATAGATTTAGTTAGCTATTATGTTCCTCCTTTCTGCAATCATGAGTTTCATTTCCCTCCAAATCACCTAATTTTTATACCAGAATGATGCTTCTACCAGACCCAAAAATGATCAGTGTTTTCCCTTTTGCTTTATGGAAAATTAGCATGACTAAATAACTATGATTGCCCCACCTACCCACACAGAGTGCCTGTCTCCCTGGGCCTCTCATCTCTTTTTGTATGGGTATTACTCACTACTCACACTATGGTGTAATATGGCATACTCCCCTGTTAGGGTCTCCCCTGTGTTTGTCTGCTGCTGCCTCTGTCTGGAATTTTTTCTCTTCCTCTCATGTACCCAGCAAACTCTTACTGTTCCTTTAAGTCTCTGATTCCTTCACTGAGTCTATGCCTGACCTCTGTCTCTTGTACCTAAAATATATATATATTTTGGTACTGGGGGATTGAACTCAGAGTCACTTTAGCACTGAGCTATATCCCCAGCATTTTTTATTTTGAGAAAGGATGTTGCTAAGTTGCTGAGGCTGGCCTCAAACTGGCTATCCTCCTGCCTTGGTCTCTCCAGTCACTGGGATCAAAGGTGTGCACCACTGTGCCCAGATCAATTGTATTTTTTAAACAGCTACACCAATATAATTTTTTTGTAGAGTTCATTTACTTAAGGTGTATGATGGGTTTTAGAATATTCACAAAGTCACACAAATGTCACCATCACCTAGTTTAGAATATGTTTGTCATCCCCCAAAGAAAACCTGCACAAGTTACCAGTCACTCTCCATTTCCCAATGCCATGGGCAGTCTCTAGCAATCCTCTATTTTCTGCCTCTCTATATTTGCCCATTTTGGACATTTCATGTAAATAGAGTTATGGTCTTTTGTGACTGACTTCTTTCACTTAAAATAATATTTTTGGGGTTTATGCATATTGTAGCATGTACTGGTATTTCATTCCTTTTTATGGCCAAACAATATTTCATTGTTTGGATATAAAACATCTTATCCGGGCATCAGTTGATGGATAGTTGGCTTTTTTCTGCCTTTTGCCTATTGTGAATATTGCTCTTATGAACATTTGTGCACAAGTTTTTGTTGGAACATCTGTGTTCAATTCTTTTGGGTGCATACTCAACAGTGAAATTGCTGGTCATAAAAAAAAAAACTTTTATTTTTAATCTTTGAGGAACTCAGACTAATTTCCAAAGTGGCTACAACATTTTACAACCCTACCAATAATGTAGAAGGGTTCATTTCTTCATATCCTGGCAACACTTTTTTTTTTCCTTTATCTTTTCTTTTTCATTAATTTTTTCTTTATTTCTTTTTTCAGCAGAAATGGATAATTTCTTTTTTGGGAACAAGACTTAAATGACTTGGTTCCTTTTTAAAAAAAATAATGTTTTTTTGTTATTTGTTTTATAGATTTATTTTTTCTAAAAAATTTTTACTTAAAATATGTTAATCAACACACAATAATTGTACCTATTTTGTCTTTTATTTGTTTTTTGCAGTGCTTAGAAGCAGAGGTAGGGCCTTGCCCATGCTAGGCAATTGCTTTATCATCCCTTACATTTTTCTTTAAAGTGGCTCACACTCTAATGTTGATTTGCATTTCCCTCAAGACTGATGATGTTGACTACTGGTCATTTCATGTGGTCACTAGTCACTTGAATATCTTCTTTGGACAAATGTCTGCTCAAATCCTTTACCATTTTCCGAATTGGGTCTCCCCTGTGGTACTGGGGTTGAACTAAGGGATGCTTTACCACTGAGCTACATTCACAGACTTTTTTTATTTTGAAAAAGGATCTCCCTAAATTGTTGAGGCTGGCTTCTACCTTGCCAAGCCTGACTTTGAAGTTGTAATACTCCTTCCTGCCTCATTCTCCTGAGTAGTTGAGGTTACAGGCGAGAGCTACCTTGCCCAGCCTGAGTTGGGTCATTTAAAAAAAATTTTTTTTAAATGTATTCTAGATATAAATTTCTTATGAGATGTATTTTAAAATGTTTCCTCCTAGTCTGTGTGTTCTTTTTACCTTCTTGATGGTATCCTTTAATGCACAAAAGGTTTTAATTTTGATGTAGTTCAACTTATCTGTCTTTTACCACTTGCTTTTGATATATTATTTTTAAAGAAATCATCGCCCAATTCAAGATTACAAAAAAATTACTTTTGTGTTTTCTTTTAAGAGTTTTATAGTTTCAGCTTTTTACATTCAGGTCTATGAGGATTCAGTTGTATTTTCATTTCATTTTATCAACTGTCATACTGTATTCTAATTGTATTTGGGTGTTACCACTAGACTAGTGCTCCTTAGGAACTGAGAATCTTTTCATCTTTGCATTTTCTATTAATTGGCATGATATTTTTCAGTTTTTATTGGAATGTATTGAAATGTCAGTATTTATTGGAAAAAAGGCTTCACATGGCCTAGACTGAAAAGTTAAAATAGTTTGCCCAAGAAACAAATATAAAAATGAGTTGACATATGGCTCTATAAACATACGCATGTTTAAAAAAAATTTATACTCAGGATTGAACCCAGGGACACTTTACCACTGAGCCACATCCCCAGCCCCTTTTTATTTTTTATTTTGAGACAGAGTCTCACTAAATTGTTTAGGGTTGTGCTAAATTACTGAGACTGGCCTTGAATTTGCAATCCTCCTGACTCAGCCTCCAGAGCCACTGGGATTGCAGTTGTGCATCACCATGCTCAGCAAAATACACATCTTAAAGATACTTAAAAAGAGAACTTGTAATGTACCAAACAAGTTCTGAGTACTAGGGATACAGTTGTAAATAGACAGTTTTAGTCTTTATTATTGAAGCTCATACCTGGGATGGAAGACAGACAATAAACAAGTAATTTCCAATGAGAGAGGGGTGTTTTCAAAGGGCCAGCAAAGGGTCAGGCATGGTGGTGCACACCTATATCCAGTTGGAATAGAGCTGGAAGTCAATGCCAAAAATTCAGAGTGTTTTGCGATACATTCTCCCTCGATTCCTCCTTGCCCTACCACCTTTCCATTAGTGGCTGTGTTCTCCTGTGGCCAGAGTCCTTGTCAGGTATTCCTTTTCTCACTGTTCCAGCTCTTTCTGGGATCCAATGATCTCATTCTCTCTCCTATACTTTCAGGTTGTTGGTGGTAATGGCTTCCCATGTTCCTAGTCTCTGTGTTCTTCTCTCTTATTGATTATCTCATCCTGCCCACTCCTCAGGAGAGGAATAGTCCTTTCCTGAAATTCTCTTCAAGTAAAATATTCCAGTTAAAAAGGGGGGGGGGCATAGTGCAAAGGCATCAGTGGGGTGGAAGAATTGTTGCAGGGGGTGTAGTTAGTTGAAGAAGAGTGGTAAGAGATTGGGATGCTGGAAATGATTTCAGAGGAAATGCAATCATTGGCATTGAGATGGGCCAGGTAGGATGGTGGGAAATGGTGGTTGAGGGGGATAGAGGAGAAGAGACTTGGAAGTGAGGAGTCTAAGAGATATCCATGTAAAGCCTCAATGAGAGGCTAAGGTGCTGACGCACACTTTACATGGATATTAAGTCACCAAGAATGACTGAAAGAGTAAAATGGAAAGGGAGCCAATGAGCCAGCCGGGCACTCATATTTGCTGTGAATGAAGAGCTTAAGAGGCTGGCAGATGATTACCATGGGGGAGAGAGTGGATGGCATAGTTTGAGGGTGTGGAAAGGGAGAATGGTCTGTCAGCAGCAATGAAGGTCATGAAAGACATCTACTCTACCCCTAAGCTCTGTGGTATATGGAGCACGGGAAGGAAAACACTGCTACCTCTTTACCTCTTGAGAAGACTCTAGGGAAAGTAGATTTTAGTTTTCAGTTGAGCTGTAGCCAGATTTTTGAGTAAGAATGTGAAGAAAATATTAAGAAAGGGGTTGAAGGGGGCTGGGGATATGCTGGGGATATACCTCAATGGCAAAGCACCCGCCTTCCATGCCCAAGGCCCTTGATTCTGTTCCACACACACACACACACACACACACACACACACACACACAGTACTAGCTGGGCATGGTGGCACTTGCCTCAGCTCAGGAGGCTGAGGCAGGAGGATTCCAAGTTCAAGGCCAATAATGAGACCCTGTCTCAAAATAAATAAATAAATAAATAAATAAATAAATAAATAAATAAAGGCTGGGCTGTAGCTCATTGGCAGAGCACTTGCCTGGCATGTGTGAGGCACTGAGTTTAATCCTTAGCATCACATAAAAATAAAGGCATGCTGTCCAACTACAACTACAAAAGAAATTTTAAAAATAAAAAAATAAAAAAACAAAAAAGGGATGAGGATTTACTCAGTGGTAGGCCCCCTTGCCCCCCCCGCCCCCCGCTGGGTTCAGTCCCCAGCACTTAAAAAAAAAAAAGAATAAAATTTGAACTCATCTTGTGAGGAAGAAATTTTATTTCTTCAAGGAGGTAAAACCACTCCATTAATATTTTGAAATTGCATAATTTCCTTGAGTATAAATTGTGCTGCTATGGAAATAATAAAATATTTATAATGCAGTGTTCTTGTAGTAGATAAGACTGCCGGGAGATGGCACATTATACTTGAAGGTGGATTTCACAATTGAAAGAGAGCTTTCTGGTTATGACTATGAAAAGTCTGTGACTCAGCTGGGCATGGTGGCACACGCCTGTAATCCCAGCAGCTCCAGAAGTTGAGGCAGGAGGATTGCGAGTTCAAAGCCAGCTTCAGCAAAAGCAAGGTGCTAAGCAACTCAGTGAGACCCTGTCTCTAAATAAAAATACAAAATAGGGCTGGGGATGTGGCTCAGTGGTCAAGTGCCTCTGAGTTCAATCCCCAGCTCCCCCTCCCCCACAAAAAAGTCTGTGACCCACCCAGACCATTCCTGGTGCAGGGAGGGCTGTGATCCTCTGACCTATGAGAGCTTAAGGAGCTCAAAGGGGAGTTTTTTGCCTTTCTTAAATGAAGTACATCATGGTCTGAGTTACTGTTTCTGATAAGTCTCAGAAAGTGATGATGGTAAAGTAAAGAAATGGAAACAGGAAGCACAGACAATGTTTTCAAGAAGTTTTGCTTTGAAGAGGAGAGAGAGAGTGAGAGCATAAATAAGATGAATAATGGAGCTCAGGTAACTTTTTGTAGGAAGGGGTACCTTTAAACACTAAAGGAGGGAAGAAAAAGACATAGAACAAATTTAAAAGGTATTTGATCATTAAAAGAGTTAAGAATGGAGATCCACTTTTGCAGCACAAGAAGCTGGCTTTTAATGGTTACATGAGGAAGCAAAGTAATTACTTTATGGGACATAATTAGGTATATGTCTTATTTGGGTAGCATCCAGTGGAAAGTCCCTAGTTTGAGGTTAGTTGACAGTTTTTGATTGGTTAAGCTTATGTTGCATTGTACTGTTTACAACTTTAGTGAGTTTTCGTTGGCTTACACAGGAACCCAAGACATGGAGCCATCTCAGCCTGTTACTTTAGTGGAATGAACTAGAGTGGAGTTATAATCCCAGCAGCTCAGGAGGTTGAGGCAGGAGGATTGAGAGTTCAATCCACTTTTTTTTTTTTTTTTCCGGAGGGTGCTGAGGATTAGAAACCAGGGCCTTACTGCATAGTAATAAAGGCAGAGGGAAAATGGCTGAAAGAGCAGGAATTTTAAAATAGGGAGGTTCTATTATGAATTGGAGAGGAAAGAGATGGTCATCCCCATATCTGACCTTAAGAAATACAAATTTGAGAGAGGAAAAGCTTCACTGAAGGGGGCTCAAGGAAATCAGTGTTTAGAGATATAGTTAAAGCAACTAATCAGAGGGAATGTTTAATGCACTGATAGAGGATATAGGAGAATTTATTTAAAGTGGAATAGATTAGATTAGTCATAACTCTGTTAGTTGCAAATGACTAAATGGAATATATTGGACCAAAAGTTAAGAGAATCAAAAGAGTTTCAGGTTTTGTCTTTCTTTTTTTTTTCTTTTTTTTTTTTTTTTTTTTTGCGAGGGTGGGGGGGTGCTGAGGATTAGAAACCAGGGCCTTACTGCATGCAAGGCAAACACTCTATAAACTGAGCTATATCCTCAGCCTCAAAAGAGCTTTAGGAACCAGATATATTCTGGATCTCAGGAACTAGACTTAGGCATTTGAACTCATTGAGTTTTCTCTCTTTCTTCACCATCTTTTGTTTCAACTTGGCTTCATTTTCTTTTTTTCTTATTGTAAACAGAATTTATTTACATGGAAAAAAATGGGTATTTGCAAGTTTTTTTCAGAACACTTTCAAGGAGGGATCTAGATTAGATTGGTTTGTGTGGCGTGATCAGTCAGAACAATCTCTACTTATTCACCATGTTGACTTTTTGCCTTGACTTCCTGGAAGCTAGCCTTATAGCATTCTTTCTTGAAATCCAGTCCTTTAATACAATTATTCTCTTTTTCTTCTCCCATTTTATTGCTTGTCTCATTTAATGTAATTTTAATAAATTTCAACTTCAGAGGAAATAACTTGTAATAGCACTGTCCTTTGGACAAGCACATTCCTTGCAATAGAATTTGAGCCTAAAAAAATTCAGTTATTAGGATTATAGGGTGAAAGAATATTGTGGGCCATACAAGTTTCACCATTCAGGCTGATGGAGACTTTGTAGGAAACTATTGTCTGAAAGGCACTCTGAAAATAATTGCAATAAAAATGCCATATATATAATTAAGCTCACAAGCCCCCTTCAGCCTCTTTGATATGGGAACACCCGAGACTAAATTCATTGCTCTTCTTGCCTTTTATTCACCACCTCAAAGAGCTAATCCATGTTAGTGGTGTTGACCATTACCACCAGCCTGAGCCATTCCCAAATGTGTGCTTGGGCCTGAATCACTCACCAAAACCCAGGCCTCAAGCATTGGCTATCTGCAGGGGCCCTGCATTTGGCCATCTCCCAAAGACAAGCATCCATGTGAAGAAACCCCATCCATCTTAAACTGAGCTCTTCAGCTTTCTCCACCAAGTCATCTTCTTGATGACCTCCCTTCCCCAACTCACCATTTGGGTAACCAGTTGGGTAAATGGCACCACCATTCTCATAACCATGTCCCAAGCTGAATTAGTCCTTTGTCACTCCTGTTGCTTGCAAGTCCCCTCCACTTGCCTGGGCAGTATTGGTGCTGTCATTTGAAGATGTAGTTAGAAGACAGTTTGAGGACCCAAGAAAATACTGGTGTGTATGAGCAATGCTCGCAGAAGTGATATATTGCTGAAGAAATGAAAGTGTCTGGCTTCACAGCCACATAACCTATTATTTGTCTTAGCCTTGAAGACTTTTTTCTGCCATTTTCCCTAGCCTAGTGTTCATTACCTAATTAAAATAAACTACTACTACAGAAGTCCTCAACTGAATTACAGTTTTGCTTTTAATGGTTTTGGTTATCTGAGGTCAACCACAGTTTAAAATATTAAATGGTAAATTCCAGGAATTAAACAACATGTAAATTTTAATTGGCATGCCATGCCATTCTGAGTAATGTGATGTAATCTTGCACTTTCCTCACCATGCTGCCCAAGGTGTGAATCATTCCTTTGAACAGTGTTTCCATACTATACATGCTACCCACCCATAGTCATGCAGCCATCTCTGTTATCAGATAGACAATACTTGTGTACAAATAACCCTTATTTTATTTTCTAATGTCCCCAATATGCATGAGTAGTGCTGCTGGCAAATCAGATATGCCAAATAACAGCTATAAAGTGATTGTACCTGTGAAATTATCAAGAAATAAAAAGCAATTTATGCCAGTTTTACAGTCCCCACCCCAAACTGCAAAACTAATGGCTACCACGTGTGATAAGCACTTAGTTAAGATGGAAAAATAATTAAAATATAGTGTCTGGTACACTCCATAGTTTCAGCCATGCACTGGGTGTCTCATGAAATTCTTCAAGGATGAGGAGGACTACTACTGTAGTTGATTTCCCCATATACAACCTATTGTTTCAATTCATCATCATGGTGATGGTGGTGACAGTTTATTAATAATATCTGTCCAATAATTTCCTTCTCTGTAGGAAAGAAACAACCAGACCTCTCTCAATAAGTTGTGGTCACTATTAAATGAGTAGTTCATAATGTTAACCATATGTTTGGCACACAACAAATATTAGTGGCTTTTATTCTTCTTGTTAAAAGTACATTCACATATTCATATTCCCTTACCCTTTTTTCAGTCTGACTTATACCCATTAAGTTCCACAAAATGCCGTATTTACTCTTAAGTAAAATCTTACCATAATTTTATAAGATAAAATTCACATTATTTATCCTGAGAGGTAAAAAGTAGTTGTCAAACCTTAAAGAAATGAATTCAAACTGGGTGTGGTGGCGCAAGCTTGTAATGCCAGCTGCTCGGGAGGCTGAGGCAGGAGGATTTCTAGTTCAAAGCCAGCCTCAGCAAAAGTGAGTTGCTAAGCAACTCAGTGAGACCCCCCTGTCTCTAAATAAAATACAAAATAAGGCTGGGAAGGCTCAGTGGTCAAGTGCCCCTGAGTTCAATCTGTAGTACCCCCTCCCCACTAAAAAAAAAAAAAGAATTCAAGGAACTGTTTTCTTATTTGAAATAGGTTTAATATTATGTGAGTGAGTCAATTATTGTGGCTTGTTCTAGTCATATGCTTTTCCCTGTCAGTAAGATGAGTGTATTAACAGAAAGTGTGGAGGAAGGGGTGTTGCACAAATAAGAATATAAAACCACCGTAGGTGAAAAGTTCAGGAGATGGAGGGACAGGGGAGATGGTTGCATCAGGGGAGGAAAAAGTCAATCTAATATAATATGAATAAGAGAAGAATGAATGGAATGGCTTAGATTTGAGGCAATAGTCAGTGGTATTGAGATATGTCGTGGGGAGGATTTGTAAAATAATCTCAGCTCTCACAGATACAGGAAAGACTTAATTTGAATTTGTTGTGCTTTCAAGAGAACCCTAGTTCTCATGAACAGACAGGAAAATAATGGTAGCTAATAGTTTCCTGGGAGGGTTGGCACATGCTGGAGAGAGCAGGAGCGCCTGGGGATGCTTCATAAGATAATTCAGCACTTACATCTGCCTGGAGGTCACACAGTAGACCACTTTCACCTGAGATCGAAACATGGAAAGCATCATTCTGAGAAAAATGCTTTCCTAAACTGCTTTTAAAATTAAGACTTATGCCTCTGGGAATTTGTGACTGTGGAACTAAGTAGATATTTTGTAACCATGAAAAAATGGTATTTGGCCCAGTGCCTGGTTAGAGCCAAGGTCTTGGGATGAGGGCCAAGATTCTTTGAAACTTTTTCCTTGTTTGCATCAGCCCATGTGCTCTAAACAAAGTTTACTGCACAAATGAAAAAAAATAAAATGTATACATTTATTTGCAATTCCCTAAGCAGTTTTGATATATACTATTAATTTTAATCTCATATCAATAGAGAGCATGATGATATCCCTCTTTCAAATGAGGAAACAGGGTCAAGAAAATAACTTGTTTAAAGTTTGACAACTACTATATTAAATTTCAGCTTCCAAGATGAAGGATATGAATTTTATCTTAGAAAGTTATGATAAAAATCGTACTAAAGAGTAAATCCAGCACTTTGTAGCACTTAATTGGCATAAATCCAAGTGAAATAATCATGAGAAAGTATGTGAATTTTTTAACAATAACAAAATATATAAGCAACTAATATTTTTGTTGCCAACCCTTGCATTAAACACTAAAAACTATTTAATACTGACAACTCATAAAGTAAGGTGTTATCATTTTGTACAGATCAGGAATTGATTGGAGAAATACTATTACTATCACTACCATAATGAATGGAAACAGGAATAGGCTACATACAGAGAAATCAATTAGTAGTAGTTTATTTTAGTTGGGAAATAAGAAATAGGCTAGGAAAAAAGAGAGAAAGAAATTATATAAGTCTGTTTTCTGTTGCCAAACAGTTCCACAGCCTGGGAGAGTTAAATAAAGAAAAGAGGCTGGAGAGGCTGAGGAAGGAGGATCACAAGTTCAAAGTCAGCTTCAGCAAGGCCCTAAGCAACTTAGTGAGCTCCTGTCGCAAAATTTAAAAATGGGGCTGTGGATATGGCTTGGTGGTTAAGTGGCCCTAGGTTCATTCTCTGGTACCTCCCTGGTAAAAAATTTCTAGTTCAAAACCAGTCTCAGCAAAAGTGAGGTGCTAAGCAACTTAGTGAGACCTTGTCTCTAAATAAAATACAAAATAGGGCTGGGGATGTGGTTCAGTGGTCAAGTGCCCCAGGTGATTCTAGTTTATTTTGGTTCACAGTTCTGTAGGTACAAATTCTGGGGGCAGCATCCAGTGATGGCCTTCTTGTTGGCAAAGTTCTGATGCTGCTGGGAGCAAACGAGGCAAGAGGCAGGGAGCATATGTACATGCCTGACTCCTCTGATGTTTTTCTCACTTCCTATAAAGAGTCCAGGATTCAGTAATGGGGGCTCCACCCTGATGACATTATCTAATCCCAATCATCTCTCAAAGTCCCTATCCCTAAACACAACAGTCAAATCAGGTTTCCAACCTCTTACCATCTTACAATGGAAATTAAACTTCAATCTGTAAAAAACTGGTGAATACTGAAACCACATCCAGAACCTAGCAGGAATAATCTTCAAGACTAAGACAAATAATAGGTTTTGTGACTGTGAAGCCAGACACTTTCATTTCTTCAGCAATATATCACTTCTGTAAGCATTGCTTATACACACCAGTATTTTCTTGGGTCCTCAAACTGCCTTCTAACTACATCCTCAAGTGACAGCACCAATACTGCCCAGGTAAGTGGAGGGGACTTGCAAGCAACAAGAGTGACAAAGGACTAAATTCAGCTTGGGACATGGTTGTGAGAATGGTGGTGCCATTTACCCAAATGGTGAGTTGGGGAAGGGAGGTCATCAAGAAGATGACTTGGTGGAGAAAGCTGAAGAGCTCAGTTTAAGATGGTTGGGGTTTCTTCACATGGATGCTTGTCTTTGGAAGATGGCCAAATGCAGGGCCCCTGCAGACAGCCAAAGCTTGAGGCCTGGGTTTTGGTGAGTGATTCAGGCCCAAGCACACATTTGGGAATGGCTCAGGCTGGTGGTAATGGTCAACACCACTAACATGGATTAGCTCTTTGAGGTGGTGAATAAAAGGCAAGAAGAGCAATGAATTTAGTCTCGGGTGTTCCCATATCAAAGAGGCTGAAGGGGGCTTGTGAGCTTAATTATATATATGGCATTTTTATTGCAATTATTTTCAGAGTGCCTTTCAGACAATAGTTTCCTACAAAGTCTCCATCAGCCTGAATGGTGAAACTTGTATGGCCCACAATATTCTTTCACCCTATAATCCTAATAACTGAATTTTTTTAGGCTCAAATTCTATTGCAAGGAATGTGCTTGTCCAAAGGACAGTGCTATTACAAGTTATTTCCTCTGAAGTTGAAATTTATTAAAATTACATTAAATGAGACAAGCAATAAAATGGGAGAAGAAAGAGAGAATAATTATATTAAAGGACTGAATTCCAAGAATGAATCCTGTAAGTCTTGCTTCCAGGAAGTCAAGGCAAAAAGTAAACATGGTGAATAAGTAGACATTTTCTTATGTAGGGTTTTGGAAACATGCTTAGTTATTAGTATCACATGGAACACCCTCATGTGGAGACCCTGATCAATGGTCTTGCATTTAGGACACTGTATATGTTTAAAAGTTCCCCAGGTGATTCTGATAATTAGTCTGATTTGATAAGCTGTTGTCTAATACATGAAACAGCACATCACAGGAGAAATCTACTTCTTTTCAGCTTTAAAATCTGATTGTGTTCTTTGACATTAAATTTCATGAAACAATAAAGAATGTCCCCAATAGTATTAACAAATAAAAAACAGATGACATATATATATGTCTTATATTGAACTTTGATAAAAAATAAAAATCAATGCTATATTAAATTGTAATTCTGTTGAGGTAGGAAGAGAATCACTGGGCAAATTGACAAAAATAATATTCCTTTGTCCTCATAAAAGAAATCTAGTTAAGCTCCTAAATCTTGCATTTTTAACCTCCTGGTTGATAATGATGCAAGTGGTCCAAGACCACATTTATAGTTTTGCAGTGAAAGCAGGGATGGCTAACAATATTCTTTAGCATTTCAGGTTTTGATGTAAAATCTTGAGATGTACCATTTGCAACAGATATTTTTAACATTTTGAAAACTGAATCAAGGGAAGAAAGCAACAAGAGTCTTCTTCTACAAAATGTTTCCCTTTTACATGGGAAGACTTCTGATATACACAGTTTCTTCTAGTGCAAACTTTTCTTTAGCCCTTGGGGAAACATTAAAAGCATAAGGTGCTTCATTTGCCACTAGCACAGATACTAGTCCTACTCTAAAAGGAAGAAATCAATCCTCAATGGATTGAAACCTTTTAGAATCATGGGAAAATGAATTAATGAGTTGCTGTAGTTTGGATGTGAAATGTCCTCCAAAGGCCCATGTGTTAAAGGCTTGGTTTCCAGCTTGTACTATTGAGAGGTTTAAGAGGTGGGGCCTAGCTGGTTGCAATGGTGCATGCCTGTGATCCCAGTGACTCCTGAGGCTGAGGCAGGAGGATTGCAAGTTTGAGGCCAGCCTCAGCAACCTAGTGAGGCCCTAAGCAACTTAGTGAGATTCTGTCTCAAATAATAATTTAAAAAAAGTGGGGAGGATTGGGGGTGTAGCTATGTGGTAAAGTGCTCCTGGGTTAAATCACCAGAAATCACCCCTCACCAAAAAAAAAAAAAAAAAAAAAAAAAAAAAAAAAAAAAAAAAAAAAAAAAAAA
>NW_026000093.1:21392577-21444890 GCF_001458135.2 Marmota marmota marmota
AAAAAAAAAAAAAAAAAAAAAAAAAAGAAAGAAAGAAAGAAAAAAAGAAATAAAGGAAAAAGAGGTGGGGCCTAGCGGGAGGTTTTAGGCCCTTTGGTGCACCTTTGAAGAGGTTTGTGGCAACAATCACTTCTTCTCTCCTTTTCTTCTATCCACGAGCTGAATGGTTCTGCTCTGCCCTGTGTTCCTTGCTGTGATGAGCTGCTTGCTGCAGGGTCCAAAGCAACTGGTCAAATTGACCATGAACTCAAATCTCCCAAACTGTGAGCCAAAATAGACCTTTATTTCTGTTATGGTTTAGATATAAGTGTCCCCCAAAAGCTCATCTATGAGACAATGTAAGAAAATTTAGAGGTGAAATGATTAGATTATGGGAGCTTTAACCTAATTAATGCATTAATTGCTGACAGGAATTAATTGGGTGGTAACTGTAGGCAGATAGGGCGTGACTGGAGGAGGTGGGTCATTGGGGGGCATGCCTTTGGGGTATATATTTTGTCCCTGGTGAATTTGTTTTCTGATTATCATGTTCTGAGCTGTTTTCCTCCTCCACATGGTTCTTTGATGATGTTCTGCATAATCTTGGGTCCAGAGCAATGAGTTGGCTGTCTGTGCACTGAGAACTCTGAGACATGAGCAACAAATAAACTTTTCCGCCTCTAAAACTGTTCTTGTCAGGTCTTTTGGTCATAAAAAAGCTGACTAAAACACTCATTAAATGATTATCTTAGGATTTTGTTATAGTAATGGAAAGCTAACATATTGGTGTTTTGTAGAAATACACTTTCCTTCAATCAAATTGCATAATATATGGTCATTATACATGTGTCCTGAACTGCTGACACGTTTGGAAATATCTGATTTGTAGCAAAACAGGTTTTTATAGATTGGTCTTTTTCAAATACACAAGGAAAAAAAAATTTTTCTTCAGAGGAATGCTTGTGGTTGTTAGTCGTTCCAAATGTTTTTAAAGTACTAGTGAAAATAAGTAAGGGAATCTGCCGTATAAATGTTAGCATTCCTGCAGAATTTGTAGTGGGTAACCTAACCAACCATGGAGAAAAAGTGGTGTGCGTTTGAGAGAGGCAGAGTTCTTCTCTCTTTACGTTAGCTAGTTATTGAATCCTAAATTCAGTTTAGCTCTCAGTAAGAGAAATTTGAATTATCATAAATCTTTAATATCTATTACATTGAAAAACAAAGTTGGGATCTACTACAGAGCTATAAATAACACTCTGCTAGATTCAGATAACCTTGGATCTAGTGCTCTTCAGTTGGTTTTCAGACTGCAGTGAAACTTGAAAGGTCACTGAAGGTCTTTGACTCCAGTTCTCCTAATTTCTTACGTCCTTCAGTCTAGAAAGTAATTGAAGAATTTGCTCTTAGGGAAAACTTGATGTTTGAGAATAGTAACCATGAAGAAATATGAACTTAAAGATTCTTGAGACCTGGGTGAGAATTAAATAATCATGTGTCTTTCATTGCTTCCAGTTCCTGATAATTTTTGCAGGAGAAAATTCTCGGACATAAACATATGCTCTATCAGACTAAAAAGTGGAAATTCACCCATTGCATAAGAATACTGTGACATTAAAAATTTAAACTGACAAATATACATCATTTAACAAATAATACCAAACAAGAAAAACATTTCCAAAATCTCTCTCCTCTTCATACTTCCCAAAAGCAAATAACTCTTTATATATGTGTATGTATATGTATATGCATATGTATATGTGTGTGTGTTTCTGGTATTAACCAATAAAATGCTTATACTTCCATTTCTTTCTTTTGGTACTGGGGATTGAACTCAGAAGTACTTAACCACTTAGCCACCTCCTCAGCCCTTTTTACAGGGTCTTGCTAGATGCTTAGCGCCTAGCTAAGTTGCTGAGGCTGACTTTGAACTTGTGATCCTCCTGCTTCAGCCTCCCAAGCTGCAAGGATTATAGGTGTGTGCCACTGCACCTGGTCCATTTCTTGATTTATCAATTTTTTATTGACTTTGTTATTATACGTGATATGGCATTTTTAATCTCCTATTTTTTCCTGTCATCTTATAATGCAAGTTTCACTCAGTATTTACAATTGCCTATGTAAAAATGCAGAGCCAAAAGTATTTCATGATCATCCCCTTTCTTGCATAACTTTTGTTTTTTGGGATCAATAATTGTCTCTCCTTTTTTTTCATGAGCATAGTTTTATTTAAACTTATATTTTAAATTACTCAACTATAGATATTATATTACCAGTAGTGTTTTTTTTCCTCCTACATGCTCAAATATACCTACTGACTCCACTGCTACCCTCTGGAGACCATTCTCTGAACTCCTTCCCCCTTCCTCCTACTCTAATTTGGAGAAAGCTATAGGGCACAATGTTATGGTTTGGAGATTAAATGTCCCTCAAAATCACAAATGTTAATGGCTTGATCACCAGCCTGAACACTGTTGGGAAGTGAAAAAATCTTTGGCGGGTAGAGCCTTGTGGGAGGCAGGTCATTAGAGGGTGATCCTTGAGGGGATATTGGGATCCTGGTTCCTTCCTCTTTCTTTGCTATCTAGCAGCCATGAGGTGAACAACTTTACCACATAATCACAATTTCCAAAACAACAGATCCAAGTAACCATGGACTAAAACCTGTGAAACAGTAAGCCAAAATAAATTGTTCCTCCTTATAAGGTGGTTCTCTCAAGAATTTTGTCACAGAAACAGAAAACTAAAACATACATCTTTGGCTTAGAACTTCCTTTTGATGTTTTTTTTTTTTTTTTTCTGTTGAACTTATGATTTCACTTGTGTTCTTTCCTTTTCTTATTTCTCTGGGATACATTATCCAGCAATTCTCTAAACAGAGGTACATGGCAGACACATCTTTTAAGTCTTACATTCACACCATGTTAACTGGTTGGTTTTACATTTTTAGTATGCAAATAATTTATCCCTCAGATTTTTGAATGCATTATATGCTAATACTAAGTTACATTGAAAAAAAAAATCAGTGCTATTTTGATTCATGTTCTCTTTTAAATGTTTCCAGACTCCTAGTTCTACCATCATACCCACAATATTTTAATCACACCACTCAGTATTTTACCTCTGTTTTAAAATTGCAAAATGGTATGGATTATTTGTGTTTTTAATTGTTAGGCACTACAAAGACCCTTTCATTTTAGATTCATATTCTCCAATTCTGGTACATTTTCTTAAATTTCTTCTTTGAAAATTTCACCCATTTTCATGTATATATTGGAACTCTTCTTACTTTGATGATGTAGTTTCTGATTCCCTCTTGAAGTTTTCA
The DNA here is from genome assembly GCF_001458135.2 of Marmota marmota marmota. Classification (NCBI taxonomy): domain Eukaryota; kingdom Metazoa; phylum Chordata; class Mammalia; order Rodentia; family Sciuridae; genus Marmota; species Marmota marmota. Next base: position 21,395,882 of record NW_026000093.1, read on the forward strand.
ATTTTTTTTCTATTTTTCATCTTTGTTTTTGTTGTTCTATTTTCTGAAAACATTTTCAACTTCGTTTTCCAAACTAGGACTCATTTTTGTTATATATTTTACTTTCCAAAGCTTTTTCATAGAGCTGTTTTTCATAATTTCCTGTTCATGTTTTATGAATTATAATACCTTTATCTCTTTAAGGATACTAATTGTTTAAGTCAGCTTTTCATCACTGTGACCAAAATACCTGATAAGAGCAACTTCGAAGAGGAAAAGTTTATTTGGGGCTCATGGTTTCAGAGGTCTCAATCCATAGTTGGCTGACTCCATTGCGATGAGCCTAAGATGAGGCATGGGGGAAGGGGCCAGCAGAAGAAAGCTGCTCTGCTCATGGTGGGGTCAGGAAGCAGAGAGAGTAGTAGAGGAAGGGGATGCAAGGAAGGTGCACCTTTCTAGGAAATATTACCATTGATTCACTTCCTCTAGCCATACCCCACTTGCATTGTTATTATCCAGTCAGTTCATTTAAACTAGGATGGACTGATTAGGGTATAGCTCTCATCATCCAATCATTTACCTATCAACATTCCTCATAGCCAAACTATAACACTAACAATTACTTTTTCTTGCATTGTTATTTTGCTTTAAAGCTCATATTGCACTTTTGTATCTTTAGATCTATTTACGAGATACTGATTGAAAATGGTAACTATGTGTATGTGTATGTTTGTTAACTGGTAGGTTTCATTTTGGGAAGATGTGGCAGTTCTACTGCAAAAGCCACAAGCGAAGTGTTTTTTTCTCTGGATAAAAAATTTTCAGTCTTTAATCTGGTTTCATATACTTGGAGGTGACTGTTCTGGGAAGAGGTAAGCAATGGGGAATGGAAGGCTACTATTCCTTTCCCATATTTTTCCCCTGTCCTTCACCTCTAAGAATAAACTTTTCCCTTTCAAATGGTGTGGCTGAAAGTGGTGGTTTTCCAGCTACATTGTACTAGCAAAGGGACACTGGAGTATACTGCACATATAGGCTTTCAACAATCCCATTTCTAGACTAGCATCTTCTAGACCTGGTACCTCCATGTCCTAATCTTCTCAAGGGTTTGTAGGGTGAATTGGAGTCAATAGGTTACTAGGTTATTTATTGGTTATGGTTTTATCATTGCCCTCATTTCATCTGCTGTTTCTCAAAATTTGTTTGAAGTCCCTATAGTCTCCTCTTACATTCTGTCTTTGCAAGCTGCTGTATTTTGGATCTGAAACTCCCCGAAGAGGCCCATGTATGAAAAGCTTTGTTCCCAGCTTGGTGCTACTGGGAGGTGGTAGAACTGTTAAGTGGGGCCTTGTGTGTAGAAGTTAGGTCACTGGGAACATGCCCTTGAAGGGGACATTGGGATATCAGCTCCATCTCTTCTCCCAGCTGCCACAAGGTGAGCAGTTTCCTCTGCCATGTGTTTCCACCATGATGTTCTGCCTCACCATAGGCCCAAAAGCAATGTCACCATGTGACCATGGGCTGAAAGCTTTGAAACCATGAGCCAAAATAAATCTTTCACCTTTTAAGTTGAATTATTTCAGATATTTATTACAGTAATTGAAAACTTTCTAACATATAGGTTTATATGTTTTGCTATTATTTTTATGTATACCTATGATTTTTTAAATTGGGTCTTAGTAAGGAGTAGCAATAAATGTGGTCAATCTGACATAAATCATCAGCACCAAGAATTAAATTTCTAGATAAAAATGCTTAATATGTTTTTACCAAACAATATTATGCTAAATGGTTACTAAAACGGATTTGTTTGATGCAGAATACTCAAAATTTAACATTTATGGGCAATCTTTCAGGATAAAATTGGTAGTTACTGCTTTGCTGACAATGTTGTTACATCATTTAATACTGTTGGCCTTCATTTTCCTGACACCTCCCTTGCTATAACACTCCTACCCCAGTGACTATCTTATCCTTGTTCAGTTTTTTTTAATCTTACTTGTCAACTTCTCCTGGACCCCTCCCCCACACTACTCCAAGGTTGTTACATATACTTACCTTCCTGTTCTTTCAAGTGCCAGCTGAGTGCTGATGGCTTCCTAATGTGTACCTCTAACCCAGACCTCTTTCATGAGCTCCTCAGCAGAATTGGGTGGGAGTTTGAGTTTCCTTTTTCCACTTGTCATGTACTACTGCACTGTTTGGGGGGACTACATCATTAGACTCTGTGAAACAGGCTTGGACCTTTTATTTTAAAATGTTTTATTACTTATGTTTTCAATAGGCAGTCTAGTCAAATAAGTCAAAATTCAAAAGCTATAAAGGATACAGTGTAAAGTTTCCAGTCCTATTCCTTGTCCTTTAGATGCCTGAAAGTTTTCCTCCTGGGATGTAACCCATGTTGTTGTTTTGTTATTTTTGGTGTTTTTACAAAGACACTTTATGCATACACAAGAAAAGACACTTTTATATATGTACCTTTCCTCTCCCCCTTCAATTCCAAACTTGTTTCAAAAGACCCAACACTGATGCAACTGGAACCAAGATTTTCACAGTCAATATTTCAGATACTGAACTTTTCCCCGATCAAAACAAGATATCCCTCTAAGCACCCCTAAAGACAGAAGGAGAAAGGGAGGGGAGGACTCAATAACAAAAGTTTTCTTGCTCCAACACTTGAAAGCAAGTCTCATTCTGATCTGTTGCTCTGATAAACAGACTTGTAAGGGAAGGAATGTTATTATATATATTATAGTGTTGAAAGAATTAAAAACTTTTGACTTGAATCTTTTCTCATTTTGAGATATGCCAAAGAGAAGCTGTAAAGTTCTTCCTTTAAGTGGAAAGGTGAAAGTATAATAAGATATTGAGGGAGAGAGAACAGACATTCACATTTTATTATATTTTATTATAGTACATTGGTATAGTTGTTCTATTTTTTATTAGTCATTGTTATGTTAATTTCTTACTGTTTAATTTATAAATCAAACTTTATTATAGGTATGTATACATAGCAAAGAAAGCACCTGAAACTATCTGCAGTTTCAGGCATTCACTGGGGGTCCCGGAAAGTATTCTCTATGGATAAGGGGGCACTACTGTACTCTAGCCCTTGTGAAGCATAACTTGTGAAACGTAACAGACAGTACATTGATTCCTGTGTTCCCATGAGATATTTGTTATCCCTGTGACCTCAGTCACAAACACCACATACTGTGGTCATATAAATTTGTTTCCCAAACTATAGGACGTTCTGCCATATCTGTTCACATGCAAACACACAATTTCTTCACACACAATTTGAACAAATCCTCCCATTTCCCAATACCCCTAACCTTGGCTACCACTTATTTAGCTCATCTTTTCTGAGGTCAGGTTTCTCTAAGCAGCCTTCTATAACACAACTAGACTAGTATTTTTCCTTTATGCCAAACAAATAATAGATAGCTTTACACATTGTACTTGTGTGTCTCCACAACTAGAACATAAGTTCTTTTGAGAGCACAGTGACCATTTAGTTTGCCTTTGTTTCCCCAGAGCCTGGCCCAGTACCTGGCACAGAACAATTTAATACACACCATTGTTTTTGTCAAAGTTCTGTTGCTAGATTCTCAATAACTAATAAACTTATAGCTTTCCATTACTACCCCTTACAAAAGACCCACTAATAGTATCTGAGGTATGCTATGGTAATATAAAAAGACAAAGCTTCCAAGGATTTCATAAGATTTTTTTCAGTTCAGAATGTCCTTTTTATCTCAGACTTCCAACTTCCTTCAAGAAAGAAGTAGGGAATGTCAAGTCAAAGGTAACTGCACTAGTTCAGTCCAGAAAGGATACTGGCCTGGACTAAGAAGTAGTGATGGAATAAGAGGTAGTGATGAACTGTGGAGATGGAACAGACACGTGAGGATATGGATAGGAGATAAGGGAAGCAAATAAGGAATGACTTACGGGCTTTCTTTTTGACCAATTGAAAAATATTTTTCATTCAAGTTGATGGGAAAGAATGGAGAAGCTAATTAAAGGGCAGACTAATCATTCATGAACTAAAAAAATCAGATTTACTCATTTCAATTTTACTATGTGTTGATATGCTTTTTATTTTTTGGTGGTATTGGGGATAATATTTAAAGTTATTTTATCATTTTAACCATTTTAAGGGTAATGTTCAGTTACATTAAATGTGTTCACATTGTTTTACAATCACCACCACCATCCATCTCCAGAATGTTTTTCATTTTCCCTAATATTCCTTACCCACTAAATAATAACCCCACAGTCCTATAGTCACTATTCTTTGTCTCTAAGAATTTACCTACTATAGGTGCCTCATGTAATTGGAATCATATGGTATTTGTCATTTTGTGATTGACTTATTCATTTGGCATAATATCCTCAAGTTTTATTCATGATGCAGCATATGTAAGATTTTCCTTCCTTTTTAAGGTGGAATAATATTCTACTGTATATGCATATACCACATTTTATTTATCTATTCATCCTTTGATGGACACATATGTTGCTTCTCTATCTTTTGGCTATTGTGAATAATGTTGCTAAGAACCTTGGTTCATATTTGTTCAAGTCCTTGCTCCAATTGTTTTTGGGCATATATTCTGAAGTAGAACTGCTAGATTATATAGTAATCCTATGTTTAAATTTTTGAAGAAGCATTATACTGTTTTCCATAGCAACTACATCATTTTATGGTCGTACCTGCAGGGCGCAAGAGTTCCAATTTCCTGTCTCAGTTTCCTTCCCAACACTTGTTATTTTGTTTTCTTCTACTTTTTCTCTTTAAAATAATTGCCATCTTAATGGGCATAAAGTGGTATCTTGTGGTTTTGATTTGCATTTCTGTAATGATTAGTGATGTTGAACACCTTTTCATGTGATTATTGGCCATTTGTGTATTTTCTTTGGAGAAATGTCTATTCAAGTTCTTTGTGACTTGAGCTCTTTGTTTCTTTTGTTATTGAGTTTGGAACAGTTCTGGATATACAAGAGGTGTCCATGGTGTGAGAATGTGTTTTAGAGTGCTATGAGTATACTAGGAACCTTGGAAAAAGCAGTAGAAGGAAGTGAGGGTGTTAAAGAAAATTTTTAAAAACTTCACACACACACACACAAAATCAAAGTGTTACCTTTAGGGAAGACTCAAGAAAGCACACTCTGTTAGGATTCAAGGTTATTTTAGTATTGAAATTTGTCAACATTATTAAGATTAAATAAGCATTGATGAGCTATCCTTTGAACCTAAAACTATTTAAGAATACTTCTTATATTAAAATAAAAAGCCCTGTATTATAATCTAATTTATAACCAACTTTTTGGTATATAATTCATATATACACTGATGACTATGGACAAACATTAAACTCAGAAAGTATGCTGCTTGCACTAATGGATAACAAAAACAAATTATTCATATAATCTTTAAGTTGGAAATTTAATAAATTTAAATTCCCCAAATTGACTTACGTGAATCACTTGTGGGATACCATTATAAGAAAATACATATGATACAAGCTATGGAACCAATACTTAATCATAATATAATTGATAGAAACGTGAAAACAAGCTGTTATCTATAGCTAAGGACAAGCATTGAGGAAAAGGAAAGAATATATAGAAATCTGGACTGTTAACTGAAGCAGTTAGAGAAAATAGTATTACTGAAAACTGGTAATAGATAACTAATCTCCAAAAGTAATATCAGGTTTAAATTACCAAAATTTAAAATTCATTTTTTGTGGTACTGGGGATTAAACCCAGGGGTGCTCTACTACTGAGCCACATCCCAAGCTAGTTTTGGTTTTTATTTTGAGACAAGGTCTTGCAAAGTTGCCCATGAGGGCCTCAAACTTGTGATCCTCCCACCTTAGCCTCTTGAATTCCTAGAATTATAGGTGTGCATCACTATGCTTGGCTAAATTTTATTATTCTGAAAGTAGCCACTTTATTTAATTCACAGAAAATTGACAAACTCCTGGATTCTGAATTTTTGGTAAAATGTTAAAAGACCAAGGTTAAAAAACCTATACTATAGATATCAAATGCAATATACGTATTTTAGAACAAACATATTGTTTTGAAGTGTATTTTTGAATTCTACAATCTATATTCTCTCCACATAACCCACATCTAAGAAAACATACCATCCTCTAAAAGCAAAACAAAACAGAACTTTCAATAATTTGAAACTAAAGTGCAGCTCTCCACTTCTTGTTAGGATCCGTGTTGCTAACTGTGGAAAGAAAATCAGGGTAAAAATTTAAGAAGGTAAGTAAATTCACTGAATTTTATTTGTGGCTTGAAAAAGCCCTCAATCTTAAGTAAGTTAATTGCTCAATATAAGTTTAAATTTTTTTTTTTTTTAGTTGTAGATGGACATAATATCTTTACTTTATTTATATATTTTTATGTGGGGCTAAGGATCAAACCCAGTGCCTCACATGTGCTCGGCAAGTGCTCTATGCCCAAGCCCCTCAATATTCAGGCTTTGAAAATCTTTTGATTTTAAGGATTTAACTTCAGTAAAGATTATTGATTTGAGAACTTATCCTAACACTAGTAAACAATCACAGAATTACTACTATGGTATCTTTGAGTTCACTACATTCACTGTTGCTTAACCTTTCCCTGGTCCCCAATCTTCCACATGCAGAATTCTTTGTGGTCTTGGGGTTTGGGAGAAGAGAAGCTATCCTCTTGATGTACTACTACTCTTAAATGTCATTCTGATGGGTGAAGACTGGAACACTATGCGAGATTCTAATTCCTGTGGGAGCTTCTGGCTCCAATTTGTAGCCAACTTGCCATGTGCTGCCAACTTTCCTAGTGCCTGTCTTTCCACCTTAATATGTTATTCAAGGGAGAACCCTCATGGGTGCTGTTTTCCTAAAAGGAAACTAGTGCATCTGTAGAAATATGTTAAATGCAGATAGTAAAAAAGTTAAAATTTGGAAATATACTTACATATTTTCCCTTCTTTTTCTAGTTTTTTCAAATGAAGCAAGACGTTACGTTCAGCCATTTTATGTAAATTCTCAGGAATATTCTAAAAGAACAAGGGTGAAGGAAAAACTTTTTTTTTTTTAAGAACACCTTTTTTTGGAAAAATTTAAAGAAAAACAAAATACAACATAAAAAGTTTAAGTTAACACATTTTTACATAGTTATAACCTATAAAATTTCACTTTGTAAATGCCTTGCTTTAGGATACTATATTCCTATATATTTCTATGGATAAAATAGACTAAGGCCTAATAGTAGCAGTGTCTGTTTTGTTCACTACTGAATTTCAGTGTTCAGCTTACTGACACAGTAGGTATTCATTTATATTTTATGAATGAAGGAATAAATAAATGCAAAAATTCTCAGTTTTTCGACAGTTGGCCCTATAGTTTATTTATTAGGTTACATGAAAATATCTTTATTCTTTGTGACATAATTTTCCCTTATTTTTGCCAAAATAATATAATAATGACAACTGTTACTTGAATGAAAATCAAAGCAAATATTCTTTTTATTCTTTAGATACAGAATATAGTTCTGAAGCCAAGCTTCTTGTCTAAATTCACTATCTCTATTTCTCAATTCCCTGAAAATATTTTGCCAAGACCATCAAATAACTTCAGTCAAAATGCAATGGATTCTTTGCATACTCTTTGTACCTGAAATCCATCAGCTACTCTCTCTCTTTTGACGATCTCTTTTCTCATTTATTCCACTGCTGTAATAATCAGTCTTCATCCTGGATATTTTTCCTTAGACTTCTCTGTAGTATTGATGTTTACAGTAAGTTGTACCATGGGTTCTTTTCTCTTTCGTACTCATCAAATCACCACCCAACAATACAGGCATTGATTGGTCCCAATCTGAACATCTAACCTCTAACTCTCCCTGAGATCCAGTAACAGGTTATATATACCAATTTGAGTTTCTAGATTTCATCATGTGAGTTCCCTACCACAGATTAATAATTGATTATTCCCAGATTACTGGCTAAAGACCAAATTTGTTTAGCTGGCAATGAGCCAGATCTGATTGTACCTCCTTTTCCTGCCTCATTTCCTGGGACTCCTTTCCTATGCATCTATATATGTAACCTGTGCTTCAGTCATGTGGTTTCTTTTTGAGTTTTCAAACACATAATGATCTTTAACTGTGTTTGAATGCAACCTTCCCTCTGTCTAGAGTAACTTTTTCTCCTCTATCCTGATACAGAAAATGTGTGCACCTTCTTCAAGGTTCCATAAGTTTCTAAAGGTTTTCCAGACAAGCATCATTAACCCTGAATTTTCACTAGGTAGAAATGATTTTTATTTTTGTGCCTTGACAGATTTGGTATAGGACTTGGAGGAAGTGTGGTGTAGAAAAATACAAGATCTGAATATTCAAAAATGTCTAAAGTCTAAAACCTTTTGTGCATCCGCACTCAGAAAGTTTCAGATTTTGGAGCATTATTAGATTAGGGATGCTCAAACTGTATAAAGCATTTAGGATAGTGTCCACGAGCATGCAGTCATGTCTCAATAAATGCACACTAACTATTATGATAAAGCCAGTATTTCGAGTACCTGTTGAACATGTGTGTCTTCACTAAACCACAAAATCCCTAGAGGTCAGGGATCCATAGTCTTCTTTGTATCTCTGCACTTCATATAAAAGTGTTCAACAAATGCTGAATGAATATGTCACTCTAGAATACCTAATACCATCCTATAATCATAAGATGTTTAACACTCACACAGGGAATACACTCCTGAATACACCTCTGAATGCAGAATTGACATTTGTTTAGGTCAGGGCAATTTCTTGATGACTCATTTGTGAGGGTTACAAGTGTTTTTCTATCTGTACTTAGGTCAGAAAAAAAATAAAAAGAAAAAAAACCCCATCCTTTATGTACCTATATAGAGGTTACACTCTAGAATTATGAGGAAATGAACTGTTTCATACAATTTAAATATTTACATTACTCTTTTGCAAATTAGTATTTTTTCCCTGCAGTGCTGGGTATTCAGTTCAGTTTAGTACATGCTAGGCAAATGCTCTATCAGTGAGCTCTACCCACAGCTCTAGACAATGACATTTAAAAAAAATCTTTAGCTGTTTTAATCATTATTCCTCTCTTTTAGAACAAAACATGATGAGTATGAACTGTTTCTTGATGACTTAAGACTATAGGGACATTAGGTCCTTCCCTAATTCTAAATGGCTCCAGATTACATTTCTAAACTTATCTTTAGTAACAATCTCATGTATTTTATGGCTGTATTTATTGTGGAAATAAAATTCAGGTAAAAAATTTTTTGTCTCTTTTTGGTACTGGGAATTGAACCCAGGGGTGCTTTACCACTGAGCTACACCCCTCAGTTTTTTATTTTTATTTTTTAATTTTGAGACAGGGTTTCATTAAGTTGCTTGGGGCCTTGTGAAGTTGTTAAGGTTGGTCTCAAACTTGTGATCCTCCTGCCTCAGCCTCCTGAGTTGCTGGGATTATGGGCATGCACCAAAGTATCCTGCAAACTCTGGTAATCTAACTCCAATGCCTATGTTCTTAACTGCTAAGCTATTTCTACCAACACAGCAGATATCTAAAGAACATTTGCTGAAAAACTAAAAACTATTTGATTGCCACATAATGCTATTTATTCAGTGATGGGCTCAGACATCACACTCGGAGGCATGGGGCTCTTTCACTATATATAAAATTATTCATATTTTTTGATGGGTATTTTTTTCCATTGTCAGCCATTGCTACAACTTCTTACTGCTATTATCTCAATATCTGTCTCTAGCAGATCACCCCACCTCCTCTGTTGCCAGTCAGAACACCAAATGATCGCTAGAATAATACTTATCAATATAAAACGGATGCAATTTCTCCTGCAGAGAAAAGTATATAAAGTTTAATTAAGATGGCTCAATAAAGTGCTTTTTGTTCTCTATGGCCAGTTTTTTTTTTTGTTTGTTTGTTTGTTGGATGTTCTATTGCTCTCAAGTCTAGACAGGTGGCAGTACCTACAAAGTTAACAGACTTGTCCCGACCTGTGCTGTAGTAAATTTACCTACCATTTATAGTCCTTTTGTTTTTATTTTTTGCAGTGCTGGGTATAAAACTCAGGACTTCACACATTCTAGGCAAGCACTGGTATATCTCCAGCCCTATAAGTCTATTAAGTAGATTCTTTATTCTAATAAATTTGTTGTATGTACCAATAAGATAAATGAAAATTACCTTGTAGATAATTTTGACAAGATCAGTTACTGTAAATGCTTTTTCAAAATTATCACGAACTAATGTAAGAATTTGTTCTTCTCGTTTATTTCTGTGAGAAATATATTGTAGAATTGTAGCTTCAGCATTAGGGATTACTGGGCCATGTCCTGAATTAAAGTAATTATACAAATTACTCCACCATATAAAAAACATTAAGTACAACTTAAGTTACTTCATTCTATATAAAAATACTTCAGATGATATATTGGAAAAGCATACTAACTCTACAAATACATATTATTTGGAAAGCTCTACAAGTATAAGGTGTTAAAAATTATGTGCAATCCCAAACAGCCTTAGAGAATTATATCAAAATCTAATCTATTAGATATTATTAAAAATACAAAATAGATTTTAACAATAAAGTATAGCAACAAAAACAGCAACCATAATAACAACAAATGTAATATTTATAGAGTGCTCACTATGTGCCAGGCCCTGCTCTGCATGCTAAACATACATTATTTTTACAAGAACCCCATAAGGTAGGTATTTTTATTATCCCTTTGTGATAGCAGACACTGAGTCACAGGGAGGGTAGATAACCCACCCAGAATAAAAGAACTAAGAGAGGTGGAGCTGGGATTACGATTTGGTAGTTTTTAACCACTCTGTGCTCATAACCACTATGATAAGCTTACTTATAAAAAAAGACTTGTAAAAAGGGGGAATGTAAAAAGTGGATCAATGTAAGTGATAAATATCTATTAAACGTTCACAAAACACTAGTAGCACTTTAAGAATATGTCTAGGCTAGTAATTTAGAAATTTTGACCATAAAAATTAAATCGTACTGAATTTTAAATAATACAAATTTAATGTGTTATACAAGTCTGTAAAAGAGATGTTTCAAATATTTGGGAACAAAACATCCAGAAGCAGGCTAACCTGCTATGATGTAAAGACTCCTGGGCTTGAGATAACAGACTATCACATATTAGCTGCATGACTGCAAGGAAGTGTCCAAATCTGTTTCCTCAGCATTGTAATGGGTATACCATTACCTACTCCAAACAGTTTTTGTGAGGATGATAGCTAGAAAGGCCTCTGCATTGAACCTGATGGGTAGCAAGCTTTATTATTTGGTAACTATGGTTACACAATATAATTTACCTGTGAACAATTGCTGTGCTAATAGGCCAGTTCACTGCACTTACTAAAGCAAACACTCTTAAAACCCTTTGTAGGCAACTTGGCTTCAATGTGAGTGTATCCAACATCTATTGTCTTCTCTTTAAAAACAGCTATGAAGTGTCTATTCATTTTAAATCATAACATTAATCTAAATGCCCATCTCCAGTGTATGTTTCCTATTCCCTCAGATTTAGGAATTAATGAGAGAATGTCAGCACACAGATCTTTCCATGGATATTTGGTTAGGAGCAAGTTAGATGGACTTGGAAAATTAAGTAACCTAATCCACTTTTCCTTCTCAGCTTTCTTATTGGGTTGTGCCTTTCTTAGCTTTTAGGATTGGAGGAGAGATTCATATTGCAGAGCAGTGCAGTGATTTCGGAGACACTAACAAGAAGTTTCTTCTTTTGGAGAATGGAAATAAAAATACCATTTTACGGTTTCTACGGAAACTATTGATTTTTTAATATTGTGAGGTCAAATGTAATCCAAGGTTACAAAGCTACAATGTGATCCACAATAGAAATCAAATTAATAAAAATGATGGGAAGTTATGGGATAAAAAAATATTCCTTTTCTAATGTAAGCTTATTTTGTTTTTAATTAACAGTTCTATCAACAGCTGTGTAGATGCTGAAAAATAATTCTCATAGATTTTTAAGAGGTTATCAATGTAACTCTTGGCCTTGTCTTTAAATTTAACTATATGGCTAAATAAAACTTAGGAATATAATTTAAGGAAATAGTTTATATGTGTTTCTTCTATGCAAGCTAAAATGAGCCTTTATCATTTGGTAAGAACAACTTTCTAGGTTAAAAAAATTACCCACCTGGATATATAATATTGGCTTTGATTTTTAATAACTCTTTCAGGGAGTTCATATAATCATAGAGGTCTTCAAATATAGTTGTTCCTTCCCCAAGAATGCAATCTCCAGAAAAGAGGGCATTTTCCTCTTCTAAGAGTAGAGCCATATGATCATCAGTGTGGCCAGGTGTGTATATAACTCTTGTTGAAAAAAGAATAATAAATAATAAAATAATAAGTGTAAACTCCTGAGCTTAGACGAAATGCTGGGAACTCAATTATTCTCTGTCCTTACCTTTGTAAAAGATACAAATAAATGTAACAATGAATTAAAAAATTTATTTCTTGTGCCCACTGAAAATTATCAACAAATAATTCTTTATCTAAATCACATCTATGACTTTAAAGTGAAAATTTAATACTTTTCCCATATTTTTAAATTTTATAAATAATAAGTACAGATTATAACAAATTTGGAAAACAGAAAAATTAAGTACTTAAGGACATAAAAATCAGCAACATTTCTATTACTTTTGTTATTTAAAAACATAATTGTTTTTGACAACATGGTGATGCAGCCTTGCAATCCCAGCTACTCAGAAGGCTGAGGCAAGAGGATCACAAGTTTGAGCCCAGTCTGGGCAACTTAGATCCTATCTCAAAAAAAAAAAAGATTTTGGGAATCTAGCTCAGAAGTACAGTGCTTCTGGGTTCAACTGCTGGGTAGGCACGTGGCATGTGTGCACACCCTCCCCATACTCTGTCTGAATATGATTTTATAACATCTTTAAATATTTTTCAAAGACAAGTATTTAAGTGCTTTGCTAAGTAACCTGGAACAAAGTTACTCCATAAATGATAAACACCTTATTTTAGTAGTTTATAAAGATTTAAAAGAAACAATCTTTCATTAGGATGTAAAAGAAAATAATTGCTGTGTATTCTTTCTGCCTTTGTGGGTGCCCAGATGGAATTGAGATATACATATGTAGGTTTTAAAAAAAATGACATTTTAAAAAAATCTATTTTTCTTTTTTTGGTTCCAGGGATTGAACCCTGGGGCACTTAGCTACTGAGCCACATCTCCAGCCCTTTTTTATTTATTTTTTCAATATTTATTTTTTAGTTGTAGTTGGACACAATACCTTTATTTATTTTTATGTGGTGCATGGAATATTTTTAATAATAGTCTCAATAATGGAATGGCCTCACATGTGCTAGACAAGCACTCTAATGCTGAGCCTCAACCCCAGCCCCTTCCCAGCCCTTTTTTTTATTTTGAGACAGGATATCAGTGAGTTTCTTAGGGCCTAGATGCTGAGGCTGGCCTTGAACTTATGATCCTTCTTCCTCAGCCTCCTGAGCTGCTGGCATTTCAGGAGTACACCACCTCGCCTGGTTAATCTATTTTTTTCTAATTAAAAAATTTAAAAACAAAGCAGTTTGGATTGATTTCACTCTATAACATGCTTTTATTTTTTCTTCTCTTTCAATTTTCAATTTTTTGTTTATAATCAATATAATTGATATTGTAATCAATACTTTTAAAGCATGACAAATTCTTTATTTCAAGAATTCTTATTTATTTTATAACTATATCTACAAAAAACTCATTAAATAAAGAACTAAGTCTAAATAATTTGTTTACAAAAGCACATAACCCTTGATTTCTGTCACATAAAGATTTAATTCTTTGTACTAATATTTCTTCTGTATTCATCTTATACTTTGGATTATAATTCTTTTACATGGGTTTCACATTGTTTTCTTATTTATCATTGAACTTCACAAGGTTAAGTTCCTGAAGGGTTGTCTTGTTCTTAACTTTACATTCCCAGTTCTGGACACTTAGTGGAACCTAATTTATTTGCATTGCTTTCTATGTGTCGGGCACTGTCTTCAGGGATTGACAGATATTACACATTTAGTACTTACATTACTTTGGGGTGGGTACTTGTTATGGTTTGGATATAAAGTGTCTCCAAAAAGCTCTTATGTTAATGTAGGAATGTTCAGAGATGAAATGACTGGATTGCAAGAGTTGTAATCTAATCAGTCCATCTGACTTTGAATGGTCTTGGTGGTAACTGTAGGCAGGTAGGGTGTGGCTAGAGGAGGTAGGTCACTGGGATTCTGACCTGAAAGGGATCATCTTCTCTGAGTCCTGGTCACCATGAAGCGATCAGTGTTCCTTTACCATGCCCTTCTGCTCTAATGCCTCACCTTATGCCCAGAGCAATGGACTCAGCCAACCATGGACCAATTCTCTGGAACCATGAAATGAAATAAACTTTCCCTCCTTTAAGTAGTTCTGTTGGGTATTATGGTCACAGCTATGCAAAGCTACCCAACACAGTACTAGCTACCTCTCAATTTATATTTTAGAAAAAATGAATCATAGGAGATAGCAATAAATACTGATGGAGTATAGCTTAATTATATTTAGCTTAGGAAATTAATTATTAAGTGTGTGTTGCTGCCTTTTTTTTTTTTTTTGGTATGAGGGATTGGAATCAGAGGGGCTTAACTAATGAGCCACATCCTCAGAGTCTTACTAAGTTGTTTAGGGCCTCCTAAGTTGCTAAGGCTGGCTTTGAACTTGTGATTCTCCTGCCTCAACCTCCTGAGTGGTTGGGATTACAGGTGTGTGCCACTGTGCCCAGAAGAGTATTGCATATTTATGTGAATGGAATATTTTTAATAATAGTCTCAATAATGAAATATTTTTTGGGGAAAGGGTTAAAACAAGTGCCACATTTGTATTTAATACTTAGGAACTAAACACAGGTTTTTGATTAAAGATAGTAAACACCTGTTTTCTTTGTCCTAAAACACCAATAAAATTACCCTGAAGGAGATTTTTTTTTTTTTAATGACATAAACCCACAAAAATGAGAAGAATGGGAGAGGGAGAGGCAACACATCATCAAATATTTAGAAGCTAAAAAGAAAGATGAGTGATAAGTGACTTATTCAGCCATGAGAAAACTGAAACCTAAACAGGTAGTGGTGAAAGCTGAGAAGCAATCAGATTTATGCTGCAGAATCCCCCAAAGTCTAAGGATTTGGGACATAAGATATCTGGAAGCTTGTCATGCTTGTCATTCATGAAGCCCTAGGTTCAATCCCCAGAACTGAACAAAAACAACACCCCTCTCCTCAAACCCAGAAATAACAACCACCCCTCTCTCACAAATAGATCTTCAGATTCTCTTCTTTGAACAGTGAGACAAATGTCTCCTTTTAAGGGAAAGACAGCAGATTTATATGAAGAAGAGAAAACAGGCACAGATGGAGGTAGTGACAATATACTAAAAAATAAATTACTTCAAATACAAGTAAATTTTCAAGATGCCTTTCAACACTAGTTTTCATAGTGCTAGCAGTAAGGTCTTTCCCCTACATGAAATTAGAAGAGTCTTCTAAGTTACTTCACAAGCTCAGGAGTAAAGACTCTAAGGTAACAATGCTGGAAGTTTCTCAACTAAACAGTTCATCCAGATTACCTTACAGTGAGGCTCAAAATCCACAAAAGCCTCTCTTCTCAGAGGTCCCAAATAGCTCTATAGTTTCTATCAGATGACAATCTGTAAACATCAGAGGATAATCAGGATTTCTAGAATCTAAGGAAAGCCTCTTACATGGAAGACAGTGAATAAAAATAAGCAAAGAAATTTAGAGACAAAAGAATTATGAGAAAATCTTTCAAAACAGACAGACAAACAAAAACATCAAACCTCACAGATTATAAAGTCCTCAGTGTAGTAAAAGAACAAGAAACAAGATAGGTTAGCATACAATGAGCATTTAGGGAACAAAAAATTTCATTGAAAATTAAAAATTTGAGAACAGAAATGAATGAAAATATAGGATTAGGAGATAAAATTGATGCAGATATAGTTGATATAGTAAAAAGGCAAAAAGAAGGAAAACAGAAAAAACATGTTAGATGATGAGTGCAGAAATTCTAACAAAATAGAAGTTTTAAGTAAATGAAAGCAAACGAAAAAGAACAAAACAGATGAGAAAATAAACAACAAGCAATTTCAAGAAAAAATTCTAGGACTGAAGAACAGACTGAAAAGGCTTATCAAGGATTGACGAAGACACTTTTATGTGGCCAAAACTTTGTTCAGGCTCCTTTCAGTTTTTCTGATTATAGGGTGTAGAACATTCTACTCCAACATATGCCACCTTGTCATACTGAGTATTTTAAGCTGAAGGAATCTGAGAAAAT
Organism: Marmota marmota marmota; assembly: GCF_001458135.2. Classification (NCBI taxonomy): domain Eukaryota; kingdom Metazoa; phylum Chordata; class Mammalia; order Rodentia; family Sciuridae; genus Marmota; species Marmota marmota. The sequence continues at coordinate 21,412,331 of NW_026000093.1, forward strand.
TGAAAAAGCATGAAATTCGGTCTGACTTCCCTGCTGTTGTCCCTTGAAGTAGGTCATAAAACAGAATTCTGACCTTCCTCCAAAATAGGTCACAAGTCCCTCATATGAGAGATGCCTTCTCCATATCCTGATGAAGGAACATCTTTATTTTTGAAGACACAGAGAAGAATATGAAAAATTGGTTTTGCTAAGTTCCCTTAGACCATACCTCCTTTGTCCAATCATGCTTCTTCATGACTATCTACTTCACCAAACTTAGCATAAAAATGCACAGGTTTTCAAGTTTCTTTTGGTCTTCATTTTGAAGACTCCTATGCCATATAAAGCTTAATAAAGTCATATGCTTTTTTCTCTATTAATTTGTATTTGCTAGTTCTATTTTCAGATCTAGCTGGGGGACCTTAAGAAGGGAAAGGAGTGCTTACCTCTCTGTCCTAATTTGAGCAAGAATCTTGCTAAGTCAGTTTAAGGAAAACCTCCTACCCTTGTTATCTGACTGCCATCAATATCTTATCACCCTATTGCCTTTAGCAATAATCCAATCTAGTTGGTTTAGGCAGAAATCCCTTTCCCATTTCTACTGTAATTTTCCATCCACTCAGCCCTACCCTGCTCCTTCATTATAAATCACTACTTGATCTTGTTGGAGTTACTGTTGTGTCTAATCCCTCTAACACACAGCAAGATTCCATTGCAATGGCCCCTGTATCTATTGCCATGGGCCCCCTTTAATAAAGTCTGTAAGTCTGTCTATGTCATCAGCAAGTATCATGAATAGTTTTCTCCTTAAGAGGTCCCAGAACCATAAACTTGAGACATATAACTTCAGAAATTTCAGAAAAAACAATGGACAAGGAGAAAAAACAAAAACTACATGATAAAAAAATCAGATTTAGATTTTTCAACTGTAGTGTTGAAACTAGAATGAAATAACATCCTATGTACAAAATGGAGAAGGGAAAAGTTTCAATTCATGTTTTATACCCAGAAAATCTAAATTTAAAAAATTTAAAAAATTAAATTCATTTCTCAACTGATGCATCAAAATATTTATGGGGTACCTACCATGTGAGGTTTTGATACATGTATACAGTATATAAGGTTTAAATCAGGTTAAACTTATCTATATCCTTAAACCTTTATCAAGTCCTTATGATGAAGACAATTAAAATCCTTTCTTTCAGCTGTTTAAAATATATAGTATATGATCATTATCTATGGTCACCTTATTCTGCAACAGCACAGCAGAACTACTTATTCCCATCTAACTGTAACTTAGTACCCATACAGCAAACCTTAAGTTAGATTTAAAAAAGACACATTCACCAACTGCAAGGGAGGCTGAGGCAGGAGGATTACAAGTTTAAAGCCAGCCTGGGCAACCTAAGGACCTTGTCTCAAAAGGGCTGAGGACGTAGCTCAGTGGTAGAGCACTTGCTATGAGGCCTGGGTTCAGTGCCAGAAAAAAACAGTAACAACAACAAATTAAAGTCTCAAGTCTCTGTCTATCCTTTCTCAGGAAACTTTCAGAGTGGGGTTTCCAAATAGAGGGGGTATAGAAATTTACTGATTATAGGAAATAGGTGATCCCACATTAAAATTTATTGATTATGGTAAATACAGAGGCAAAGAAAAGCACTCCCTAAGAATGAAAGGAACTGTACCAGACTTGGAGGAAAACCAGTTCACACTGGAAGGGGCAGAGGGGAAGCTGCTTCTTGGAAGATGAAACTGAGAGAATCCCTGATGCATTTAAACATCCTGAGAAAAGGTTTATATAATCAGATTTGAATTAGTGATAAGTAAGTGCATAGAAAACTATGCAAATAAAACAAAGTAATAACCATAGGGAAAACAGAAAAAGTAAACATAGTTTACTATATGTTTCAGCTGTATAATAGTCATAATATGTAATCATAATGCCTATAGTCATAATAATGTAATCATTGAATATATGAATCCCCTTCTTCTTTCCTTCTGCCCCTCTTTTTGATTCTCTCTGGAGATCCTTGACTACTACCCAATTCACTAATATTGTTATAAAAATATTAGCTAAAATATTAACAGAAAAAAAAACACATTCAAAAATAATAATATCATGACAAAATAAAGATCCCTGAAAATAATAAAATTATAAGATCCCTGAAAATAATAAAATTATGGTGAAAACTAATAAGCTTTTTCCATATGCTTTGAAAATGACATTTAACAAAAGTCAGTTCTTATTAATTTTTTTTTTTAGTTGTTGAATAAGCTATTTTATTTATTTATTTATATGTGGTGCTGAGAATTGAACCCAGTGTCTCACACATGCTAGGTAAGTGCTCTACCACTGAGCCACAACCCCAGCCCCACTCTTACTAATTAATAAGTGAAATGACTACAACTTAGAGGAGTTTCTTCTTTGCCAAAAGAAAAATTAATCAAACATTTAATATTAAATGTTGAAATAGTAAAGTTTTTTTAAAAATCTGTTAAAAACATGATAGAGTTTAAGAATACAAAATATTAATTAGTGGGGAACAATTATTATTATTGTTTTTGGTACTGGGGATTAAACCCAGGGGTACTTTACCACTAATCTATGTCCCCAGCCCTTTTTATTTTTTATTTTGAAAAAGAGTCTCACTAAATTGCTTAGCCTCTTTAAATCGCTGAGGCTGGCCTCAAACTTATGATCCTCCTGCTTCAGCCTACCAAGTTACTGGGATTACAGGCATGTGTCACTGTGCTTGGCAGGAACAATTATTTTTGAAAGATCAAAGCCTGACCTTTAATAACCATTAGGCTTTTCTGATTTCTAAGTGTATGCTTCACATATTGCAGATAATTATAATATTATACTTGCTTCAATGGTGAGGTATTAAAGAGCTGTTTGAAATAATTTGTGTGATTAAACTTTCAACCACCTGATAATAGAAGCATTCAATGTTATATGAAAATAATTCCAGGAGGTCGTTTTCCATTTAATAAAAGTCAGTTCTTATTATACTATAAAACTTTGTCAGTGCGTGAGTGTGTATCATCTCTTATGGATAATTTCTGAATACACAGAATGCATTAATAAGCAGAACTCCATTCCTTTTAATTTGTAAAAACTCACTTGGAGCGCTACTCTGTTTTCATCTGCAAACTGTCTTATATGTCAACACACTTGCAATACTTCCTTTATTATTACTCACCTACGCCACACCAGAACTCAGCAGTTTTTTTTATTTTCTAAGTCGAAGGCAGTAAGGTATCTTAATCTAGGGGACTGGAAATTCTAAGTCACTTGTGTGGTTAATGTCTTAATTTGCATAAAACTGTGTTAAAATTCAACTCACACAAACAGGAGGAGAAAAGGAAATGACATCAGAGGTGCTTTTCTAATCAGAAGAAATGTAGCTGTATTGTTCCCATTCATCAGTTATAAAGTCCACTCTTCTGGACAGAGTGGACTTTATAAGGATGGCACTCAAGACAGTCATCTGGTCAACTTTTCTTTAAGAAATTAAATTTAGTTTTCTAGAAAATTCCTCATAGTGATATCCAGAGTCAAATTTTTGCCAAAAAAAAAAAAAAATTCTAGCTTTCTACTTTTTACTACAAAAGTTCTTGGTGAATATTATCTGTGTCCTCTTGTTTTTTTTTAAAAAGTTGGCATGTAGGCAAGATTAATTGGACAATGAGTACTTGAAGACTTATGCACATTTTTAACCATCTATTTATGGAACTTTTGCTTAAGAACAAATCTTCAGGCAAATACTGAAAACAACTGGGTTTTACTGACTATAAAAATGGAAATTTGAAACCACAGTCATCAAGCTTTATTATAATTGGAAATGTATATTTTAAGAAAAGATTTACCAAGTCATTTTTAAAGAATGCGAATGCTATTTATTTTCGATTCTTTGTGTTGTTTCCTTCCAATCTTAAAATAGATTTCTACATTTAATTTGTACTAACCATATATTTAAAAACATCTATTTAATGAAATTATACAATATTGAGATTTGCTCTACAAGTCCAAGGTAGTATTCAACTAAGGGGGAGATAGTGATAGGATGCTAGCCTGAGGGAGACTTTTGGGGCACTAATACTGTTCTGTTTCTTCATCTGGTGCTGCTCATATGGCTTGTTCAGTTTGTAAGAAGTCATCATATTATACATTTAGGATATGAACATTTTTCTGTTTACAGATAATACTTTAATAGAAAGTTTTAAAAAAATGTGGTCCTGCTTACTTTGGTAGTAGTTAACTTGCAAGGGCTGAATATTCTTAATATATAAGATTTGATATAGATCTAATATCTATATTCTGTAATGGGTGATAACCAGTACTACTATTCCCAAACCTTTGAGACAGAAGACTCAGTGAACCCTTTGCTGTCTTCACCTCTTTCACTAGCTGGCCCAGGGCTGGTGTGCTATGAACGAAATTCAGTATTGTTCAGAATGCTTTCTGAAGAAGTAGTAATGTTTATTCTCCTCTTATATCATGAGAAAAATTATATGAGAGCCGGGTACGGTGGCCCACGCCTGTAATCCCATTGACTTGGGAGGCTGACAGGAGGATTGCGAGTTCAAAGTCAGCCTCAGCAATGGCAAGGTGCTAAGCAACTCAGTGAGACCCTGTCTCTATAAAAGTTACAAAATAGGGCTGGGGATGTGGCTCAGTGGTCAAGTGCCCCTGAGTTCAATCCCTGGTACCAAAAAAAAAAAAAAAAAAATTATATGAGATGCCAGTGTATTTTAACGACAATACTTTAGGACAACTGCCCAGTAATTAGCTGGTGTGTAAGTTATACCGTGATTTTGTAAATCACTAGTATAGTGGAAAAAGGTTTTGGCTTGAAAGTAGACATAGATACCCATCACTTTAATTTTTTTCTTATTCAACTGTTCATCTATTTGCCTCTTTATAGACATTTACTACATGTAGGATGAATGTTCAGTGCCTTGTATGTGACAGGGATTGCGATTAAAGGAAGAATCTGGTATCTGCCTAGGTTGGAGAATAGCTAGCTACTAACCAAAGCCGTTTCTTCTTTTTCCTGGACATGCAATTAAACTAAATTTCCCAGCTTACCTATGGTTAGGGGTGGCATATGACTGAATTTATAGCCCATGCAACAGAAGGCCTGGTCCATAAAAACCTATTACATAAAAACCTATACAATATCCCTCTGTGCTCTTTTCCATTTGTTGAATTGATTGATAGGAAGAAAAAGCATAAAACATTAATAATGGACATGAAGAAGGAATAGCACTGACAAATATTTTTGAGACAAAAACTAACTTGATTAGATGTGGAAGGTGGCTGCGGGAGTAGAGGAATGGTAAAGGTAGTTACAGATTAAAGGTAATACTGAAGTGAATATTTCAGAAGAAGGGGTAAAGTCTCAAGTACAGAGAAAAGTAGATGTTTGGAGGTCAGAAGGTCAGTATAGATTGCAGGGGATAGAAGAGACCATGATTAGTTCAGCCATAAAATTATTGAGTTTGAAATACCTTTCTGAATCCCTCATGCAGGTCATGAGGGATTACAGATCTGGCCTAAAATGTACTTATTGTAGGTACGGGTCATCTTTTCAAAGTAAGAACAAGGAAAGTCCTGAATTGAAGTACAAGTAGATCATTAAGCCACCCTAAGAAGAAACTATTGGCTCTTAAAATTTAAATATTTATGTAGAAAAAAATGGTAGGATTCAAACAAATAAAAAGGATATACAGAGGGAAGTCTTCCTGTATTTGTTTCTCCAGCATCCGTTCCCCCCACTACCCCCAGGATACCTCAAGTTACCAGATGTTTTTTGTATCTTTCCTGAGACAGTCTTTGAACATGCAAGCAAATAAACCTAAATCTGCCTTCCCTTCTTTATCACACATACACCCCCACCCCATCTTTCCTAAGGGACATTAACTTACCTTAGAGTGGCTCCCTCAGTCTTAATCACATCTCCATCTTTCAGATAAACATATTGTTGCTCTCCATTTCCTATAATTTCTTTTCTGTGAGGATTCCGTGGGAGTTTTTTAATACAATAGGTAGTTTCTAGCCACAAAACATATAAATATATTAGGTCATACTTTAAATGATTTAGGCTTTTAAGAGATCAACTTTAATACAGCTTATAATTGTGAATGACTACATAAAATACTCACATTAAGACAACAGAAATATGGGATGAGTTGTAGCTTATCCCTCTGGATGTAACTATTTAATATAATTTAATGAAAGAGCTTTTTATTCTTCCATGCACCTCTCATGGAAGCCTGTGTGATTTTTCTAGTCATTCTATATAAAAGTTTGAAAGTAGTTCTTCATAATCTTAGTTAGCTTTAACATTAGGACAGGTGTTAAAAGAGTAATAATACAGAACCCAAGAACTATCTCTATCTAGGTGCCTACCTACAGTAAAGAAGTCATGACTAGCAGTGGTACATGCTTGTAATCCAAGCAGCTTGGGAGACTGAGGCAGGAGGATCACAAGTTCAAACCCAGCCTTAGCAACTTAGGGAGGTGCTAAGAACTCAGCGAGACTCTTGTCTCTAAATAAAATATTAACAAGGGTTGGGGGATGTGCTGTTATGATCCATGCCATGAGTATTGAAAGGGAACTCCAAACCTGAGGCTAAGTAAGTTCAGCACAAACTACTACTCACTGATATAAAGAAAATCAAGCTATAGTTGAGTGCCAATTATCTATGTATAGTGAATACAAGCACCACGACATCAAAGGATTTAAAAACTGTCATAGTGGGGGGAAATGAAACTTAGAAACAAAGACCTATACACAATGCCATTTCTTGAATGCTAAAAGGACAATTCAACTAGTAAGAGCAACAGAGCAGGTCACGGTGGTGCAGGTCTGCAATCTCAGCTACTGGGAAGCTTAGGGAGGAGAACTGTCAAATTCAAGGCTAGCAAGACCTTGTCTCAAAAAATAAGATAGAGCTGGGGATATAGCTTAGTGGTAGAGTACTCCTAAGTTCAATCCCTTGTACCATCAAAATAAATGAATAAACAAAATTAAAAAGAAAAGAAACGCAATAGGAGTCCAGAGAAAAGAAAAAATAGGAAAGGATTCAGATATATGATGGAACTTAGGGTATGATTTACATGATAAGTAAGATGTATAAGAAAGACATGGAGGAATGGAGAACAGCATTAGTAATGGCATAGGAATGAGAATGAGCATGGCATACCTGTGACAACATAATGCTACCAACTTGTCTAATGGAAAACACTGGGTGGAAGAGTGGAGAAAGCGGGCTAGGTAAGATGAGCTCGATTATGGAGGGCCTTAGACTGCCTTTCTTTTCACACAATGGAGGGATTTAAATTTTACCAAGTGTGGCCATTCCACGCTTTCAGGAAGACAACGAGATGGTGTTAACAGGTGGGGCAATATGGCAGTTGTAAGTGGGGAGAATGGAAGGGTGAAATCTGACAGAACCAAGAGGGGATGACTGCAATAACCCACATCGAAGATAATGAATATTAAGGTGGTAGAACTGAAAACACATGAGGGAGAAAAAGACATCCCAAAGAAAAACCAACAAGGCATAGAAATCTGGCCAGTATGGAGTATAAAAGAGATAGAAACACTAAAAAAAATAATAACAAACAGCACCTTCCCCTTCCAACCTCAAATTCCATTATTTTGTATCTTGGAGGTTGAAGCAAAAAACCAAACCAAACCAAACCAACCAACCAACCAACCAACCAACCAACTAACCTGATCTGGAAACTGATACTGCATAATAAATTAGGATGGTGAGGCTTGTTTTGTTTTTTAATTTGCCTAATTAGAACTTCAGTAAAGTAGAGATTTGTTTCTAGTTATAAGACTTTGGTTGACAATCTTCATAAAAAAATCACAACTATTTTAAAATTACAAAACAATCCATACTATAACTTTGTATCAATTTTCAAATATATAAATTTTCAATATACATATAAATTTTCAATATACATAAAAGAAAACAAATATCTTATTCACAATAACCATTTACAAGAATGGACAAACATGCTGAAAACAATCATATAACATTTCTTATAATTACTTTATTGAGATATAATTCACATACTATAAAATCTGTCCTTTTAAAGTATACAACTCAGTAGGTTTTAACTATAGTTAAAGAATTGTGCAACTATCACCACTATCTAATTTTTGAAGCTCCCAAGAGAAATTCTGAACTCAATGATAATCACTCCCTGCTCATTCCCTTCTAGCCTTTGGCAACCACTCATCTACTTTCTGTCTCTATTATATAGCTGAGTCATTTGTTAAGGTTTGCATAATGGTTTATAATATTATTGGAAATGCTTATCATTTAAGCTAGTACAAATGTGATATTGTCAATGTATAATAATTTCTAATAAAAACATTCTAATTGAATAGCATAGATGCAAACATTTGAATCCTTGGGCTTAGTTGTGAAATATGTGGCAGAGACTCAATTTTACTTGGAAAATAATTAAAAATTATCAGATAACAAAATATATTTTAAAGATTTATTCTAAAACCAAACCAAAATATGTAAGCTGTGTGGGATTACAGAGTTTGCATGCCTAGCAAAATTATGGCTTTCTGTAAGCCGCTAAGAGTTCCCAAATAAGCAGATTGCTTTCAAGTCTTTGTATCTTCCCACAGAAATCTTGTAAATGGCATTTGTATTTTGGGGGTGGCCTATAAAAATATTGTAGCACTGTAAGCTATTTGAATCCTTTCTACTCTACCAATAATTAAACAAAATTGCAAAGAAGTATGGAACAAAGTAACAAAAGTAAAACAAAATGAGACCATAATGCTAATGATAAAGGATTTTGAGAATGAAGAAATAACATGGAACTGTTGGGGGAAGATTCTGGAAGGCACCTCTGTACGATTTTAATGCCCAGCATCCCAAGGTCCTCAGCAGCTTGTCTAGCTTCAATAAAGTCCAGAAACAAAGACAACAAGTCACTTCTCAATGTATTAAAATTTCAGTGGCTATAAAAAGCAGTGTCAATTTCTCCTTTAGATTCTTTACATCAATTGAATAGGTAATATACTACCTAGGTATATTAAATATTAGGTATGTCTACATTACTATAGGTAATCTAATAGTTAATATCTTGTATGGAACCCAAAACTTTAAATTTAAAGAAAATAGGTCTAATAGGAGAATGAATAAATAAATTATAGTGTATTTATACATGAGACTATTACTTGACAATGGGTGAATTGTCTAGAGAAGGAAAATTCATTAGGCTAAAAAATTATTATTTTTTTTTTTTTAGCATCCCCTTGGGTTGGACAAAATGAGGAAAGATGACAAGAACATTAGGTTAATTTTTTTTTGTACTGGGGATTGAACCCAGAGGTGTTTAACCACTGAGCCACATCCCCCAACCTGTTTTAATATTTTATTTAGAGACAGGGTTTTGCTGAGTTGCTTATGGCTTCACTGAATTGCTGAGGCTGGCTTTGAACTCTTTTTTTAAAAATTTTTTTTTAAGGAGAGAGAGAGAGAATTTATTTTTAATATTTATTTTTTAGTTCTCGGCAGACACAACATCTTTTGTTTGTATGTGGTGCTGAGGATCGAACCCAGGCCGCACGCATGCCAGGCGAGCGCGCTACTGCTTGAGCCATATCCCCAGCCCGGCTTTGAACTCTTGATCCTCCTGTCTCAGCCTTCCTAGCCCCTGGAATTACAGGCTGTGCCATGGAACCCAGCAGAAAGGTTTTTTTTTTTTTTTTTTTTTTTAATAACTGACAGCTTGTGATAATGGGTGCAGTAGCTGAGACTATTTTGGTCTTAACTATAGTCTCAAGGCCTAAAAGAGGCTTGCAAATATTGTAAAATGCTAGTTTAACGCACATGCGCATCCTTGTGTGGATTAAAGTCCTTGACCTCTTGGCTAATGCCTTGAATACGCCAAGCATACTCCTATTCCAGTCTCTTTGCTCCTGCAATGACCTTAGTCTGGCATGCAATCCTCTCAGGAGCTCACCCCTTCTTCTTACCCCCTCTTGGATAATAGCCACTGCTTCTTCCCCTTCACTCTTTCCCTTTTCTCTTTGCATAACTTTATTTTTTCCCCCAATTCCCATTACTTTCTCCAGTACAGGCTAAGTATACCCTATTTGAAATGCTTGGGACCAGAAGTGTGCAAGATTTTGGATTTTTAGAATATTTGCAAATACATAATGAGGTATCTTGAGAATGATCCCAAGTTTAACACCAAATTCATTTATGCTTGGTATATATTGTCTACCCAAAGCCTATACAACATTTTTAGAGTGCTTATGTTTTGACTGTGACCTATCATGAGGTCAGGCAGGAAATTTCCAACTGTGGAATCATGCTGGTGCTTAAGAAGTTTTGTATTGTGGGATATTTTGGATTTTTGGACTAGGGAAGCTCATCTTGCAGAATGAAAGCTTTCTGAGAGCAGAGTCTGTTTTCTTCACTGCTATACTCTCTTGAGCCAAAAATAGTACCTGATATATAGCAGTCACTGGAATACTTGTTGAATGAATAAATAGAAGTATGTGGTGGTAGGATGACAAAATAAGGACAGAGTTGGCAAACAGGTTTCAGGAAGAGAGAAATTCAATGATACTTTGTCTGAATTTCAGTTTGTATTAGTAGTTGCTTTGGAATCAATTGTTATGGAAGCCCTGATATCATCTGTTTAGAACATGGACAAAAGCAGCACCTTACTCACAGTACCCACATGAAATGTTGAGCAGGGTGTTTGGCACACAGAAAATGCTCAATAGTTATTAGTTATTAAGTCTGAGGCAGTAAAGGTCACAAACGACTAAATTAAAACTGTCCATTATCACAGAGAAAAAGGGGAAGGTAAGAGGGAGAAGAGGATTTAGAAATAGAAATCAGGACTGTTCCTGTCCTTTTTTTGTTAAAGCTGGGAACAGTATTCAAGTCACAAAAATAGTACTTTTTTAAAAGTGCCATTTAAATAAAAGGTATTTAGTGAATGGTCTATACCTTACATTATAAATGATTCCCAAACATAATTTTCTTCAATGTGTATTGTAAATATTTTCTGTTTACCATTTTCGATGTTTTTACAAATATCTTTTATGCCTCCAGAATGATCAACATGCCAATGAGTCACTATGATTTCTTGGATTGCTGTATTAAATTCAGCCAGAGCTTGCTTTAAACAGCTGATGTATTCTGGAATTGAGGGCTCTCCAGTGTCAATGAGGATTCTCCTGAAAATTAAGGGGAAGATAATCATGCAATTGGAACAAAGGGTTAATGTTAGCATATTTCTCACACAGATAATTTATATTAAATTTAAGAAACTCTGTAACAGTTTCTTTCAACATACTTGGAAACCAGTTACATGTTACTTCAGCTTAACTATAGTGATAGTACTGTAAGTTCTTTGAAACAAATTATATCTAATGGAAGACTATACAAGGAATAACAGCAGTAATCTTGAATACTTACATAGTAACTGTTCCTACTGTATTCTTCCTAATGGCTATTCAAGGCAGGCATTTCATATACTCAGAAGTTAAGTAACTTCCTCAGTGTTACTCCACAAATAAATGACAGAATCGGCATTCAAACCCTGATGCCAATATATGTTTACATCTACTTAGCCTTCCAGATCTTTTACAAAGCCCTCAAAATTCCTCACGGATATGAATTTGATTCAACAGCAATTCCAAAGAAACCTGGTCTTCTTAATGAGATACCTAACTTAACACTGAAGTTTTACAATTGTACTCTTACATGTGAAAAAGGATATAAGAAAGCATAGGGGAAGGTCTGAACTGTTATACTTCATTACTAAGACAATCCCATTAGTTATATACATATATTTTCGTTTGTGGTTTTGAGCCTTTCTTATACTTTGTTTTCTTTCCTTGCTATTTTATGGAATAAAATAGCCTTTCTCTCTATTTTCCTGAACAAAAGAAATCTGTGATATTTTCCTTAAGAACGAACCAATTCACAAATTTAACCCAAGCAGTTTCAACAGTAATCCTCACACCTATTTAAGCCAAGATATTAGTCTTGATGAAAATTCTGAGTCATTCATTACTTTATCAGAAACTGTTCACAGATTACCGACAACTTGCCATGTCTTTATTTCTTGCAGAAATCAAGAAAAACAACCTTGCTTACTTTCTAGAGAAGTTGGGAACAGGGAGGTGTGTATGACCAAAAACAAACAATAAAGTAACAGGTGACAGAAAAACATTTTACAGATAATTAAAATCCAATTCAAACTGGCCTTATACAAAGTTACAGTTGGATAGGAACAAGAAGTTCTAGTATGCTATTGCACAGTAGGGTACTATAGATAACAATATCTCATACATTTCAAAAAGGCAGAAAATATTTTGAAAAGTTTTCACCATTTAAAGAAATTATGTTTGAGTAGATAAAATGTAGTCTGATTTGAACATTATGCAACATATATGTGTATAAAAACACGTATATATGATATCCCATTAATATGTACAATTTGTGATTTTATTAATGAATAAACACAAACTTTAGAAAAGGTCCCTCATTGGGGAGGAAGGCAGTGGGCCACAATTTATATCCTAAGTTCTGTAAAGCAGTGAATCAACTTTAGAAATACAGTTTGAACTGCCTGCTCTGGAGATGGGTACCACATGTTACACAGGTCTGAGGGAACATTGGAAGATCCTCTTGGTAGTGAAAGGAAGAGATGGTAGTAAGGAAGAGATGGTTTAAAGACCTTTCAGAAGGCACAATTAATTTTTTTTTTTTTTAACAGTGAGATTTGGAAGGGAAGGGAAAGACAGATCAGATCATTTTGAGTTTCTGGGTGGGATGATTGACGTACTGTTAACAAAGACTGGAAACACTGGAGGGAATAAATCTAAGATGAGTCTGAACTGGGTCACAGTGGATTTTGATAGTATTTGTAGTTACCTTCCCTTGCTTTTTCTCCATAGCAATTATAATCATGTAACATGTATTTACATGCTTATTTACTTATTGTCTATCTCCATACTCTTTAGCACTCTACAAATGTAATCCCATGAGGCAGGGACCTCGTCTATCTGGTTGAAGTGATTTATGGATTTATTTGTACATCTACAACACACTATGCGATGCTTGTCCATGTGTACATTTAGTCATACTACATTAAAAATACATAAAACTATAATACGATACTTCCTTATAATATTCTCTTACCTATAATCCTAGATTTTGGCTCTATGAATTTGGGGTTCTTTGGTGTTTATCCCAAATTCTTTATGCCCCTTAATTAGTGTCACTTGGGTTATTTTGGAGGTCTTCTGGCCCTTGAGAGGAATCCTTCCATGCTTCAGATCAAGACTTCTCAAATCTTTTTAAACCACAAAGTCCCCTAATTGTTATTATTTAAATCACTGGCTTCCCTTCCTCCCAAGAAACTCTATTTTGAAATATCTGGCAACTGAAAATCTGATCATACAGATAATATCTTATGCTGACACAGTAATTTAAACCATTTAGAGCTTTTATGTTTATTATATTTTGATCCTTAGATCAACTCTAGGTAGGGATTATTTTATTTATAGAAAAAGAAACTAGTCTTCAGAAAACAATTTGCTCTAGGTCTTACAGTCACAAGAGGCAGTGCTAGGAGGCACAAATGTTCTAGTACAAGTTTTAGTGACTTCTTCAGAACTAGGACCCTATTTCCTCTTGGACAGAAGGTGACTGTTTAGGAAAGCACCTAGAATCACTTCTCATGTGGCAAAAATAAAACTTCAGTTCTAGACTAGAACACAATGTTGTTTCCTCCTTAAATACTTATCTCATTGTAAAGCCTATGAATAGTTATTGCAGATGATTAGATAGTATCATTTCTATGTGAGTTGGTTGCTTTTATTCTTCATGGTCACAGGTAATATACCTGTCTCAGGAGTTCATCCTGCAAATGCAAGTAATACTGATAAAAGGCCTAATAGAAGAGTGTAAACGAATCTATACAGGTCTATGACTGATTTATTCACTAGGGCTCAGTACCTGACATGTAGTAGGCACGTAATAATAAGCTGCTACATAAAGAAAAAATTCTTTAACTGATGGCAAGTTAGTGGAATTAAATATTTCCTTATAGGTATTTTATATCAATATTAAGCTATCAACTGGTCTCCGTCAATATGCTGTCATTAGCTCTTCTCTGAATATCTACTATGAAACCAGTGTTATAAGAAAAACAGAAGTGATAAATACTTAATGTTGTTTTCCACATTAGTATTTTTTTTTTTTTTTTTGATGTTCATAGGTTTCACTGAATCCTCAAACCATACCTATGAGGCAGGTACTATATAGCCCTCATTGTATAGGTAAGGAATGTGAAACTTAAGAGAGGTAGCTGTCTTGTTGAAAGTCACACAGCTAGTTGGGTGCAGTGGCGCACACCTGTAATCCCAATGGTTCAAGAGGATGATGCAGGAGGATCCAGAGTTCATAGCCAGCCTCAGCAATAGCGAGGCACTAAGCAACTCAGTGAGACCTTGTCTCTATATAAAATACCAAAAAAAAAAAAAAAAAAAAAAAAAAAATAGAAGAAGAAGCTACTGTGNCCCCCAAAAAAAAAAAAGTCACACAGCTAGTAAATGGAGGCAGGATAATAATCTAGGTAACCAAAGTCCAAAGTAGTAACTCTACTTTTCTGGACTGCTTTTTCTATTATAAGGTACAATATATGACATCACAGTATGTAGTTTTGACAGAAAATGTTCAAATTGCAACTATCAGGGATTCTTGAGAAGAGAAGGAAAATTGGGCAATCATTTGTTGATTCAAGTGCTTATTGAGCACCTATAATACTAAGTATCACAGCAGGTCTACTAGTGCTTCAGTGAAATTCATTTAACATCCATGGGCTGATCAGAATGAGGAAGACAAGCTAAAATTGTAGTTATCCAGAAGTCCTAGAATAATAGTAAAAATTTAAGAGAAAATTTAAAGAATGGTTATTCATTTGGCAAACATTTACTGTAGTACCTCTACTATACAAGGCTCTATGCTAGGTGCTGACGATACAGTGATTAATGCCTTCACTGAATTTATGTTCTGTTGAGCTAAGGGTCATGAAAAGTATGGAATGCTAAAACAGTGTACTACTTAGTCCAAAGGGTCAGGGAAGGTTTCCCTGAGGAACTATTTCAAATGTACTCTAAAGGATGAGTAAAGATTGTGAGTTGAAGAAGGGAGGAATGAGTTGGAGACAGAGAAGGAGGTGTGACCAGAAGCTCAGTGGCAGAAATGATACAGCTTTGCTGAGCTACTGCAGAAAGAGGAGCATAGCCTACTTGAGGTCTGAGATGAGCCTAATGAGATGGGAGACAGAATACTTAAGATGTTTCAATTCTCTCTCTTTTTTGGTTTGATACTAGGGACTGAACCCAGGGTCACTCTACCAGAGTGAGATTCTAGTTTGTAAAGATACATAGGTACTTTTCACACAACATGGGCTTTAAATAGCCAATTTGTTCAGCTCATTTTTTAAAGAGAACCGGCCATCTGGGTGGGAGGAAAGTAAGTTGAGTTGAACTGAGACCGTTCATCTAACTCCAACATGGTATTCTATGAGTCTTTCTAGAGTAATTTTGCCTATGCAATTTTCATCCTACGTACTGACTTTAGAACCAATTTAAGATGACATGCTGAGACGGGAATGCCTGTGGACTATCTGGGCTTAGGGACTGCTTAATTTTTTGCCCTCCTAGATACTGGAGTTTGCCTAAGTAAAGGTCTTGTATATACTTGATCCTGCCAGTTTACTCTGGACTTAACCTCTGGCCTACTTAATTGCAAGTACTCTCAGTCCTTCCTATTCTGCAGCTTCTAAAATTCTTAGTTACCGAAAAAAGAGTGAAATGCAGTAGATACTTCAAAGGAAAACTCAAAGACCTATACTGGTCACAACTATAATAAAAATCAAAATTACTTACGATCAGTTTCTCCTTCCCAAGAGCCAGGGTTTTTTTTTTTTTTTTTTTTTTTAACAGATTCAAGTAAGTTTGAAGCAAGAAAATCCTGCCCTCTGCTGCTGAATTAAGGAAGTGGCCTCAACATAATTGCTTTTGGGAAACTGTACTCTGGCCAAAACGCCAAGGGACTTTGGTAGTATAAACGCTTTCTTGGAGTCTTACCTCCAGAACAGCTTAAACACGAACGCTGGCATTCAACATTAAGCAAAGTAAATAGGGTTTCAAAAGCTTAAGTTTTTTTTTTTTTTTTAATTTTATTTTTTTCACGACTTCTGCCTCGGTTAGAGAGGGTACCACCGGGGTGGTTGTAATTCAGAACTCTGGGGTCCTGGCATGTGCACGAGGGCCTGATTGGGGTTGCCCTTCCCGGGACTAGAAGCTGCGCTCCCGCAATCTCTCTCCGGGGCGAGCAGTCGTCGCAGCCTCAGCTCCGCGGTCCCGCGGGCGAGTGTAGGTTGTGGGGGAGGGGCGAGACGTTTACCTGGAGCCGGTCCCCACCAGGTAGGTGTTGGTGCCTTGCAGGGTCATGGGACCCGGGTTACAGCCCAACACGCGTACTACCCGACTGGACAGCCGCTCGATGCGCTGCAGCGTGACAGACATCTTGAGTTCCGACGGCCACCGGGCCCGGAGCGTGTTAGGCAACCAGAGCGAGGAACTAAAACGCCAGCCGGATGGGCGGGGACAACAATCTCGGAACACCGCACGAACCGGCAGCAAGAGGATCAGCAGCTCAGCAGGGGCGGGGCCAGAGAAAACGTGACACTGCGCGAGCTGGGCGGGATCTGGCAGCTGGGCGGGGCCCGATGTCACGTGACGCCGCGCGGGTTGCGTAGGCGGGGGCGGGAAGCGGCCCGTGGGCTGCGTGGCTTGTAGCTGTCTGAGGCGCTGAGGGACGCCGTGTTGTAGAGCCTCCTGCCTTTCTAGGACTTTCTAGGACCCGGCAGGCGAGTGCCTTGAAATAGATGAGAGACATTTTAACTTAGGAAATCTTGTGAGGAAGCAAGGGGTAGGCAGGTTTGAGGTAACTGAGTTACCAACTCCTAGGAAGGAGTGCCCGCAGGCTTTTAGGAAGTGTGTCGCAATAACCTGTATGTCTTTTATAGTGAATAGTGGTAGCTCATGCGTAATTAGTGCTTACTGCTGTACAGAGTACTTTTTAAAAACATCTCTTTTTCTCCTCAAAACACCCTAAGCAGTGGGCACTACTTCTGTCTCCATTTCGTATTTGAAAAACGGAGTTTGAGAGGCTTGCCTAGGTGGCAGGGTTTATGAATCGGGCTCAGTGTCCCGGACTGGGTTCCTGCCTATTTTCAGCCAACACTTTACCCAGCCACGGAGGTTGGAGGAACTTGCCCCTCCCTGTTAGCGTTACCCACTTTCCCCTGAAAGGAGAGTTGGACTTGGGGAAGAGCCTTTTTTGCTAAGATGGAATCAACTGATCTGCTCTGTAACGAGTCGTTTTGTAACTGGTCGAGTATTAACTGCCTTAGTATTAGCTACTGTTTCCCATTAAAAAATTGAGTTATAAATGAACTAAAATAAAATGCACAGATCCTATTATCAGTTCCATCAAATTAAGATAATTGAATATAACTACTACCTCCAAAGAGATGCAGAAAACATCCATCTACTTTTTTTAAGAAATAAATGAATAACTGACGCATTGAATGCTTAGTTAAAATTTAGGACAGGTATCTTCAGCATTTTTTTCAGAAGAAGAGATTTTTTTTTAAAGTCTTTTTTTTTTTTTCCTGAAGAAAGACAATCTGCTTTTTGCTTATAATTATTTTACAAAGAAGTAATTTAATATTTCAGATTGGTTGAAAGACACCTGTGTTATGTGAGAGAAGTTGTGTCTCAAAAATGCACTATTAATGGAAGTGTTTCCAAAGATATTACTGAAATTGTCATATAAATGATTGTGAGATAGATAAGCGATATATCTTTTAAAAATGTTAGTAGACTTAGGTAGGCCCTAAGCTACTTAGACCCTGTCTCAATATAAAAAATAAAAAGGTCTAGGGATCTGGTTCAGTGGTTAAGCTTCCCTAAGTTCCCTGAATGCCAAAACAAAACAAAACAAAAAACCTTGCGGTAACTATCAAAATCTTCACTTAGTCATTTTCATTCTACCCATGTTTACCTACTGATAGCCATCAATTAATGGTCATTCAGATGGGAAGCTACCTCCATGCTTCCTTTTTAAGAACTGTGCTGGTAAATTTGGAGAAGAGAATTATAGTGGTTTTTGGATCACAGTGCTTTTCCTGGGACTCTGGACGACAACTCCCTCATCTTTCCCGTTTTTGAAGACTAGATTATCTCTTGTGCTTTCCATTTTGATTTCATTAATCCATTTCCAAGTTTCTCATTTGGCAGATGAAGAAATGGGCCTAATAAATGATTTAAATGTCAAGTGACATGTATAGGGTTATACAATAGACAGTAGAAGAGCAAAAGCAGAATAGATAGTGAACATGGTTTAGATAAGATGAAGTTGAGGTGATTGTGGGATATCGAGGTAAAGAATTCATAGACAATTGGATATATGAATTGAGCTCTGAAAAGAGATCTACACTAAAAATACAGAAGTGAGTCTTTGTGGATATATTTAACAGTGTGAATTATGGAGTGTAAGTTTCTCTTCAAAAAATAAGATCAAAGGTGTTACAGTCTGTTTAGTTATATTAAGTCATTTGTTACCTGCCTACAACATGCAAGGTACTGTTGTAAACATAGTGAGGAGATGTTAAAAATTATATAATTTTTGCTTTCTAGAGGATTGTAACCATGAAGGAGACATACATGATATTATTTTAAAGCATATGTTGATAAATCCTAGAAGTATAGTTAAGGTGATGCGATTGCAAGGAGGAAGGGGAGACTCATTGTTTGGGAAGATTTGGAGCTTAAAGGTTGTGGGTTTAGAGCGTTTTTCTTTTGTTGTTGTTTTGTACTAGGGATTGAACCCAAGGGCACTTAATCATTGAAACATTTTCTCAGCTCTTCCCCCTTTTAAAAAATATTTCAGACAGGATCTTACTGAGTTGCTTAGATCCTTGATAAATTGCTAGGGCTGGCTTTGAAGCAATCCTCCTGCCTCAGCCTTTGGAGCCCCTGGGATTACAAGTGTGCACCACTGAGCCTGGCCAGAGCTGGTTTTTAAAGGAATGGCAGAATTTCAAGAGATAGATGGTGGTTATTCTAGATAGTAAATATCTTTGGGCAAAAAACTTAGAAGAAATGTAGTTCTTATTTTGGGAATTACTTAAATTTGGATCCCTTGGATCATGCATTAGAGACTTCATTCTCAGCCTGTAGTACTATGGGAAGTCGTAAAACTTTAGGAGGTGAGGCCCACAGGGAGGTCTTCAGGTCACTGAGGGCATGCCCTTGAAGGGGATTGTGGGACCCTGGTCTCTTCCTTGCCTTTGATTCCTGGTGGTATGATGAGCACCTTTGCTCTGCCGCACAACTCCTGCCATGAAGAGTTGACTCCCAACTCCCAGCATAGCAATGAATCCACAAGATCATAGACCGGAAGCTCCAAAACTGAGCCAAAATAACCTTTTTCTTTTTTTGTTTATCTCAGTATTTGTTATAGGAACTGAAAGCTAGAACAGTAATAGAGACCAACATATTCTAAGGGCATGTATATGTTCTAAGGGCATAGTGTTTGAGAAGGTATATAGATTGAGAAAAAGTAGGTAGGGCTAAGTTAATAATACTTTGTAAATTCCTTAAGTGAGTATTTCAAATTTAAGATTCTCACCTTGGTATGTTATTAAGCTTTTCATATTTTCTTAATATTTGTTTGGCAAATACAATGAAAGCTTGGAATCTAGTCAGCGTACAAAGGAACAATGTTATTTTTTCCTCTCAATTAGGTAGTTATATAGAGGTGTACTGTATTCATGATGATATATACTCTTATCACTAGATTATAAAATGTCACATGTGTCTAACTGGTGATTTCAGTTTCATTTTAGTATTCGATCTTAAAGGATTATATGCCCTTTAATTTTGCTTGTTTTCAGTGGTGAAGAAATAAAATATTCACAAAATGCAGATTTTCCAGAAAGGACTTTGAATTGAAGAACGCTCTTAATATTTGACAAGTAAGTTTTTTTAATGTGTTAAATTTGGCTGATAAGTGAAAGTTTCCTAGTTTTTATTTCTTCAGAAGTCTGCTTTAATGGGAGGAGATCATGTACAAGGGCAAGGGTTATGTTTTTGGCCGGCAACCAGGTACCCATAGCTATGTTGACCTCTGAATGAAATTGGATTGGTACTGTTAGGTCAGTTAAGTGTAAGAAGTCCCCTGGAAGTCAATTTTGTAGGTGGTATTATTTTTCCTAAGGTGGTATTGGAATAGTGATCAACTGTAGAGGTAGAGATGAATAAGTAGTTATTGAAAGAAATGAAAGCTGTCTTTTTGAGAATTATTATCTTAGCTTGCCATGTAGATTTCTTTCCTGTTGGAATTATGTTTTTGTCTAACTAACTATGGACATTCATTTTCATTTTCAAAACTTTGAGATCAAATCAGTAATTTTTCACTTAACATTTTATGTAAAGTCAGAGATTGCAAACTTAGATGCTTACAGAGGTCAGATAGGCATGCAAAATAATAATGATAACATTTCTTGAGCCCTATGTGCCAAGTAGTTTTCTAGATTATATGTATCATGTGCATTATCTTTCTTAATCTTCATAACAACTCTCTAACGTATATAGTATTATTTGTATCAGATTTAAAAAATAGGGAAGAGGGCAGAAAAGAAAAGGTTTAGGACACATTGTGAGTAGATAAGTGTATTAGCACTGAGACCCAGAATTTGAAATTACTGAAGCAGGCCAAATGGCCACTATGGTAAACTGAAGAAAGCATGCCCCATATTAAGGGCATACACTGCATGAAGAAATGGTAATGTAGTATTGCACATCTTTCAGTTTTTTTTAATTGCAGACAGAAATCTGGATTTTTAAAAATGAGATGTTGGAATTAATTAGAAAAACAAAAGACACTTAAGTCAAACAAACTGTGTCTACAGATTGCATTCAGTACATGTTTATAAAATAGGGATGTTAGTATCTACTCCTAAGTTTGATGTAAGAATCAAATTGGAGCATTTTATATACAACATTTAGCTCAGTGCCATGCACATAGTGCTAAGTATATGTTAGCTCTTTTTAGTAGGATAAACATTTTTTCTAGTCATCAAAATTCCTCTTCAGTATCATTTATTGTCATTTTTATCTTAAGAAATTGTAAAAATAATATATGAGTGCATGAGTGTGTTGTAAAACCTCAATATGGAAGCAGAGGGAGCAAATGATTGAAGTTGCATTCGTTTTTTTGTTCCCATTCCCAATTGCCTTCCCCTCCCTATATGTAATTAAAAGCCACAAATGCTGTATTTATCTTTCTAGTACTCTGTTCCCTTTTATACATCTTGGAAATCTTCTGAAGTAATTTCAAACAAAGCTACATCATTCTTCTCAAAGGTTGCATGATTTATCCTTTACTATGAATATATCCTAATTTATTAAACTAGGTCTCTGAGTTTAGGTAGTTTTTAGTTATTTGTTGTTATAAAAAAGACTCTGCAAGGAGTATGTATGTTTGGGCTTATTTGTGAATACTTCCCTATGTTGAAATGTTGCATGGAATTTCCGGCTAAAGGAATATTAAGAATTTTCAAAGTTATTGTGCCTTTGTTAAATATATATTTGTAACTTTATAATATTCAATTTTATGAATCTATCTTTATTTACTTTACCATTTCCTTATGATGACACATTTAGGTTATTTCCATTTTCTTGCTACTATAAGTGATCTTGCAATAAATAACCTTTGTGAGTAGGTTATATTTTAAAAATATAAACACTTCAATCTGAGAGGAAGTTTTCAACTAGCAAGTATATCTCCGAGACTTTACTTTCCAAAAACTATTTTAAGAATTATATTTAGTGGCAATATATTATTATAATTTTATTTGGTAATATATAATTTTTAGAAAAAAATAGAGCTTTAATAAAATCATGGCCCTGTCTTTATACTTAGGATTTTTAGAAACTATGTTTTTGTTTCATTTCAGGCATTGTCATCTGTGATGAAGATCATCGTGAAACAGAAGATTGAGTTGGGCCTTGTAACTTTGGACCTGGATTAGAAATTTAGAACAGAGAGTTAAAATTAGTCACTTTTTTGTATTCCAATTTCATATTATTTATTTATTTTAATAAGTAGGTTTAGAGTGAAGAAATTAAAATTCATTGCTATACCAGAGGATGGAATAATATTTGTTCTGGTATTTTTTTTCCTTTTTGTATGAAGAGAAGAGAGTAGATAGCCAAGAGCTATAGCATTCATAATGAAATATACTAAATGCAATTTTATGATGTCAGTTCTTGGCATTATAATCTATGTAGCTGATTTAATTGTGGACATCTGGGTATCTGTCAGGTTTTTCCACAAAGGACAGTATATTTTTGGTATTTTAACATTCAGCTTTATGCTTTTTGGAACACTTGTGGTCCAGTGTTTTAGTTATTCTTGGTTCAAGGCTGATTTAAACAAAGCAGGCCAAGAAATTCAGCATTGCTTTCTTCTACTTCATTGCTTACAAGGAGGAGTTTTTACAAGGTGAATATGTGCTTTTGATCACTAACATTGTTTTCCTTTTACCCAAACAAGCTACCTTTTTTCTATGTAAGTAGTCGGATGTACAAAGGTTCCCTATTTTCAAGGAGCACAAAGGTTACTTGCTCCTCACTGTGGGTGTGCACATGAGTCATTACTGTGCTGTCAGAATTTCCCAGATTCATTTAGCTAATTAAGTTGCTTTTTTGGGTATGTGCTCAGTTTTGTGTTCTGTGTATATTGTAAGCCTGATAGTGCAAATGTAGCTTATCACATGCACCTCTGAGAGAGTACTTCACTTATTTATGCTGATTTAACTAGATGAAAAAAGCTTTACTGTAATAATGCAGTAGCCATGCAGATAGGTAGGTATAGAAATAAAATCAACGTTAAGAATCTTGTTGTTAAAACCTTATTTTATAGTTAAACTAGAATCTAAATAGGGTCTGAGAATTCTGTGATTCTCTATATATTTGATTTTATATGACATTTTTACTATTATCTTAAATGATTTTATTCTGTTAAGACAGAATTTTTCATAAAAGTAAAAAGAAAAATATACCTATTAAAAATAATAATGTATTACTATTATTTTTTGTGGTGCTGGGGATCAAACTCAGGGTGTCATGCATGGTAGGCATTCTGTCATTGAGCCATATTCCTAGCCCTGTACTTTTTTTTTTTACAGTTATATTTTGAATTTGGTCTATTTTAAGATAACATAGAGATTAACTTTTTATTTGTTAAGAGGCAACAAATTCATGGTCATTAGTTGAAAATACTAAAAGAAATCTGGGCTTTTATATTACCAATGATGCCATTACATTACTGTAGAGATTTAGTGTTTTGTAAATATTAGCTTTTATTTAGTCTTTTCAAAGCTAGAGTTATTAGTTATAATATGTAAGAGGAACTAAATACAATGAGAAGTTTTAAAGTCTTAGGAAATCTGAAAAGAATGTACTTTAGTTGTTGATATTGGGAGTTAGTTTTGGCATTGTACAAGATGAAAATGTTTAAAGGAATGTGGTAAAAGTGTTTTTTAAAAGAATTTTACACACACATATACATCTACAACAAATATATATATATTTATTGTAGATGGACACAGTACTTTATTTAGTATTTTTTTTTTTTTTAATGTGGTGCTGAGGATCCAACCCAGCCTAATGGTGCTACACAAGTGCTCTACCATTGAGCTACAACTGTGGCCCGTGAAAGTGCTTTTAAATAAATAGGAGTGTAATAAGTTTTAATGAATATTCTGTATGAGCAATAATGAAAATTATATAGTATCTGAAGGAGGATAAAAATTACTTTGTAGAGAATTTAAAAATATAGTATACATGAGTTTCTTTGTTATTCTCTTAAATTTTCACATTTCCCAATTATTTTCATTGGTGTTTGAACTGATGACTCAAGATGTTGATATTGAAAGTTTGGTCCTTGTCCCTGATGCTGATCAAGGTTTTGAAAAAAAGTAAAAAGTTTTACTGCTTTTCTAGCAAAGGAGAAAGGCAATAGACTCAAGTCACAGAGGCTACCATTCAGACTACTACAGAGGGCTTTATAAAGGGAAGTATAGGCCTATTTTCCAGATATTGTCAGTAAATGTGATGAACGTTTAACTTTGTCCTTAGGAGAGCTATTTTTCCATTCCAGGTCCAGAGTTTCTTTGTTCAGGTTGGCAGTAAACCAAAGGACAGATAACTTAGGCAGGGAAGAGTGTTTTTGTTTTCCCTTCAGTTATGGATAGGAAAGGAGGAAAGGAAAAAAATGTCAGTTTTAAAAGAAGTTTCCAGCGATTGAGCAGCAAGGTTTACATTCAAAACATAAAGTGGGCCCCTGTTGTATGAAAGGGACCTCCTCTGTTAAAATATTGCAAGATATTGTATTATAAATAATTCTCTTATAAAAGAAGGCAAAATTGAGCAGGGTGCTGTGGTGGTGCGACACTTGTAATTTCAGCAGTTGGGAAGGTTGAGAGAGGAGCAGCATAAGTTCAAAGGTAGCCTTAGGAACTTAGTGAGGCCTTTGGCAACGAAGACTGTGTCTCAAAAATAATAATAAAAAAGAACGGGCTCTGTGGCTCAGTGGTTAAGTACTCCAAGTTTCAATTCCTGGTACCCCATCCCGCCAAAGAAAAAGGCAAAATTGCTTTGATGTTCATTGTTTCTTTATCAGCATAGTAATTTTATCATTTTATTTTATACTTGACAGTAAAATGTATTTTGACATATTTTATATATATATATATGTATGTGTATATATATATATATATATATATATATATATATATATATATATATATATATAGAATACAACTTCCCATATATGAACATAGGAAAGTAATGTCTGATTCATTCTACTAATTTTCCTATTCCCAACTCTCCTCCCTTCCCTTCATTCCCCTTTGTCTAATTCAAAGTACTTCTATTTTTCATTACCCCCTATTATTGCAAGTTAGCATCCAAATATTAGAACATTTGTCCTTTGGTTTTTTTGGGATTGGCTTATTTCACTTAGCATGATAGTCTCAAGTTCCATCCATTTACTGGCAAATGCCATAATTTTGTTTCTCTTTATGGCTGAGTAATATTCCATTGTGTATACACTAATTTTCTTTATCCATTCATCTGTTGAAAGCTGCTGTAAACATTGATGTGGCAGCTTTACTATAGTATGCTGATTTTAAGTCCTTTGGGTATACCAAGGAGTGGGATAAATGTGTCAAATGGTAGTTTCATTTCAGTTCTTCTGAGGAATCTCCATTCTACTTTCCAGAGTGGTTGCACCAAATTGCAGTTCTTCCAGCAACATATGAGTGTATCTTTCCCCCCATATTCTCGCCAACATTTATTGTTGCTTTTATTCTTGATAATTGTCATTCTTACTGGAGTAAGATGAAATCTCAGTGTAGTTTTAATTAGCATTTTTCTAATTGCTAGAGATATTGAACATTTTTTTCATATATTTGTTGACCGATCATATTTCATCTTCTGTGAAGTGTCTGTTTAGTTCCTTAGCCCATTTATTGATTGGGTTATTTGGGTTTTTTTCTTTATATATCCTGGAGATTCATGCTCTATCTGAGATACAGGTGGAAAAGATTTCCTCTCATTCTTTAGGCTGTCTCTTCACATTCTTAATTATTTCCTTTGCAGTGAAGAAACTTTTTAGTTTGATACTAGCCCATTTGTTGATTCTTGATTTTACTTCTTATGCTTTAGGAGTCTTGTTAAGGAAGTCGGTTCCTAACCCAACATGATGAAGATTTGGGCTTGCTTCTTCTTCTAGCAGGTGCAGGGTCTCTTGTCTCATGCCTAGGTCCTTGATCCACTTTGAGTTGAGCTTTGTGCAGGATGAGTGATAGGGATTTAATTTCATTTTGCTACATATGGATTTCCAGTTTTCCCAGCACTATTTGTTGAAGAAGCTATCTTTTCTTCAGTGTATGTTTTTGGCGCCTTTGTCTAGTATGAGGTAACTATATTTATATAAGTTTGTCTTTGTGTCTTCTATTCTGTACCATTGGTCTACATGTCTGTTTTGGTGCCAGTACCAAGTACTGTTATTATAGCTCTGTAATATAATCTAAGGGCTGATATTGTGATGCCTTCTGCTTCATTTTTCTTACTAAGGATTATCAGGATAGTAATTTTTGATTAAGTGTCATAAAATTATAGAGGCTCTGGACAGTATGACTATCCTTTTTCTCTGATGGGCATTTAGAATAAGGGTCAGTCTGTTTTTGATTTGCCTTTGCTTCTAGGGTACAGCCTCCAGGGCATTGGTAGCCTGGTGTGGTCTTCCTGACCCCAGATAGTCTGAATGTTTGTCTGTTTCCTTGGCACTATAAGACTACTAGAAACTTTGTTTTTCAAAAGTGTTCTGCTTAACCTTTACTCTCTCTTATGGTTTCAGTGTTTGGCAAATGTCTTGGGGGAAAAACTGAGTTTGAGGTCCCACAGTTCTGTCAGATCTCCAAAATCTCTGCTAATTTGTTTCTTGATAGCCCGTTGCCTAGTCAAAATCCAGAATTTCAGCCTCTTATCCTGAGTAACAATCAGCAAATACCCCCACAAAATGAGTATCTTTGGAAACAGCTTCCCAGTATCTAGTTTCTATAGTAGTCTTGGCAGGACCATTGTTCTTCTCTAATATATTATTATATCCACCTAGAAGTATAGTCCATAATGTGAAGTTCTAAGTATAAAGTAAAATAAAACCTCTATGGTTCACATGGATAATAAAAAGACCTCAAAACACTTGAATCCCATTTATCATGTTCCCAACTTATATATTAATGTTTTTGGCACTTTAATTCCGATTTTAAATCCACTAGATGATATTATTACTGCATTATTAAGTTGTTTTATGAAGTTAAATTTTATTAATTTTGTTAATAAAATTTTTCATTCCTTCTTGACTCTTAACCCTTTTGAAAAATACTGAACTTAAGGGCCCTTCTGAAATTATGACTTCATGATAATTGTTTTCTGCATCCCATATTTCCTCATACTGAGAGTAAGGCTGGAGAGCTCCCTCCCCCTTCTTTGGGGGATGCCAGGACCCTAAGAAGGAGATTGGCTCTTACCCCAGCCTGATTGGCACATGCTAACTAAATTTATGTATGTGTAGCACTTGGCTTTTGTTTCTATGTATTATAACCACTTCTGTGGGACCAGTGGAGTAGCAATCTAGCAGCTTTTCTTCAATTTGATCAAACTATATAAAATTCACTTTTTCTTTATGTCAGTAGGTGACTGAATCAAGCTAGCTGGAGTCCAGGCAATATTCCAGGGCTAGCTGATAAGATCTTGCCCAGATCACTTTTTTTTTTCCTGCCTTTCTGAGGTCTGTCTTTTAGAATTTCATCCATAGAGGGTGTGTTGGTGATATCATCTCTTAATTTTTGATTGCTTGAAAATTGTTGAAAATTCTATAGAATTTTCTGTTGAATTCTAGATAAGTAGTTACTTTCAGTGTATTTTATTCTATTGTCTTTTGGTTTCTATTTTGGCTTTGGAGGAGTTAGATTTCAGTTTTATTGGATTCTTTTGAAAGTATTTTATCTTTTTCCTCTTTGGCAACTCTTAGGTTTTTTTTTTTTCTTCTTCTTTTTTTTGTATTGGGGACTGAACTCAGGGGCACTTATCCACTGAGCCACATCCCGAGCCCTATTTTGTATTTTATTTAAAGACAGGGTCTCACTGAATTGCTTAGCGCCTAAGTTGCTGAGGCTGGCTTTGAACTTGTGATCCTTCTGTTTCAGCCTCCCAAGTACCTGGGATTACAGGTATGCATCATTGTGCCTGACAATTTTTTTATGCTTTAATTATTATATATTTAGGAGAAGATTTCTTTTTATTTCTCACTTGAAACTTGCTGGTCCTGTTGATTCTGTCATTTACTATCTTCCACCATTTCTGCACAATTCATAGCAATTATCTTTTTAACATTTTTTTTTTACTACATTGTTCTCTGTTTCTTATGGGGATCCAGTCAAATTTAAGGCAACCTTTCTTACAGTATGTAAAATGACTCTTACATGTTAGATTTTTAAATTTTAAGTTTTATACTGTATTCTACAGTCTGCATAATTTTTTGAACTTTAAATAACTTCATAAGTGTTCACTTTTGTTGTGGTCAAGATATTATCCCATTCAACCACTGGGAGTTTTAAATTGGATTATTCTAAGTTTTATTTTTAAGAAGCTCTATTTTTTTCAAGTCTGCTGTGTAACTTTTATAGTTTCCTGTTCACTGCAGATATTTTCAGATTTGTCATTTTTAAACATAGCAAGTGTAGTTGTTTAATTTATAATTGTACTATCTGAAGACTTTTTAGGTTTATTACTATGGGCTCTGATTCTACTATTGAGTGCTCATACTGCCTCATTTTTCTGTAGGCCTGGTGTCAATAATCATTTCCTGGTTATAACTTGAAAAAATAATGTGTGGGGCCTTCTCCAAGTCTTTCCTAAAGGCTTTGAGGTTGTTTCTAGGTGATGCCTGGAGGTTCTCTCAAGTGCATTCTATACTTAATTTCATGCCTTGAAGTTCATCGGCCTACATAGGTCATACAGGATTGGGATGCAGATCTGTTCAAGGAAAATCTTGTGTCAGTAATATTTCAGTTAATTTTTAAATAAATGACTTTTATTGAGGTATAATTTTATATACAATAAAATGTACATGTTTAAAACACGGAGTTGCAAATAAAATCTTAAAAATATTGATTCTTCTAATCTGTGGTGTTTTTCTCTTCATTTAGACTTAATTTCTCTTAGTAATGTTTTCTAGTTTTTGTTGTAGAAGTCTTGTACGTATTTTGGTATAATTATCCCTAAGTTTTTTATTTTTGGAGGCTATTATAAATGGTATTTATTTTTAATTTCAATTTCTAGTTGTTTATTGCTGATGAATAGAATTGGTTTTTTTAAAATTTTAATCTGTTTAATGACAACAGAATGCATTACAACTCATATTACACATATAGAGCATAATTTTTCATATCGCTGGTTGTACACAAAGTAGAGTCACATCTTTCATGTCTTCATACATGTAATTCCACCATCTTTCCTATCCCTATACGCCCTCCCTTTCCCTCCCTCCCCTTTTCCCCTTTGCCCTATCTAGAGTTCATTTAATCCTCCTATCTCCACCCCACCCCACATCATATTAAGCATATTATGAATCAGCATCCTTAAATCAGAGAAATTCTTTGGCATTGGCTTTTTGGGATTGACTAATTTCACTTAGTATTATATTTTCCAGCTCCATCCATTGACTTGCAAATGCCATGATTTTATTCTCTTTCATTGCTGAGTATTGTTCCATTGTGTATAAATGCCACATTTTCTTTATCCATTCATGTACGAAGAATACCTAGGTTGGCTCCACAGTTTAGTTATTCTGAATTGTGCTTCTATAAACATTGATGTGCCTGTGTAGTATGCTGTTTTTAAGTCCTTTGGGTATAGACTGAGGAGTGGGATAGTTGGGTCAAATGGTGGTTCCATTCCCAGTTTTTCAAGAATTCTCCATACTTCTTTCCATATTGGCTGCACCAATTTGCAGTTCTCCCAGAAATATATGAATGTGCCTTTTTCCCTACATCCTTGCCAACACTTATTGTTGTTTGTATTCTTAATAGCTGCCATTCTGACTGGAGTAAGATGAAATCTTAGTAGTTTTGATTTGCATTTCTCTAATTGCTAGAGATGTTGAACATTTTTTTCATGTATTTGTTGATTAATTGTATGTCGTCTTCTGAGAAGTGTCTGTTTAGTTTCTTGGCCCATTTATTGATTGGTTTATTTGTGGTTTTTTTTTTTTGGTGTTAAGATTTTAGAGTTCTTTATACATTCTAGAGATTAGTGCTGTATCTGACGTGCAGGTGGTAAGAATTTATTGTCAATTAGTAGGCTGTCTATTCACCTGATTGTTTCTTTTGCTGAGAAGAAGCTTTTTAGTTTGAATCCATCCCATTTATTGATTCTTGATTTTAATTCTTGTGCTATAGAAGTCTTATAAAGGAAGTTGGGGCCTAATCTGACATTATGGAAATTTGGGCCTACTTTTTCCTCTAATAGATGCAATTTCTCTGGTTTATAGAATTGGTTGTTTTTATACTGATCCTTTAGCATATGACTTTGTTAAGGCCACTTATTCTAGTAACTTTTCTATGGACTCCATAGGTTCTTTATGTAGATAATCATATTATTTGTAAATAAAGAAGCCAGATTGTCTTGATTACTGTAGCTTCATAATATATTTTACATTATATACTTTTTCCTCTTTTTAAATAGAATACTTTTTTAAAGCAGTTTTAGGTTCATAGCAAAATAGAGAAAAAAGAAGAGAGTTTCCATATAATCTCTACCCCCACATACTGCACAGGGTCCTTATCAATATTCTGTCACAATAGATGAAATTACATTGACATCTTTATTATCCAAAGTCCATGGTTTACATTGGGGTTTACTCTTTGTGTTGTACATTCTATTAGTTTTGATAAATGTATAATAACATTTTCCTTTCTTTAGAGTATCATACAGAATAGTTTCACTCTCCTAAAAATCACCTGGGCTCTCCCTGTTCATTTTTCCCTCCTTGCTAACCCTGGGCAACCACTGTTTTTTTTTTTTTTTTCTTGGTACTAGGGATTGAACTAGGGTGCTCAACCACTGAGCTGTATCCCCAGCCCTATTTTGTATTTTATTTAGAGACAGGGTCTCACTGAGTGCCTTAGCACCTTGCTTTTGCTGAGGCTGCCTTTGAACTTGCGATCCTCTTGCCTCAGCCTCCCACATTGTTGGGATTACAGGAGTGCGCCACTGTGCCTTTCCTGTCTTGTTGTTTTTTACCTTTCCCAGAATGTCATATAGTTGGAATTATACAGAACATCACCTTTTCACATTTGTTTCTTTTACTTAGCAATATACATTTAAAAAGTTCTTCCTTTTCATGGCTTGATAGCTCATTTCTTTTTAATGCAGAATTCCATTGTCTGGATGTACTATAGTTTGTTTATCCATTCACTGCCTCAAGAACATCTTGGTTACTTCTGAGTTTTGACAATTTGAAAGCCTCTGTAAATATCCGTGTGCAGGAGGATATTTAATCATTTAAACACCAGGAGCAGGGTGGCTGAATTGTATGCTAAGAGTATGTTTAGTTTTGTAAGAAAATGAAAGGAACCACCATTTGACCCAGGTATCCCTCTCCTCTGTCTATACCCAAAGGACTTAAAAACAGCATACTACAGGGACACAGGCACATCAATGTTTATAGAAGCACAATTCACAATAGCTAAACTGTGGAGCCAACCTAGATGCCCTTCAGTAGATGAATGAATAAAAAAAATGTGGCATATATACACAATGGAATAATACTCAGCAATAAAAGAGAATAAAATCATGGAATTTGTAGGTAAATGGATGGAGAAGATAATGCTAAGTGAAGTTAGCCAATCCCAATCCCAAAAAGCCAAATACTGAATGTTTTCTCTGATATAAGGAGGCTGATTCATAGTGGGATAGGGAAGGGTAGCATGGGAGGGATAGACGAACTCTAGATAGGGCAGAGGGGTTGGAGGGGGAGGGAGGAGGCATGGGGTTAGAAATGATGGTGGAATGTGATGGACATTATTATCCAAAGTACAGGTATGAAGACACAGATTCATGTGAATATATATTGTATATAACCAGAGATAAGAAAAATTGTGGCTCTACATGTTTAATAAGAATTATAATGTGTTCTGCTGTCATATATTAATAAAAAATTAATTAAAAAAAGAAAATGCCAAAATATCTTCTAAAGTGACTGTATAATTTCTCACCAGCAAAGGAGATTTTCTATTACTCCATATCGTTATCAGCATTTGTTGTCAGTATTCTGGATTATGACCATTCTAATAGGTGTGTAGTGGTATTTTATTTTGGTTTTAATTTGTATTTTTCTAGTGACATGTGATGTGGAGTATCTTTTCATATACCTACTTGCCACCTCTGTTTTCTTTGGTGAGGTATCTGTTTGAATCTTTTATCCACTTTTTATTGGGTAGTTCTTTTTCTTATTGTTAAGTTTTTTTTTTTAAATTTTTATTGTTGGCTGTTCAAAACATTACATAATTCTTGATATATCATATTTCACACTTTGATTCAAGTGGGTTATGAGCTCCCATTTTTACCCCAAATACAGATTGCAGAATCACATCAGTTACACATCCATTGATTTACATATTGCCATACTAGTGTCTGTTGTGTTCTGCTGCCTTTCCTATCCTCTACTATCCCCCCTCCCCTCCCCTCACCTTGCCTCTTCTCTCTCTGCCCCCTCTACTGACATTCATTTGTCCCCCTTGTATTATTTTTCCCTTTCCCCTCACTTCCTCTTGTATCTACTTTTGTATAAC
>NW_026000093.1:21447858-21468544 GCF_001458135.2 Marmota marmota marmota
ATATTTTTTTTTTTTTTTTTTAATTTATTTTTTCTGTGTTGGAGATTGAACCCATGGCCTCATAATTTGCTAGGCAAATTCTCTATCATTGAGTTACACTCCTAGCCCTTAGCTTTTTAAAATTGTTGGGTTCTATTTGTAGATATTTTGTTAAGCATTTTTGTGTCCATTCTCTTGAGGGATATTGGTCTATAATTTTCTTTTCTTGTAATATCTTTGGTAGGGTTTTTTTTGGGGGGTGGGAGCTTGAACCCAGGGCCTTGTGCATGCAAGACAAGCACTCTACCAACTGAGCTATATCCCTGCCCTCTTTGGTATGTTTGAGATTAGTTTTACATTGCTTCATAACAGAAGTTAGAAAATATTGCTTCATTATATTGCTGAAGAATTTTGTATAAGATTTGTGTCATTTCTTCCTTATATGTTTGGTAAAATGTATTGGATGATGTGAATGTTGTATGAAGATTTTTAGGAAAAATTTAACTTCTTTGATAGATTTAGAAGCATTCAGATCTTCTAGTTGACCTATGTCAGTGTTAGTAAGTTATATTTTTTAGAGAGTTTATCCGCTTCATCAGGGAGTTTGCCCATTTCCATTTTATTGGCATGGTTTTTTTCTAATATTCCCTTGCTATAGTTTTGATATCTATAGGATATTTAGTGATGTCTTCTTTTCCATTTCTGATATTGGCATTTTATATTTTCTTCCTCTCATTCTCTCCCCCTCCTCCTAAATGCAAATGCCATGATTTTATTCTCTTTTATTGCTGAGTATTATTTCATTGTGTATATATACCACAATGGTCTTAGTAGAGGTTTTTCAGTTTCTTCTATCATTTCACAGAATTAGATTTTGGCTTTGTTAAATTCTATTGCATTTTCTTCCTAGTTTATTTGATTTCTGCTTTTATCTTTTTAATTTCCTTCCATATTCTTAGGATTTAATTTGCTTTTCTTCATCTATTTCATTTTTGTAGAAACGTATTACTATTAACCATTTCTTCTTTTTTAATGAAAGCATTGAAACTATGACTTTCCCATTAACCCTTGCATTAGCTGTATCACAGACATTTTGATATGTTTTCATTATCCATAAGTTCAAAATACCTTTTAGCTTTCCTTGTGATTTCTTCTTTTACCCCAGGGTTAGACTACTTAAAAAATTTTAAAATAATTAGATGTTTTTGTAGATATTGTTAAAAAATATTGATAATTTAACTTCTTTGTTGTCAGATAACATTTTTATGATTTCAGTCTTTTGAAATTTATTTATACTTGTCTTATTGCCTAACATACAGTCCATCCTTTTGAATGCTTCATGTGCACTTGGAATGTGCATTTCTGCAATGATAGGTTGTAGTAATCTCTAAATGAAATTTAATGAGTGTAGTCAGTAGTTATACAGGCATTATGTGGACTAACTGATTTTATGCTTAGTTGTTAGTGTTGGGAAAAATGTGTAGAAATAAAATATGTAAATTATAATTGGATAATATTTTTTCATATGATGGTCAGGCTTAGGCCGTCTTTACTATGGCACATAATTTGAAAGAGTTTAACCTCTTCTGTAATGGAATTGAAATCTTCAGAAATATATTGATATAAACATAGAGTTGGGTGCTGGGAGAATTTTAAAATGTTGCAGTTTATGTCTTCAGTCTCCCACAGTCTTTGCTGTGACATAATAGAAGATCTAATTCCTTCTAGCCAGAATATAGTCTGAAGTGATAATGTGAAAGAGTTTTGTTTCCAGAGTGGTATTTCTTTTTCCCCTAAATCCAAACTACAAGAACAAGAGAACATTTTTTCTGTACACCATATAAATACACCACAGATTTTTTTTTGTTTGGAAATTAACTAGAATCAAATAGAAAGTGATACCCAGGGTCCTAGGGTTGTAGTTCAGTGGTAGAACACTTGCCTAGTACATGTGAGTGCACTGGGTTTATCGGCACCACATAAAAATAATAAAATAAAGGCATTGTGTTCATCTACAACTAAAAAAAATATTTAAAAAAAGAGAAAGTGATACCCAGTGTATGCAGTATGACACCATAAAAATTTGATTAATTTTGGAATTGGGATAGTTTAATATATCATGTTATGACTATATTTCTAGGTAGGATACCAGACAAGTAGATAAATTTCAAATGAATCAAATATCTAATATCAAAAATCATAGAAGTACTTTTATAACTTTGGGATGGGGAAAGCTTTTCTAGCCATGACTCAAATTCTAAACTTTAAAAAGGTAGATCTGACTGTAAATGAAGTTCATGTCAGTAAGCAAAAGCAAAAACCACTGGACAAAGACAAAAGCAAAGTCAAAAGAAAAACAACAGGGAAAAATATTCATACCTTATAGCAGATAAAGGACTTGTCCTCCAATGTTTAAAGAACTTCTAGAAATCAAAATTAAAAGACCATCCATTCACTAGAAAAGTATGGGGAAAATAAGGATAGTTCACACAAAAGGAAAGACAATGATCTTGAGTTGTATAAAACATGCTAAGCCTTATACATAATAAAAATGCCAATTAAAACTACATGGAAATATTATTCCTTATCTACAAAATTGGCAAAAATCCCAGTGATAAAACTCTGTCTTTGTAAGGCATAGGAAAACAAGTATTCTCATACCTTGCTGAGTATGGGTTGGTACAATATCTGTGGATGGTACTTCGATATGTTGCAAGAATATAATGTACTTTTAATCATAGAATGTCCTCTTATAGAAATTTGTCCTACTTGCATACATGTAAAATGACATATGTACACAAGTCTTTAATTGTACCATTACTTTTAATAGCAAAATACTGAATACAATTTAAATGTCCTTTCATGAAGTTTTGTTATATCTATGCAATGGCAAACTTCTAGCAATTATAAAAAATGATAAAGTACTTTATATACTGAAATGAAAAGATCTCTAAGACATATTTTTAAGTGTAAAGATAAGATGCAGACAGACCTTATTTATCTCTGGTAATATTTGATTTGAAGTCTATTTTGTGTGTGTGATGTTAATATAGCCAAATTAACTTTTTTGTGTATGATTTTCTTTCAAATTGTGTCTTTATTTGAGAGGGAATCCTTTGCTAAACACATAAAGTTTATAGCTTGCTTTTTAATTGAGTTTGAAAATCTCTGCTAATTGAAATGCTTAATATATTTACATTTAGTGTAATTATTGATTTGGGTTTCTTCTGGATTATGTTATTCCTGGTGAGAGATAGTCAACTTTTCATTGTTTTTCTGTGAGAATGTGTCTTTTTTCTCTGTTTTAAATATTTTCTCTGTATACTTGATTTGTGGCAATTTAAGAATGATGTACCTATGTTTTTGTATCTGCTTGGGTTTATTGAATATTTTAGATCTGTATGTTTTGGTTTTTGATTAAATGTGGGAAATACTTTTTTTTTCCACCATTATTTTGTCATAATTTCCCCCTGTTCTCTTTTTCTTCTGTGATTTCAATTATACATTTGTTACTGAAACTCTGTTCCTTTTCTCCCTGTATTTTTCTGCATTTTTTTTTTTTTGATGATTTCTATTGTCTTAGCCTGGTGAGGCTGTTATTACAAAATAGAGTAGACTGGGGGGCTTTTAAACAATAGAAATTTGTTTCTCACAGTTCTGGAGGCTGGGAAGTCTAAGATAAGGTACTAGCAGATTCAGTGTTTAGTAAGTTCCTGCTTTCTGATTCATAGATGATGCTTTCTAGTTGTGTCTTCACCTGATAGAAGGTCAAGGCCCTCTCTGTGGTCTCATTTGTAAGAGCATTCATCTAGTTGTCTCCCAAAGCCCCCTGCTCTACCAGATACCATTACAATGGGGATTATGTTTCAGCCTATGAATTTGGGATAGGGTACAGGAATTTCAATCTATAGCGTGCATCTTAAGTTCACTGATCCTTCCTTTATTTGTGTCCAATTTGCTATTACTTCCATGGAATGAATATTTGATTTTACATATTGTATTTTTTTTTGTCATAAGACTTCCATTTGCTCTTTTATTCCAGTTTTCATCTCTTTCCTGAATTTCCAGACTTTACAATCTTTTTTTTTTTTTTTAATTTTTTTTATTGGTTGTTGAAAAACATTATAAAGCTCTTGACATATCATATTTCATACATTAGATTCAAGTTGGTTATGAACTCCCAATTTTACCCCAAATACAGATTGCAGAATCACATCGGTTACACATCCACATTTTTACATAATGCCCTATTAGTAACTGTTGTATTCTGCTACCTTTCCTATCCTCTACCATCCCCCCTCCCTCCCCTCCCATCTTCTCTCTCTACCCCATCCACTGTAATTCATATTTCTCCTTGTTTATTTTCCCATTCCCCTCACAACCTCTTATATGTAATTTTGTATAACAATGAGGGTCTCCCTCCATTACCATGCAATTTCCCTTTTCTCTCCCTTTCCATCCCACATCCTGTATCTGTTTAATGTTAATCTTTTCTACCTGCTCTTCCTCCCTGCTCTGTTCTTAGTTGCTCTCATTATATCAAAGAAGACATACAATCTTTACAATTATTACATACTTTTTGTTTCTTAGAGATTTAAAAAATTATCATGGTTAAAATTTTCACTTACTAATTTCCTTTACTAATTTCAGGATCTGGGTCATCAATAGGTATGTTTCTATTAACAGATACGTTTCTGTTAACTTTTTAAAAAATCTTTGTTGTGAGTCTCATATTCCTGTTTATTTGTATGTCAAGTAATTTTTTATTGTGTTGTAGATATTATATGTAAGTGATAATTTGTAGAGACACAGGTTTTTCTTTATCTTCTGATAAGAAAGAAGACAGTTAAATTAGTGGCAAATTCCTTTGATGTTTTACAGAGGCTTCATATAGAATGTAAAAAGGAAGGTCTTTTTTGCGTTTGGCCTTAGTCTTAGGGGAATATCTCATGGTTCTGAGATATGGTTTTTACTTCTAAGACATGGCAATTATGAGGTTCCTGAGGAATGCCTGAGATTATTACTAATCCCCTTAAATTTGCTGAGATTAAAATTCTAAACTACCTATGGTAGATAACTGGTTAAATCTCTGCTAAGATTCCTTCTGTTTCCCTACTCCCCCTCAATTTCTTTAGTCTTGCTTCACATATGCACAATAAGGGATTAGCCAAAGATTTGAAAAAAGTATATGCAGATTTTGGCAGTCTCTATTCTGTGACTCCTTGTTTTGGAAGATTATTCCTTAGTTTCTAACCACTATGGTAAACTCAAACTCAGTCCTCTAACTCTTTGGGCAAATAAGGTTATATATTTCCTTTGTGCCATTTAGATTGTGTTGTGCCTTTAGAAGAAAAGCTAGACAAATGTGCAACCTCATGTAATATGGTTTTCTTCTTTTAAGTGTTGAGTGCCTTCAAGTTTTGTCCTACTTTCAGTTGTTCTTGTGTACCTTTAAAAAAAATTTTGTCCAGAATTTATTGTTTCATATCAGTAGAAACTTTTGCCTGATAAAAGATAATTCGTCATTCCTGGATGTCGGAGTCCAGCTCCAACAGGGGGTCTCAGGAGAGAACGGATGGTGAGGAGTTGGCGAAAGGCGGGTGGAAAAACAACACAGACACCAAAGTGAAGGTGCTGATCCCAATCTTTACTTGTGAAGTTGATCATATATACTTTTCATTTTGGCAGGCTCACAGTACTTTGTGGTTACAAAACAGGAATCATTATTCAAAGAAACAAAATATTACCTAGCTACAATTAGATAAGAAGAATGTCTCTTGGCTTAGGCATAAGCAAGCATTTTTCCTTTCAGTTCGCATTTTGCTTTGAGCTGTTTCTGTTTAGTTAACTTTTAATAATAGTTAGAAATGTCCCAGACTATTGGCCTATACCTTGACTATTCTTTCTTGACTTACTGACTAGAACTGGTGCCATGGTTACGGCAAGTGGTTAACTTGTTATTAATTTTAATCAAACAAGAGTAAGAGCACAAACCATTGTGCACAGGAACAAGAACGAGTTGCCCAGTACTAAGCACTAATCTATCTTCTTAACATTAATTCTTCTTCTCTAGATTTTAATTTAATTTCTCAAAAACTTCCTTGACAGGAATACAGGGAGTTTTTCATTAGACATTAACAATTTATATTCCACAGCTGAATCATTGCATTTAGAGCAAACAGATCTATTCTTTAGAAGTAGTTGCATTAATTGGGAAAGTCATGTTTTTTTCCCTTCATACTTAATGGTCATATGAGAAGTTGCAACTATACTTATTAAAGGAATACAAAAACAAACCAGCCCATTCCCAGAAACATACTGCACTCCTCCAGAGGATGGATGCCTTGCACCATCCATCTCAGTAGGGCCTTGCCATTGCCTGAGTCAGGGGAGGGGCGCAGCACCTGGATGCTGTTAATTTTTTGTCTCAAATAAAATAGTATGTAGGGATAAACAATGCTAGGTAAGCACCCTCTGTTTCTTTTCTTTGGCTTGTTCACCATTTGTCCCTGAAACAATGCTCTGTTGATTAAAAAAATTATATTCATATTTCCCTTCCCCATGAAGTTATCCTCAGAAAAGCAGAACTTCCTGTAGATTTGCCATTTATTATTATGATGTTGGGCTAAATTATTCCCTGAAGTCACTGGAAATTTGAATGTAAACATTTGTAAATAGCCCAGTTTTGTTTTTAAATGAACACTTACATAGTACTTAACTTGTGCTATGTCTAAGCATTTTATATATAAATAAATTAATCCATTTAATAATCTATCAGTCCAGTGAGAGTGGATATGATGATTAGCTCCATTTTCCAATTAGGAAACTGAAGCAAAAAGAAATTAAGCTAGGAAGAGGGAAAGCCAGGATTTGAATCCAGGCATTCTGGTACTATTAGAGTACTCTTTTATTACTTACTTTTTGAGATGGGAGTCTCCCTGTGTTGCTCAGGCTGGTTTTGAACTCCTAGATTCAAGTGATCCTTACACCTCAACCTTCTAATTATCTAGGACTTGAGGCACATTTCACCATCCCTGGCGGTCTGTACTCTTTAGCTACTGTGCTCTGCTGCTTCTTCTCCCAGTTTATGCTGCCTATACTAATTATTCTCTGGGTATGTAACTGTTAATATTTATGAATTTTTCAAAATTTTTAATAGTGTCTATCTGTTGGTTTATAAACCATATCAAAGAACAGGAATCACATATTCTCTATTGTGATATATGCCCCCAAAGACTTAAGCACAACTTCCCCATAAATCTTGCGGATAAATACTAGACAATATTAATCATTTTTCTTCTTTTTTCACAATATTGTATTTATATTTCTTAATCAGTACTCATTTCTTCTGCCTTGTATTGCAACTAGTATTTCATAGATTTGACATTCCAATTAGGTTGTAAGATCATTGAAATAGAGACCATGCCTTCATCATTTTTGTAGACATTTGTTTCTACCCTAGCATCTAGCCGATACCTAGTAGATTATGCTATTCCAAAAATGTAATGGCAAAAATATACTTTTATTTGCCAGCTTAGAATCTTTGTATATCCATATATGTATGTACATATTTTGTTTATAATAGGAATAACTTGTTTTAGTGTCTTACTTTTACTTTGAACGTTCCACAGTCCTTCCATACTTACTAATTTCTTCTAATTTTTAAATTTATTATGGTCATTAACCCATATTAATTATACAAATTCATGGGATTCACTATGATATTTTCATACAGGCCTATATTGTGCATTAACCTTTTTCTACCTTCTCTCCCTTCCCTCTCGTTCCCTTCTTAGTTCCTAATAATTTCTCTCTTACTTTTAGATCATCTTTTTTTTTTTTTTAGTTTCCACATATAAAAGATACCATGTGATACTTGGCTTTCTGTGTGTGACTTATTTCACTTAATGTTGTGATATCCTCCAGTTCAATCCATTTTTCCTGCAAGGACAGAATTTCATTCTGTAGGGCTCTATTGTGTGTGTGTGTGTGTGTGTGTGTGCGTATGTATGTGTGTGTATATATGTGTATATATATATATATATATATATATATATAATGTTTTCTTTATCTGTGCAACTATTTATTGTCATGTAGACTGATCCCATATCTTGGTTATCATGAATAATGCAGCAATAAACATATGGTAGTTCTGTTTTTTAGTTTTTTGAGGAAACTCCATACAGTTTTCCACAGTGGTTATTATAATTTATATAATCTCCAATAGTGTAGATGGCCTTTTATTTTTCCACATCCTTGCTAGCATTTGTTTGTTTGTTAACGGTCATTCTCACTGGAATGAGAATATATCTTATTGTAATTTCAATTTACATTTCCCTGATGGCTAAAGATATTGAGCATTTTTATATATTTATTGTCAAAATTGTATTTTTTATTTTGAGATTCTGTTCAAATTATTTGTCCATTTTTTGATTTGAGTACATTTTGTTATTTTTTTTTAGTTCTTTATAATATTCTATTAATCCTTTGTCTAATGAATAGCAGGTAAAGATTTTCTCCCTTTCTGTAGATAGTTGCTCTCTGTTGATTGCTTTATTTGCTGTGTAGAAGCTTTTTAATTGGATGCAATCCCATTTGCCAATTCTTTTTGCTTCATGTGCTTTTGGAGCTTATCCAGAAAATTATTGACTGTGCTGATGTCTTGAAGCATTTTATGTTTTTCTCAGTAGTTTCAAAATTTGAGCTCTTACATTAGGGTTTTGATCCATTTGGAGTTGGGTTTTTTATAGGTAGAGAGATAGGGGTCTCCTGTATATGGATATCCAATTTTCTAAGCACCATTTATTGAAGAGAATGCCTTTTCTTCATGTGTATTTTTGTCAAGAGATCAGTTGACTGATCAGTTCTTTCTTTTGCTTCATTGGTCAGTGTTTCTGTCTTCATGACAATTATCATGTTGGTTTTATTAATACAACTCTTGTGTCCTGAAATCTGGTATTGTGATGCCTCCAGCTTTGTTCTTTTTTTCAGTTTTGCTTTGGCTATTTTCTGCTGTCTTTTTATGGAAAAAGTGTGATGAGCTTTCATTTATTCATTCAGTAAATGTTTTAGAGTACCTGCCACGTGCCAGGTATTGTTCTAGTTATTTAGTTTGTATCAATGCACAAATCAAATTCTCTCTTTTCATGTAGATTACATTTTTTGAGAAAGTAAAGATAACAAAAATAAATATTGTGTTGTGGTATTACAAAGAAAAATAATAAAGATATAGAATGTGATGGAGAGTACTATTTTAGATTGTGTGATCTGAGAATTCTAAGAAGAAGTGATAATTGAATAGAGACCTGAATTTTTATAGGATCTGAGGAAGTCCCACATTTTTGTCTGAACAACCTGGTGAATATTTAGGGAGGAGTAAGAAGTTTTTGTGTACTATTGCATGGTAGAAGGACTATAGATAACACTAATGTACTTTATATTTCAAAAAGCTAAAAGAAAGGTTTTGAATGTTTTCACCATAAAGAAATGATAAGGATTTGAGGAAATGATATGTTTAACCTGATTTAAACATTATATAGTGGTATATTTTTATTGAAATACTCATGATACTCCTTAAATGCATATTTTTATATTTAATTTAAAATAAATTTAAATTTATAAAAATGTATGATTGAAGTTAAATGTTCATGTTTACTTTACAGGTATTGGTTTGCCTTGAAAAAGGGTTACCACGTGGCTTTCAAATG
This sequence comes from Marmota marmota marmota, assembly GCF_001458135.2. NCBI lineage: Eukaryota > Metazoa > Chordata > Mammalia > Rodentia > Sciuridae > Marmota > Marmota marmota. The sequence goes on from NW_026000093.1 coordinate 21,457,545, forward strand.
TAATAGCAAAACGAATAGCTTCACCAAAGAGCAAATTGATCAACATAAAGAAGTTATAGATAGAGTGACTGATTTGAGCATGCTCAGGCTATTTGAGACCTACCTGGAAGGCTGCCCACAACTTCTTCTTCAGCTCTATATCTTTCTGGAACATGGACAAGCAAATTTTAGTCAGTGTAAGTCTTTATTAACACCATGTTAGATGTTGGATGCCACTGAAATCTTATATCAACTATATAACTCTCAGGCAGGTTTTAGAGTTTTCAATCCTTTAAAAATTGTTTTTTGAAAATTAAATTCAGTAATATGGTTCAGATATTAAAAAATATAAAGATATATTGCCTCCTTTTCTCTTCTTCCTATTCCTTCCTTTGTCTACCAAGAAAGGAAATCACTGCTGAAGGAAGGCTGACTGTATAATGAGATGTTAAGATCAGGCAAGCTGACTGAAAATTCTAGTCATGCCAATTATTAACATCAGTAATTCAAGAAAACCTTGTAAACATGTCCCCCTATGTTTAACCTAGATGTATTCTTAACTCAACTTTTCCTTAGATCCCCAAAATGCCCAAAGCCATTTCAGTTTTCTAAGGCAAAATATGAGGAGTGTAAATTGGAGGAAGAGACAGGGAATTTATCAACTGTAATTAAAATGCCTTATTTGCAAATTTTATAAAACTATGGCAAAGTGAACACATTGCTAGGACTTTGCCAGGCTTGAAGGAGATTGAGCAAGTGAGGGTCCTTGAAATTTAAGTTTTACTACCTTTGTGATAAATCCACCTCTTAGGTAACAGTATTGATCATCTTTAAACATTTTTTAAAAATTTTTATTGTTGGTTGTTCAAAACATTACATAGTTCTTGATATATCATATTTCACACTTTGATTCAAGTGGGTTATGAACTCCCATTTTTACCCCGTATACAGATTGCAGAATCACATCAGTTACACATCCATTGATTTACATATTGCCATACTAGTGTCTGTTGTATTCTGCTGCCTTTCCTATCCTCTACTATCCCTCCTCCCCTCCCCTCCTCTCCCCTCTTCTCTTCTCTCTCTACCCCCTCTACTGTCATTCATTTCTCCCCCTTGTATTTTTTTCCCTTTCCCCTCACTTCCTCTTGTATGTAATTTTGTATAACCCTGAGGGTCTCCTTCCATTTCCATGCAATTTCCCTTCTCTCTCCCTTTCCCTCCCACCTCTCATCCCTGTTTAATGTTAATCTTCTTCTCCTGCTCTTCGTCCCTACTCTGTTCTTAGTTACTCTCCTTATATCAAAGAAGACATTTGGCATTTGTTTTTTAGGGATTGGCTAGCTTCACTTAGCATAATCTGCTCTAATGCCATCCATTTCCCTGCAAATTCTATGATTTTGTCATTTTTTAATGCAGAGTAATACTCCATTGTGTATAAATGCCACATTTTTTTTTATCCATTCGTCTATTGAAGGGCATCTAGGTTGGTTCCACAGTCTTGCTATTGTGAATTGTGCTGCTATGAACATCTATGTAGCAGTGTCCCTGTAGCATTTTTATGTTTAATATGAATACTGAGGTTTCTAGGGAAATCATCAAAGAATAATATCAGAGCATATCATTGAAGGATGTGGGTTATTAAGTTGAAAGATTGAATAAAAATGGCTCGCCAAGCTCATTGTTATCATTTCAGCAAAGCAAAGATAAAATTCTAGAAGATTTGAGAAGGAAAAAAATGATCACTTACTAAAGATAGAGAAACCAAATGGCATTAAACATTCTTAACTGTAACAGTTGAAATTGGAATAACAGTGACGATTTCAAAGTTTCAATGGAAAAAAAATCAACTTTTTAATTCTATTTTTAACAAAACTGTGTCTCAAGAGTGAGAAAGGAGGGGCTGGGGTTGTAGCTCAATGGTAGAGCACTTGCCTTGCATGTGTGAGGCACTGGGTTTGATTCTCAGCACTGCATATAAGAAAAATAAAAAAATAAAGGTTTATCAACAACTAAAAAGAAAATAAAATAAAAAATAAAAAAGAGTGAGAAAGGAATAAAGACTTTTTGAGCCATAACATGGTCTCAAAATACTTAGCTTTTGTGCAACATAAGAAGGAATGAGAATCAGGAAATAGGACATCAACACAGAAGAGAGGTGAAGGGAAGTTCTGGGATGATAGGAAGCAAGCCTCAAGAATAAGCAGCCTAGGGCTCTGGTTATAACTCAGTGGTAGAACACTTGCCTAGCATGTGTGAGGCCCTGGGTTCGATCCTCAGCACCACATAAAAATAAATAAATAATAAAATAAAGGTATTAAAAAATACAATAGCATTATTAAAAAAAAAAAAAAAAAGAATAACCAGCCTAGAGCAGGAGGATGGTAGTAGAAAAAAATTGGAGGGGGAAATAAAGGAAAAGAAATGACAGATGTATACACAGAGGTTTTCTCAATCAGTTTGAAGTATTTGCTAGGAAATAGGGATAGGGTAAAAAAAAATTAAGCAAGTGAGCAAAAGCAGAGTTTACTGCAGAAAAAAATGTAATGTTTTAAAGAAAATAAAATATAATCAGAGTGACTGAGCAGTTAAAAAACCAAGACCAAATCAAACCAAAAGTCCCTGTATACTTATGTAGTTGTAATAAAGTAAAATAAATATTGATTTTACCAAATGTTGTGATGTTGCTCTTTTAGAAAGAGATAAATGGAGGCTATGTGGAATGCACATGTATACTAAAATGTCTTCTTTCTAAATAGGAAATCAGTAAACAATGTTTAAAACAGATAAGTTAAACATAATGCATATTTTAGGTAGAAATAACTACCTGTCATAGTAGAAACTTAGGAGAATTGATAGTGATTTCTTCTGGGGATTTAAATTAAGTGGTAAGGAAGGGTAGAAAAGGGTACTGCCATTTTTCTAGTAAAGTTTGTAGAAATTTTTAGCTTTTTAAACTATGTGTATGTATTAATTTGGTAGAAATTAAAACCAATTATAAAAATAGCTCATAGGGCAATTTAGGAGAAAGTGATGTTTTAATTCAAATGTTTTTGAATTAAAGAAGAAAAGAAATCCTACTAGTGAGGTCCATTGTGTCATGTGCCAAAACCAAGAAAGAGTATACAGAGACATTTTTCAGGTCCTGTTCTCATTATCCTCATCAGTAGATAAATTGTTGTAAGTCTAGCTATCATGTAGACTTCCAGTGGGGCTTAATTAAAATTACTAGCACTCTGTATTCTCTAAATTATTTCATTTTAGTTTTCTGATGCTTTGCTTTTGCTTTATGGAAGTCCCTTGCTTTAACTGTGGGGCTAATAATAACTTGCATTTCCAAAATAGTAATGAATTTATTCTTCTGTTCCTTGTTAGGGAAAAATGGAGTAAAGATGTCAAACCTATAGAAGTTTGGTTTTAGAGCATATTTGTTCATTTGAGTCATTATCTTCAGGATATGAAAACTTGAGCTTGTTAATGTTTTATACTTATGTTAAATTTTCTTTTTAACTGCTCCTCTTCTTTGCACCATGAAGCTGTACCTTGTGAATTAGGTATATATTCAAGGTCAAAATTAAAATGTCGAGAAAACTTAGGATTATACTTGTTTTTAAACAACCAGAGTATGCAGTTCCCATTATTCCAATTGCTTAATAAAATTTGTTCAGTGAATTATTCAGAAGCACTTCAAAGCAGCCTGATGGTAGTGGATTAGTATACCAACTTTGGAATCAAGAAAATTTAGATTCAAATTTCAGTTCTATAATTTTTTAGTTATGTGACTTTGACCAAGTAATATATTTTGTCAAGCTCCAGTTCCCTCACATGTAATATGGGAATATTATCTCCAAGGATTAGATAAGTAAATTGCCTGAATGTGTTTGTGAGACTCTGTGTATACAGATAAAGCATTTATGGCATCTAGTAATATAATATTGCTGTTACTATTCCTGTAACAATAGGTCTTTTTTATTTTTTGTTTTGTAGATGCAGCTATCATGCTTTCTTGCTGTGCCATTTCTTGGTCAACTGTTGATTTTCAAATAGCTTTAAGAAAATCCTTGCCTGATAAAAATCTCCTTAATGGATTCTGTCCCAAAGCCACCTATCTCTTTTACAAGTTGTTTACATTATTGTCTTGGATGCTTAGTGTTGTACTTCTATTGTTTGTAAATGATAAGGTTGGATTATTTATGTTGTTATTACTTTGGATTGTAGGTTTAATATGGGCATGTAAAGAACAAACTCAGTTTTGTAATTCCAAAAGTATGGAATTCTTATATAGAATTGTTGTTGGATTTATTCTTGTCTTTACATTTTTTAATATTAAGGGACATAATACTAAATGCCCAATGTCTTTTTATTATGTTGTAAGAGTGCTGACCACACTGGGTATATTGATTGGGTTCTGGGTTTATCCACTTTCTATTTTTAATTCAGATTACTTTGTACCTATCAGTATCACTTTAGTTCTTTCTCTTCTCCTTGGGATTATTTTTCTTATAGTTTATTATGGGGTTTTTCACCCAAATAGAAGTGAAGAAACAAAATATGATGAAACTGATGGAAGATATGTTCAAAGAGATTGTAGAATGAAGTATTTCCTAATGGAATAAGCTATTAATTTATAAGATATGTTTTATTGTTATTTGTTTCATTGGTTAGTAAAGAAAAATATGTGTTATGTGTGTATTGTCTCTTTATTTTTGCTACCTTTAATTTGAGAATGGTTCTGGTACATTAATTTTGAATGTGAGAGAACATAATGATATTTTATTATTTAAATTATTATTATTTGTGTTTTTTGTGGCTCTGGGGATTGCATCCTGGGCCTTGTGCATGCTGGACAAAGTATTATACCACTGAGCTCCACCTTCTGCCCTCTTATTTGGTTTTGAAGGTCTTGAGTACAAAGATGTTTTCTTACTGTATCTGGTAAAGCTACCATCTTGAGCCTGAAATGGAAGAAATAATCTAGTTCCCACAAAGGCTGGCCTTGAGGTATTCTCCAGGTTTTCTCTGATTGTTCCTAAAATTGCTCTACCTGTTGTGGAGAACTCCAAAGGGAACAGAAGAGCAGAACACCTTATTCTTCTTTTCTTTACTGTCTTGATTCATTGCATGTATTTTGAGTTGGGGACAGACTAAGTAGAAGAAAAGGGAATGGAGGGAAGGTGAAGAAATTAAATCCTTTTTTATTTTTTAATATTTATTTTTTAGTTTTAGGTGGACACAATATCTTTATTTTATTTTTATGTGGTGCTGAGGATCGAACCCAGTGCCCCACGCATGCCAGGCGAGTACGCTACCATTTGAGCCACATCCCCAGCCCAAGAAATTAAATTCTTAGTGAGCACCTACTCTGCTGCTTTTCATGAATTTCCCAATTCAGTAAATATGAAAGAAAATTTGCATGCATTTGAGAGGATTGAAAATTTCATTATTTACTTATTTTTTAGATTTTCTGAATAAAACTAAAATAATTTTTACTAATTAATTAGGTATGACAGCAGAATGCATTTTGATTCATTGTACACAATTGCAGCACAACTTTTCATTTCTCTGGTTGTACACTATGTAGCATCGCACCATATGTGCAGTCATACATGTACCTAGGGTAATGATATCCATCTCATTCCACCATCATTCCTGCCCCCATGCCCCCTCCCCACCCTTTCCTTTTCTTTGCCCAATCAAAGTTCCTCCATTCTGAGTAAAACTAAAATTTTATTCTTGATATATTAATTCTATTTATGCTAAAAGTTATAATATTTTATTTGTATTATATGTATTTTAAAAATATGGTAAAAATTATATCAAATTTACCATCCTAACCATTAAGTACAGTTCAGTAGTGTTAAACTGTATTTGCTTTGTTATACAACAGATCTCTAGAACTTTATCCTCTTGCAAAACTTAGTAATTGTTCAATGGATATACAGTCTTTATCCTGTCCCTGGCCATCTTAATTCTATTTTCTGTTTCTATGGGTTTGGCTCCTTTAGATATCTCATGTAAGTTGAATCATGCAGTATTTGTCTTTGTGACAGGCTTATTTAATTTAGGAAAACTTCCTCAGTGTTCATCCCTATTAAGAGTATGTAATAGCATTTCCTTCTTTTTTAAGGCCAAATAATATTCTATTTCATATGTATGCCACATTTTCTGTATTCATTCATTTATTAGGGAACATTTGTCTTGATTCCACTTCTCTCTTGGCTATTGTGAATAATGCAGCAATGAACATGGGTGAAATAAAGTATTTCTTGGAGATTCTGCTTTTAATTTTATTGAATATATACCCCAAGGTGGGTTTGTTGTATCATATGGTAATTCTGTTTTTAACTCTAAAGAAATATTCATGCTGTTTTTCCTAATGGTGGCCCCATTTTATAATCCTACCAACAGTGCACAAAAATATTGATTTCTTTGTATCCTTACCAACATTTGTTATTTTCTGGTTTTATTATTATTTCTCTTTGTAGTGTGATTTGCCTTTGTCCAATGATTAATGATGTTAAGCATCTTTTCATGTGTTCCTTGTATATCTTCAGTAGAGAAATATCTATTTCATAAGGGTTAATATCTAACATATAAAGAACTAAACCTCTAGAATAGCAGCAAAACTCCAAATAACCTGATTAAAAATGGAAAGGTGCAATCCCAGCAGCTCAGGAGGCTGAGACAGGAGAATCATGAGTTTGAAGCCAGCCACAGCAATGGTGAAGCGCTAAGCAACTCAGTGAGACCTAGTCTCTAAATAACATAAAAAAATAGGTCTGGAGATGTGACTCAGTGGTTGAGTGCCCCTGAGTTTCAATCCCTGGTGTGCGCACGTGTGCGCACATACACACACAAAATGGAAAGGACTTGAGGTAACCAAATTATATTTTATTTTAATTAGTTTATTTTTTGGGGAAATGCTGAGAGCCATAGCTAAGTAGGTACGACACATGGCAATTTCCTTGTCAGCCTACCCCATGTTGCTTAGAGGAAGGACTCTCCATTGTGGACCCAGGTCATTTGCAGTGACTTTGCATGAAAGGTGACCTTGCTCAAGGACCAGGGCGGATCCGGATTTAGGGTGGATCAGGGTTTAGGGCGGATCAGGGTTTAGGGCGGTTCCAGGTTTAAGGTGATTCCTGCTGGGAATAGGGCGTATCCTGCTGCCTCAGGCGCCTTGAGTTCCTGTTGAGTTCTCGTGGGATTCAGAGAGTATTTGGGATTCAGAGCCCCGTGGAGAGTGTGGATTTTGCCCAGAACGTGTGTGTAGAGTGCTGGTGACAGTTCGGGAATAAAGAATTGCTGTTTGAATCTACAAGGCTGTGAGTGGCTCGTGATTTTGTGCCCAGCCAGACTGCGGCAGGGAAAGATGAGTTTTATTGAAATGCTACAAAGTAAATGTAACCTCTTAAAAATGGGAAGTTAAGGGACATCTAGGTGGTCTTCTTTGTCTGTGACCCATTCTCCACATATCAGAAAAGGGACTTCATTTTGAGAACATCCAATACCCAACACAATATAGAGGTTAGTTGTTGAATTAATCAGTGAGTGAGAGATGAACTGGATAGGAGAGAATGAAGAGATAGCAGAGGCTGGGAGTATTGGAGCAGGCTAAACATGTTAGAGTGATCAAAGAAGGGAATTAGGTAGAAAATCAACATGTTCAAGTGTGCTGGACTGATATTTCTAGCAGCTGCTGGTTCCCAGGCCAGAGTGGTGGGCCTCAGTTTGCTAGTGGGGGTGCCCCTCTAAGTGAGAACATGGCAGGGCCCACATGGGCTGGTTTATCACTAAGATGCAGAGAAAGGCCATTTCTCTGTTGGGGACTGTATTTCCAGGTGTTGTTGATGTCAGCTTCTTTTTCTTCTTCCTCCTCCTTTTCTACTTTGTTCTCTTCCTTCTCTTCTTCCTCCCTTCCTCGTCCACCTCCTTTTATTTCATTTTAAAGATAGGTGCTGATCACTTGCTTTGCTTGGATAATTCTAAGCAAAAGGAAGATTTAATGACAATCATTGAGAGCAGCTGTAAACTTCAGACCTGAGCTTGAAAGATCATATTGCTCTATGCTCTGGAAGGTCCGTCTCCAGAATTCATTACCATTTTCAAGTCTGTAGTTGAGTAAACTTCCCTTTTAAAAATTTGTTCTAATTAGTTATACATGATAATAGAATGCATTTTAACACATCAAACATAAATGGAGTCTAACTTCTCATTCTCTGGTTTTACATGATGTAGAATCATGCCAGTCGTGTAATCATATATATACATAGGGAAATAATGGTCAGTTCATTCTACTAACCTTCCTTCCCCACAACCCCTCCCTTCCCTTCACTTCCCTCTGCCTAATCCAAAGTACCTCTATTTTTCCCTAGTGCCACCTACCCCCTATTGTGAAGTAGCATCCACATATCATAGAAAATATTCAGCCTTTGATTTTTGGGAATTGGCTTATTTTGCTTAGCATGATATTTTCCAGCTCTGTCCATTTACCTGTAAATGCCATAATTTCATTTTCTTTAAGGCTGAGTAATATTTCATTGTGTATATATAACACAATTTCTTTATTCATTCATCTGTTGAAGGGCACCTAAGTTGGTTCCATAGTTTGGTTATTGTGAATTGAGCTGCTATAAACATTGATGTGGCTGCATCATTGTAATACACTGCTTTTAAGCCCATTAGGTATAAACTGAGGAGTGGGATAGCTGGGTCAAGTGGTGGTTCCATTCCAAGTTTTCTGAGGAATCTCTATACTGCTTTCAAGAGTGGTTGCGACAATTTGCAGTCCCACCAGAAATGTATGAATGTAACCTTTTTCTCCACATCCTTGCCAATATTTATTATTGCTTGTATTGATAATTGCCATTCTGACTAAAGTGAGATAAAAATCTTAGTTTTAAATTGCATTTTTCTAATTGCTAAGAGATGTTGCACATTTTTTTCATACATTTGTTGACCACTCATATTTCTTCTTTTTTGAATTGTCTGTTCAGTTCCTTTGCCCATTAATTGACTGGGTTATTTGGATTTTTGGTGTTAAGTTTTTTGAATTCTCTATATTCTGAAGAATAGTGCTCTATCTGAGGTGCATATGGTAAAGATTTTCTCCAATTCTTTAGGTTCTCTCTTTACATTATTGAATGTTTGCTGAAAAGAAGCTTTTTAGTTTGAATCCATTCCATTTATTGATTCTTGATTTTACTTCTGGTGCTTTAGGAGTCTTGTTAAGGAAGTTGGTTCCTAACCCAACATGATGAATATTTAGGCCTACTTTTTCTTCTAGCAGGTTCAGGGTCTTTGTTCTAGTGCCTAAGTCTTTGATTGACTTTGAGTTGAGTTTTGTGCAGGTGAGAGATAGGGGTTGTTTATGTGGTCCATATAGTGATATTTTTTTTCTATCCTTTCACCTTCAATTTGTGAATGTCTTTGCCTGTGATGTGAGTCTCTTGGAGACAGCATATTGATGGGTCTTGTTTTCTAATCCAGTCTGCCAGTCTATGTCTGTCAATTGATGAGTTTAGGCCATTAACATTTAGGGTTATTATTGAGATATGATTTATATTCCATTCATTTTGGTTTATTTCAGTTTTTTAATTTGACTTAGTTTCTCCTTTGATTGTCTTTTCCTTTAGTGTAATTCCTCCCCCTGATGGTTTTCAATTTTTTAAAAAAATTTCCTCCTCATGGAATATTTTGCTGAGAATGTTATGTAGTCCAGGCTTTCTAGTTGTGAATTCTTTTAACTTTTGTTTATCATGGAAGGTTTTTATTTCATCTTCAAATCTGAAGCTTAATTTTGCTGGCTGTAAAACTCTTGGTTGGCATCCATTTTCTTTCAGAGTTTGGTGTATGTTTTAGGACCTCTTAGCTTTGAGGGTCTGGGTTGAGAAATTAGTTGAGATCCAAATTGGTTTCCCCATATATGTAATCTGATACTTTTCTCTTGTGGGCTTTGAAATTCTATCCTTATTCTGTATGCTAGGCATTTTCAGTATAATGAGCCTTGGTGTGGATCTGTTGTAATTTTGGGACCCCGCAAGCCTGTTGTATTTGATTTTACATTTCATTCTTTAGACCTGGCAAATTTTCTTTCTTTTCTTTTTTCTTTTTCTTTTTTTTGACCATGTCCTAATTTATTTCAAATGTGTATCAGCAAATTAGTAAACACAATATATTCAAACTGACTAATAATAAGAAAAAATACATTGTCTTACTATGTCCTAATTTATTTCAAATGTGTATATCAGCATGATTTTCATGGTAAAAAATTCAATAAGACTTAGCTTGAAAATCAGGATCATGTCATATCAGTGCTTTTGCTCAACATTGTTCTTGATATTCAGGTAACATATTTAGTAGAGAAAAGACAGCAGAGGTACACCAATTGTAAATAATACCATTATTATCTGAAAATAATTGTTAAAGTTCAGAACAATTTAAACACTGAAAACTTAATGTTTTTCATATAAATGTGATTCAACTATTATGATGCTAACATTCATGAGGACAAAATATGAAAATATCAAGGAATATTCAGGGGAGAAATTATAAAAATTACATATACATTCAAAAACACAAGTCAATGAAAATCATCAACACATTCTTATACTGGTGCATAAACTGAAGTCAGAAAAGATAAAGTCACAGTAGTATATTTATCATGTCTATATCTGGGTAATTATCTATCCTGAGTATGAAAGGTGAGATTCACTCACCTAGGGCAATAGGAAGAAATTGGAGCTTCTGCTCAGAATAAATTCAGGCATCACTTATAAAAACTGCTCTGAAAGTTATAAAACTTTGACTTCATGGATGAATTTATTTAGACAAAATAGATGAGGTGTTTTTTTTAAATTTTAATTTTTTTTTTTTTAATTTTTTATTGTGGGTTGTTCAAAACATTACAAATTTCTTGACATATCATATTCCACACTTTGATTCAAGTGGGTTATGAACTCCCACCTTCACCCCATACACAGATTGCAGAATCACATCAGTTACACATCCATTGATTTACA
>NW_026000093.1:21472153-21482037 GCF_001458135.2 Marmota marmota marmota
TGGTCACAGTTCCCTCTACCTTGCCAGCGCAGGGGGAGGGGGCGGCTCTGCCTCTCAGCAGGCCGCTGCTCCTCTTCTGCTGGTGGGTCGCAAGCCCGCCTACCTTGCAGGAGTGTTAAATTTTAATTTCCATTTTTAAAAATTAGCGACCAAAGTCTCATTGAGGACTAGGAGTTAAATATACACATAGAGATGTTTCTGCCTGCATAGCTCTGCCCAATTTCATAAGGGAGAGAGATACTAGGAGTTGATCAATTTTCTTAAGGCACCTACTCTACCCACTACCATCCAATATCCCTATTCTTTTTTTCCTCACATCTTCATACATATATTTTATATAACACTGAGGGTCTCCTTCCACCATCCATGCAATTCCCTTTCTCTCTCCCTTTCCCTCCCACCCCTCTTCCCTATGTAGAGGTAATCTTTCCATGCTCGTCTCCTCTTCCTCATTTTGAGTCACCCCCTTTATATCAGAGAAGACATTTTGGATTTGTTTTTTTGGGATTGGCTAACTTCACTTAGCATAATCTGCTCTAATACCATTCATTTCCCTGCAAATGCCATGATCTTATTATTTTTTAGTGCTGCGTAATATTCCATTGTGTATATATGCCTCATTTTTTTTTTTTTATCCATTCATCCATTGAAGGGCATCTAGGTTGGCTCCACAGTCTAGCTATTGTGAATTGTGCTGCTATAAACATTGATGTGGCTGTGTCTCTATAGTATGCTGTTTTTAGGTCCTTTGGGTATAGTCTGAGAAGAGGAATAGCTGGGTCAAATGGTGGTTCCAGTCCCAGCTTTCCAAAGAATCTCCATACTGCTTTCCAAATTGACTGCACCAGTTTTCAGTCCCACCAGCAGTGTACATTTGTCTTCATCACGGCTGCCATTCTTACTGGAGTGAGATGATATCTTAGAGTAGTTTTTACTTGCATATTTTTTATTTGTATTTCTCTGATTGCTAGAGATGATGAGCATTTTTTTCGTATATTTGTTAATTGATTGTATATCCTCTTCTGAGAAGTGTCTGTTCAGATCCTTGGCCCATTTCTTGATTGGGTTATTTGTTTTTTTGGTGTATATCTTTTTGAGTTCTTTGTATAACCTAGAGATTAGAGCTCTATCTGATGTGTGAGGAATAAAAATTTGTTCCCAGGATGTAGGCTCCCTATTCACCTCACATATTATTTCTCTTGCTGAGAAAAAACTTTTTAGTTTGAATTCATCCCATTTGTTGATTCTTGGTTTTAATTCTTGTGCTATAGGTGTCTTATTAAGGAAATTGGGGCCTAACCCCACATGATGGAGATTAGGGCCTACTTTTTCTTTATTAGACGCAGAGTCTCTGGTTTAATTCTTAGATCCTTGATCCATTTTGAGTTAACTTTTGTGCATGATGAGAGATAGGGATTCAATTTCATTTTGTTGCATATGGATTTCCAGTTTTTCCAGCACCATTTATTGAAGATGCTATCCTTTCTCCAGTGCATGCTTTCTGGCAAATTTTCTGATATTATTTTATTGATGAGATTGTACATTCCTTTGGCTTGTATCTCTGTGCCTTCCTCTGTCCTGATAAATCTTAAATTTGGTCTTTTCATTGTATATCATAATTCTTGAAAGTTCTGCTTATGGTTTCTTACCGTCTTCTTTGTGTGATCAACTTTATTTTCAAGATTATATATTTTGTCTTCATTGCCTGAGGTTCTGTCTTCCAAATGGTCTAGTCTATTAGTGATACTTTCCATTGAATTTTTAGTTTGGTTTATTTGTTTTGAAAATTTCTGCTGGATTTCCTTCCATAATCTCTATCCCTTTATTGAAGTGATCTTTCACCTTCTGAAATTTATCTCTGATTTCCTTCCTAACATTATTTTTTATGTTGCGGATCAGTTTAACTATATATATTCTGAACTCCTTCTCTGACATTTCTTCTACTGTTTTGTCAATGGATTCTATTACTGGAACATCTTGGTTTGTTTGGGGCACTTTGTTCCCTTGATTTTTCATGTTGTTTGTGTGTCTTCCCATCTAGCAACATGGATCTGAGGTAGTACAGTTTCTACTCTGTAGACTTACAGTGTCCTTGAATGTTTCCAGTACCTCTTGTTTAAGGGGAAGATCAATATTAACAGCACCCAATGCAAACAATATATAGTCTTAAATGAGATAGCTCCTCTTAAGATACTAGGCATTTTTCTCTCAGGCAGTTATGAAGGCTGAGAACTTGGATATGTATGTTTGTAGTGGAGAGTTGTTCTGTATAGGGCAGATCACGATCAGGCACTGAGAGCTGCAGGCTGGCCCTGTAGCTATGAGTGCTGGGCCAGCTTGGTGGCTAGGGATGAGATGGGAGACTGAGGATGGGGGAGCTGGAGGGCCCTGCTGGGTACTGGACTGATGCTGGATCTGGTAGGACCAGGAGAGATGCCTGACTGGGGAGGGAGTTGGGGACTGGGCTGATAATTGGGCTCAGAGAGTGCCTGCCCAAGTGGGCCCTGGGAACCTGGTGGGTTGTGGTGAGCCGTTCTAATTAGACCGTGGCCGCCATTAGAAGATGGCGCCAGCTTCCACTGTGGCCTGTGATAAACAACTCCTAATATGGAGAATTGGCACGCAATCCCTTCCCACCCTATGAGAAAGGTCCACGTGGCAGCTTAAGATTGGTATGCTGGAGGCTTTATTAGGCTGTGCTTGGGCGCTCGGCGACGGGTCACTAGAAGATGATACTTGAATCAAGGCCTGAATAAACTGCTGAAAGAAGAATCCTGTGTCGTGTTTTCCCTTGCCGGCGAGGGGTCGCGACAGTGGGTGCTGGATTGGCTAAACTGAGAGCAAGGTGTCCTCACACCCTGATCTGCTGTAGTCAGCCCCTTTCGTTCCTTAGGACTTATGGAGCTGGGGAGAGCCTGGTTCTCTCCTGCCTCTGCAGCAAGATGGTGGCTATAAGCACATCTAGCAAGAGGACTCCAAGTGCAACCAAACCTGCAGACACCTTTACAACAGACCTCTAAGCCCTGGCCAGTGTCCTAAGATGGAGGCCACCTCATCTCAAGAAGGCAATGGCGGCAGTGGTGATGTCCTAAGACAGAGGTGGCCGCATTTGGAGATTGGGAGACTGTGGGTGGGATGGCTAAACTTACATTTGATTTAAACTAAAGGCCTTTCTGAGCCGTCTTCCTTTTAGGAAAAAAAAAAAATGAAGGTACTGTGCTGCCCAAATTATATTTTAGTAGTTTTTTTTCTACTAAAAAGTAAATTTTGGTTGTAGGAGTAATAGGATGCTTGGGTTAGGCTTAACAAGAAATAACAAAGCTTTAAATTTCCTTTTCTTTTTCAGTTCCTCACTCTTTTTACTTGACTCAGTTCTTAGAATGAATCCTCAAAAACATCATTCTCTATTATTGATAGAAAAGATGGACAGTTCCACATTTAGTCTTATAACTTAATATATAACTTCTAGGTAGCTCTTGGGAACACAGGTGAATTTAAAGAACACAACACATTTCAACTGTCAAAGTGATATGAAAACAATATGTAAATATTAAGCACTAATTCTGTGCCTAGCACTTTGTGAGATACTGTTGTGGATCCAAAACAGGTATAGAATAGAATTCTGTTGCTTAAAAACGTTGCATACTGAAGCATTTACAGAAATTGATATTTGCAGAAACATTTTTTCATAAATTTACTTGCAACCTTTCCAGTAGTAAGTGAAACAAATATTGAATAATGGAAGTGGCTATATTTATATAATTACATGGAGCATATAAAACTCAAGATGTCCCCTGTGGGGAGCCTTTCTCACACGTGACTGGGCAACTCCCGGTTTGGGTCTGAGGCGCTCTGGCTAAACTGTGTCGGAGCTTTCCCGACCCTCTCCTGGTGCGAGAGCCTGTCTGTGTGGGGGTGTGACTGACCACTGACCCCGGGGGCCAATCACTGACCCTGACCTTGAAGTGCTGCCCCCCTCAACCTTCATTGGATGGAATTCTCCCCTGAATTTCTTGTTCCCCAATAAAAGGCTACTCCCTGGCGTGCTCCCTCTCTCTCTCTCCTGCTAGTCCTGAGTAATCCCTGCTGCCCTACCAGGTGGTTCGAGGTGGGAGCCAGAGGGGGAGCCGTCTCAGACCTGGTCATAGAAAAAGGTAACTGAGTCTGTGTGTTTATTTCGATCTCACTAGTTAACTTTTATGCCAAGAACCTCTTATTAGAAACCAGTGCGCTGGACGCATGGTGGAAGTCCCCACTGCTACTCTTTGTGAGAGAGAGGTAGTGTGGAAGGACTGTTTACTTTTGAAAGAGCTAGGGAATCTGCAGTGTACTTGGGCATGTGTTCCTTGTATATATTAACCTCATTTGGTGAGTGTCTCCCTCTCTCTGTGTGTTTGGTAGGTTTGAAGGGTTGAAGGTGAGAAAATAAGTTAGGTATATTTGGCAGCATCTGATTTAGCATTTTTGAGTCACAAAGAACCAAAAGATTTTTTTCTTCATTTATTCATGAAGTTTTAATGTCCATGTGTTATTTTCCTTCAACCTGAATAACTTTCTGTAGCATTTTCCATGGACTAGATTTGTTGGTGATAAATTTCTCTTTATCTAATCATGTTTTTATTTCTGTTTCATTCTCATATGATATTTTTGCAGGATATAGAGTTCTGGGTTGACAGATATTTTTTCCATTGAAGTGCTTGAAGACTTAATTTGCTATTAAATTCACTATTAGTTATTCCATTATTTCTGGCTTCCATGGTTCTCATAAAACTTAGTTGTTGGGATAGAGTTGTGGCTCAGTGGTAGAGTGCTTGCCTAGCACATTTGAGGCACTGGGTTCCAACCTCAGTACCACATAAAAATGAATAAATAAAGGTATTGTGTTCATCTACAACTAAAAAATTATTATAAAAAAGTTATTATTCAGATCCTGTTTCCCTGTATATAACTCCTCTGACTGTCTTGGGGATTTTTGCCTTTAGTTTTGGTCTACAGTAGTTTGACTACTATGTTTATGGATATAGTTTTTTCTTTGTATTTATCACAATTGGGGTTTTCCAAGCTTCTTGAACCTGTAAATTTTCATCTTTCACCGTATTTAGGAAGTTTTTGGCCTGCATTATTTCCATATTCTTTCTGCCTTTTTTTTTCTTGGAATCCACTTATATGTATGTTAGTCCTATTCATGTTATTTTACAGATCCCTGAGGTTCATTTCTTCCCGGTTTATTTTCTCTTTCCTGTTATTGGATTTGCTTTTAAGTTAATTGACTTTTTCTTCTACCATCAGTCTACTCTTACAATCATCCAATGGATTTTTAAAGTAATTTCACATATTTTTATGTTCTAGAATTTTCATTTAGTTCTTTTTTTCTATTTCTCTGTTGAAATTTCTTCTATTTTTATTCACTATAAGCATATTTTCCTTGGCCATGGTTGTAATAGCTGTTTAAAATCTGTCTGCTAATTCTAATATTTAGGTCATCCTGGGATTGGTCTTCATTGATTGCATTTTTCTCATGAGTAGGGTTCACATTTTCACTAATTTTGAATTGTGTCTTGGATTTTAGAAATGATGCATATTAGACTCTTTTGCTTCTGTTTGTTCTTTAGTAGAGTTTTGTTTTGTTTTCCTGATAAAAGGCAATTAAATTGAACTTTAAATTCTGAACTCTAATCTTTATTTGTTCAGATTTCTGTAGGCTGCTTAGAGTTTGCTCTTGATATGCAAGACCAGTGGGAGATTTAAGCAGTTAGCATGTGAACTGAAATCTCTTCTCTGTTCTTTCCTTCCCAAGATTTTCCCCCTTACTTTTCAATGGCTGTGGTCCCTCTGTTTTATCCTCTGGGTCTTAAAACCACTATGACTGCATTTGTTTTTTTTTTATTGTGATATGGTTTGTGTCAGTGTGCTGTCTGGGGTTTGTCATTACTCAATGCCATTCCTTCTTCTAAATGTTGATCCCTCTTGAGTGTTTGCCTATTTTTTTTTTTTGTATGTTTTATCCAGAGGTCATATTTGTGAAAGGTTGTGCACTATGAGCCCATGCCTACCTTTTTATTAATCTATGTAATTTTCAATAATTTTTCTCTAATATTTGCTTAAACAGACTATACAGAGGCTTTTATTTATACTTAATCCTCTCTTGCCCCTACTTTTATGACCTTCACAAAAATCATGCAATATAGATCTTATCATCAGTACCCTTTAACTGGGAAAACCAAGACTTGTAGAGTTTTAGTAAATTGCTGAAATTCACACAGATCAACTCTCAGACTTTTTGACCTCAAGTTCAGTTAACTTTCTATGGAACCATGCTGCCTTTATCAAAGGAATAGGTTGAGTGAACAGTAGGTTAGAACTGACACTGAGTTATTCATGATTTTAAAATCATTAAGTTATTATTATTATTTTTTTGCTCACAGTGTAATTAAAAAAATTCCCACCCAAATAATTTTCAGCCTTATATTAGAATAGGGCTGAATTATTTCACTGATAGTTTGAATAATATAATTTACAATATATGTAAGGGGAAATTTTAATTTACATACTGGAAAAAATGTGTAGAAAACAATATATATCTACTAAAGAGGCTGAGTATTAACACTACACAAAATTCGACTAAATACTACATTAAACAACTTTTTCAATTGATTTTTGTAACCAAGAATAAATGAGTAGATATGGTCAGATGTTTTGGCTAGTTTGAAAGCTCTTAAGATGACCTTTGAATAGCTAATGAATTTCCTTTAATTGATTTTATCCCCTTGTTTTCTGTATCATCCAGTCATGACTTATAATAACTTTAAATCTCCCCAAACTAAATTGTAAGCTTTTTATAGATTATTCTGTGCATATAAAAGACAAGTTGAAATTTAAAAAGACCAGAGAAGTAATTCTGAGCAATATTCTCAAAAAAGAACCTCATATGACTGTATCTTTCAGATCTACTTAAATACAAATGGGATATCTCTCTTGGTTAGACCTTTAGTGTTCATCAGAATCACCTTGAGGGCCTATTAAAATAGATTGCTGGCCATCACTCCCAGAATTTCTTTCAGTAGGCCTAGGTGGTGTTTGAAATTTATATGTCTCAAGGTCCCGGATATTGCTGATGCTCTATCTCCTCACCCTTCTTTGAAGAACAGCACCAAATTAAGCTTAGTTTTACTGTTATGAACCTAGTCTCTAAATAGCCACTAGAGGGCAATGGAACCACAGACAAATTGGATATACTGTTTAATCAGCTCTCTGGTTTTTTCCTACCAACTACTTATTGTTATAAGGACACCAAAGCCAAACAGTGATTTTCTACATGGTGTCTTGGGGCTTATTCTCAATTGTAATATAGAACAAAGCTTGTTCTTGTCATCACAGGGGTCATCTGGCTGATGTCCCATTTAGTCATCACAATGTATTTAAACTTGTACTTTTCTAGATGAGCACTTATACTTACTCTTTAAGAACCGTTTGTGGTTTTCTAAAAAGTTTACATATTAATATTAGACCTAGTTTGTTATGGAAATAATTGTTTTCCCATTAAATGTTAGTTATTGTTTTAAAATGTCTGCTTTTATTTTGTGAATGTAGAGCTCACATACTCTTTACAAAACTTCCTATATAATAAACCTAAATTTGCAGAATATAAAGATCACAGAGTATAGGGAATTTATAGTTCCTTTCTCCTAGACATATCACTTTGATAGTAGAAAAGAACTGGAGGAAAACCAAAAGATGTTGTTCACCAGGATGTTGATAAATTTTCTTCTGCCTAATATGGTATAGGATTGAAAGCTACTTTTTACTGCTGTTGTTGCTAATCTTTAAAAATTCTCACTTAGTAGATAAACTTAATATACTTTTTCTTTTTTTGTAACACCAGAAATTGAACCTAGGGCCTTGCAAGGCAAGCACTCTACCAACTGAACGACATCCCAAGGCCTTAATATGTGTTTCTTAATTATCAACTTGAACCAACAATTACTTTTCATTGCATTATAGAAGTTTGTATTTAAAGTCAAAGACCTGAGTTTGATTCCTGGGTTTGACATTATTACCTGTATTGCCTTGACAAAACATTTAACCTAAGTCCTTATTTCTCCATATGCAAAATAATAATTACATATTTAATAATAATAACAATGTCTCTTGGGGTTTTGTAAAAGTCAGTAATATACTCCATGAGAGAGTGTTTTGTTGATTGTAACTATCTCTGCAATTTTTTGTTTTTGACATTTTCCCACCAGTATGCAATATATTTTTAACTTTATTTTGATGTCATTATTATGCCTTTATGAAATTAATTACATATGTATAAGTAGCCACAATCATATGAAAAAATCAGAAATTAAGTAACAAGTTCAATTCTTTTGTAGAAAACATCTTAGTTTTTCACTGGGATGTTGTGTTACATATTGTTCCTGATTTGTACAAAATATAATGTATAAGACTCTTAAATACAGCTAATTTGTAATGAGGTTAGGAATAAGGTTTAAATTGCAAGTAGTTTTCTGGCCTTTGGAAGAATACATGAATGTGTGTGGGGTGTATATATGAACATGCATTTAATAGTTGGTTTCATTATATATTATAATGAAGTTATTATTATTATAATGGATAAATTATTACTATAAGATTTGTAATAAACATTAATTCTTTCTTTATTTTTTTTCCTAGACCATAGAATCCCTTAGCTGTGGTTGCTTTAAGGTTAATCACTGGCAAATTAACTAGAAAAATCCAATTTATGATGTTTCATATGTGTGTGTGTGTGTATGTGTGTGTGTGTGTGTGTGTGTGTGTGTGTGTCTGGCAGATTGCTTTGTTAACTAGAGTACAAACCCATAATCAGGGAATATAATTCTGTGTTCCTCAGAGGACTTTGCATAGTTTCCAGAGGTTTCTATTAGCATCAGAATATTGTTACTCTTTCTGAACTCCTAGAAAAGTGAATGGAGTATATTTTATTCCATTGAAAAATCTGATTCCCCTTTGAGGGCAAGGAATCAGTCCATCAGCATGTACTTCTGAGTGCTGTCTATGTAATGTATTCAGCATTGTGTTAGGTTAAATCTTAATAAGTACCTGTTGCTTTATTGATTGATCACCATTCCAGAGAGTGGTTTGTATTTTCCTGGTAGTCTGTAGATGAAAAGTGCTTTTCAAAAAATTCTGGGTAAAATAAGTTTATTGCAGTCTCCAAGGATATGACGATTGCTGTGGTAGTCTGTTGTTCTTTTTCAGTACCAGCTTCAACAAGATATTGTTTACATGCTCTACAGTTCACCAATTTAAAGTGTACAGTGCTTTATAGTAAACTTTTTCTCATTTTCAACCATCATCATAGTCAATTTTAGAACATTTTTATTACCTTAAAAAAGAAACCTATGCCATTAGTTATCACTTCTGTGATGGCTGATTTTATGTGTCAGTTCAGCTGGGCCAGATATGTTATTATTATTATAGATAAACATTATTATGGATGTTTCTATGAATGTGTTTTTTTTTATTTTTTATTATTAGTTGTTCAAAACATTATAAAGTTCTTGACATATCATATTTCATACATTTGATTCAAGCGGATTATGAACTCCCATTTTTACCCTATATACACGTTGCAGATTCACATCGGTTACACATCCACTTTTTTACCTACTGCCATACTAGTGTATGTTGTATTCTGCTGCCTTTCCTATCCTCTACTATCCCCCCTTCCCTCCCCTTCCCTCCCCTCCCATCTTCTCTCCCTACCCCATCTACTGTAATTCATTTCTCTCTCCTGTTTTTTTCCCCTTTCCCCTCACTTCCTCTTATATGTAATTTTGTATAACAATGAGGGTCTCCTTCCTTTACCATGCAATTTCCCTTCTCTCTCTCTTTCCCTC
>NW_026000093.1:21485326-21512471 GCF_001458135.2 Marmota marmota marmota
CCTTCCTCTATCCCAATGACTCTTAAGTTTGGTTTTTTTATGTTATCCTATATCTCTTGGATGTTTTTCTTGTGATTTTTTACCAGCCTTCCTGAGTTGGCTAGACTCTTTTCAAGATGATATATTTTGTCTTCATTAACTGACGTTCTGGCTTGTACTTGCTCCATTCTGTTAGTGATACTCTCATTTGAGTTTTTAATTTGGTTTATCGTTTCCTTCATTTCTAGAATTATTGTTTGATTTTTTAAATAATCTCTATCTCCTGATAAAGATGCTTATTTGCTTCTTTTATTTGCTTATGTAATTCATTTTCAATGTGTTCTTTCATTGTTTGAATTTGCTGTCTCATATCCTCTTTAAGATTCCATTCCATCTGTCTAAGGTATTCCTTGAGTTCTTTATTGGACCATTTTTTTTGATGCCTCTATGTCCTCCTGTATATTTAGGCTGTCCTGCATTGTTTGTACTCCTTTTCTTCCTTGCTTTTTCATGCTGCTCATGTTACTTCTTGCTCTGTTTGACTGCTGAGTTACTGTTTACTCCTATAAATTTATTTGGTTTTGTGTGTCTCTGGGGTCTCTCTTTTGTGATGGGAGACTATGACTAGAGATGATGAGTTTTGTTGCACTTTAGTGCAGATTCACTCGTTTCCTAAACTGTGTACGGATTCTGATGGCATATAGCAGTTTGCAGTTTGGTCTTGGGACTTATATTTAGGTCGAATGATGTGATGGTATTGAGGTTGGTATCTCTTGGCAACCTTGGAAGGTTGCTCTACTGATGAGGGATATTAACAGGAGAATGGTCTGGAGTGTTTGGGGGAATCTAGGGTCTTGGTAGCACTATATAACTTCTCGGAACATTGACCTATACATATTTAGTAAATTACACATAAACAGCGTCGTGTTGCTTGGGAGGAAAGGTATTAGAAGGGAAGGGAAGAAGTCACTAAAGAGAATGAGAGTAAACAGATAGAATTCAAGGAAAGGGGAATAAGGAAATTGAAGAGAAATGAAAAGATAAAAGAAAAAAATAGAAAATAAAAAAAGAAAAAAATTAAAAAAAATAATAAAAAAATAAAAAATAAAAAAATAATACAAAAAATATTTCAAAAAATTAAAAATAAATAAATAAAAGTTAAAAAAAAATTTAAAAATGCAGTCTTAGAGTTCGATTAGCTTCTCTTCCAGTAGGTGGAGCTGTGCCCACCGGGCTAAGCTTCTCCTCTCAATGTGCGGGAACCAATCACTGTGCAGCAGCTCCTCCTCCCCGACTGGGCGGGTCTCCAATCCTGAGTGCCTCGGGGCCATTTCTTGTGTCTAGTCACCTCGCCACTGGCCCCGTTCACAGGTGACGCTCACCACAATACTGGCTACGCGCCAGGTCTGCTGCTCCCGAGAGCCCTATTTTCTTGAACAACTGGGCACAGTCTCCCTGTTTGCCAGTCCCTCAGCCCCTAAGGTTGTGGAGCTTGGGGCTGAGAGCCCTCAGCATATTTTGCTTGCCCTCCGGTAGCCACGCCCCCGGGAGCTGGTGCAAAAGACCTCAGTTGTCTAAGCTGGTGGGAGCGGTAGCCGGGGGTACTGTGCCACGGGTCCCGTGCCACTCCTGGATCCCTCGGTCTGACTATCGCGCTCACGGGAAAGCTGGCAGGGGCCCTTGAGCTTTCC
The DNA here is from genome assembly GCF_001458135.2 of Marmota marmota marmota. Taxonomy (NCBI): domain Eukaryota; kingdom Metazoa; phylum Chordata; class Mammalia; order Rodentia; family Sciuridae; genus Marmota; species Marmota marmota. Next base: position 21,486,997 of record NW_026000093.1, read on the forward strand.
CGCTGCGTGGAGAGGGAAGGCTAGGGGGTTACACACCTGCCGCCGCTGGTTTCAATGAAGTTATCTCCTCCGCCGCATTCTGGTGACATCAGTTCTCTGCCATGTTGGTATCCCATGCGAATGGCAGCAGTTTGTTCCCTTTGCCGGGTGACCGAAGCAACAGGTGGGTCCTGACCGGCCTTCCCAAGCCCCGTCTCAATCCTGTGACCATTGCCTATGAAGGCTCGGTTGGTATTAGCCTCTGTAGGATCCGGTGGGACTGGGGCCGACAGGCTGTTTCAGCTGGATCGTTTAGCACTGAGCCAGAGCGATTTGTCTGCGAGACGCAGGCAAACGGGAGCCTGAATTCAGCCGCTCCGGGCTCCGTGTGTGTTCTGAGAGGAGCAGGCTATTCGCCCCAGATCCACTTTAGCTCAGCAATGCCTAGTGATCCTGAGCAAACAGCATTTAGACGGTTTAAGACCCCCTATGCCCGTGCAGCTGAAGAGATCAGAGACTTGATACCTCCGTGCCCACCGCCATGTTGGATCCTATGAATGTGTTTTTGGATGAAATCAACATTTAAATGGATGAACTTGCAGTAAGGCAAATTGCCCTCATAATGTGAATAGGCCTCATGCAATCTGTTGAAAGCCTGAAAAGAAACAACAAAAAATACACAAAAAACCCAAAACTGACCTCTCTCCCAAGCAAGAAGGAATTCTGGCCTTTGGACTTGAACTGCATCATTGGTTCATTTCTGTGTCTAGAGTCTACTGGCCCACTATGCAGACTTTGGACTTGCTAGCCCCCATATGATTGATGTAATTAATTAATTAATGTAATTAATGTAATTTTAGGTATCAACTTGACTGTAGTAAGGGATGTTCTTGTAGGTAGAAAATCATTATTTTTGGGTATGTCTGTGAGGGTGTTTTTAGAAGAGATGCATTTTAATCTGTAGACTAAGTAAAGAAGACTCACCCTCACTCCATGTGGACAGGCACCATCCAAACAGTTGATAATCCAAAAGAACAAAACAGTGAAAGGCAAATTTACTTTCTTCTCTGGAGCACGGACTTTGTCATCTTTTAGCCTCTCAGAGTCTCAGGTCTTTGATTTTTGTCTGAACTATATCACAAGTTTCCCTGGCTTTCCAGCTTTCCAGTCACATCATGGGACTTCTTAGCCTCTATAATTACAAGCTAATTCCTATAATAAATTTCCTCTCATCTATCTATGTTATGTTTCTTGGGAGAATCTCAACCAACAAGTTGTCTAAGCCAAGTCCTGAAAATAAATATGAGATTTTTCCTTAATTGTTTCTGGAGAATCCTGGCTCATACAACCTTCCCTTTTCCATTTTCCTTCTCCCTAGTTTCAGCTAATTTCTGTTACTATAGATTTCCCTGTTCTGGGTTTATGTGAATGGAATCATATAGGATGTAGTCTTTTGTAACTGTTTTCTTTCATTTAACAATGTTTTCAAGGTCGTCTATGTTGTAGCATATTTTGTGTTTTTTTTTCCTTTTATGGTTGAATAATATTGTATGAATAAGCACATTTTACATATCCAGTTGACTATTGATGGACACTATTGGTTAATATGAATAATAGTACTATAAACATTTGTATACAAAGTTTCTATGTTATGTTTTTACCTCTTTTGAGAGAGGAATTGCTGGGTCCTATGGTAATCATGTTTGTTTGAAGAACTGCCAAACATTCCAAAGCAGTTATACCAATGTATATTCCCCCCAGCAGTACATGAGTTTCTGATTCTCTCACATCCTCTTCAGTGCATGTTATCTGACTTTTATTCTAGGCACCCTAGTTGTGTGAAACGGTATCACATTGTAATTTCAATTTGTGTTTCCTTGATAACTAATGATGTCAAACACATTTTAAAAAAAATGCTTATTGTTGATAATTTATATATATTCTTTGGAAACATGTATTTCTATTTGTATATTTAGGTCCCTTGCCCATTTTAAAATTGGGCTTTTTATTATTGACTTGTAAGGATTCTTTATATTTTGTAGACTAAGTCCCTTATATTTGTAAATGTAAGTCTCTTATCAGATATATGTTTTGCAGGTATATGCTCCATTTCTCAGGGTTTCTTTTTTACTATCTTGGTAGTCCAAAGCACAAACATCTTTAATTTTGATCAAGTCCAATTTATCAACTTTTTTCTTTTGCTGCTCATAATTTTAGTGTCATATCCTAAATGTCCTTTGCCAAACCCAATATTGTAAAGATTTACTCCTATGTTACCTTCAAAGAGTTTTATAGTTTATGTTCTTACATGGTTTTTGATTCATTTTTAGTTACTAATTTTGCTTACGGCTATCCAGTCGTCCCAGTTCGCCAGCTCTTTTTATTTATTTTTTAATTTTGATACAAAGTCTCACTGAGTTGCTTAGGGCCTTGCTAAATTGTGGAGGCTGGCTTTTGAACTTGTAATCCTCCTGCCTCAGCCTCCCAAGAAATTGGGATTATAGTTGAAAAAACTAGTGTATCCATTGACTGTCTCTTGGCACCTTTGTTGAGAGTCAGTTGACCTCTGATATATGGACTTATTTTTTGGACTTTCAATTCTATTCCACTTGTCCATATGCCTTCACTCATATCAGTACCACACTGTCTTGATTACTTTTGCTTTGTAGGAAGTGTTAAAATTTAAAAGAATGATTCCTTTTAGCTTATTATCTTTCTGGATTGTTTTGATTTTTCTGGATCCTTTGCAGTTTCATATGATTTTTTTGAGTCACTTTGTCAATTTCTAAAAATAAGTCAGCTGGGATTTTGATAGGGATTGCATTGAATTTACATGTAGTTTTTTGGAGTAATTTCATTTTAGCTATGTCAAATCTTCTGGTTCATGAATATGGGATGTTTTTCCAGTATTTTAGATTTTTAAAAATTTCTTTCAACAATATTCTATAGTTATAGTTATAGAATATAAAATTTTCACTTATTTTATTAAATTTATTCCTAAGTGTTTTATGCTTTTTGATGCTGTTGGAAATGTAAGCATTTCTTAATTTCCTTTTTGAATAGTCCATCAATTCAAATTCATCAATATAATTACTTTTTGAATATGGATTTTATATTCTGCAGTCTTGTTGAACTTATTTCTAATACTTTTGAGTGATACTTTAGGATTTTCTATATATAAAATCATGTAATCTGTAAAAATAGAGTATTTTTTTCAATTTGGATACTTTTTATTTTCTTGCCTAATGCCAGGGCAAGAATGTTTAATGCAATGTTGAATAGAAGTGGTGAGAGCTGAGGTCTTGTCTTTTGCCTCATCTCAATGGAAACCATCTAATCATTCAGTATTAAATGTGATGAGTTGTGGATTTTTTGATGCCTTTTATGAGGTTGAGAAAATTTCTCCCTGATTTATTGAATTTTTTGTGGGGAGAATACTGAGGGTTGAACTCAAGGGTACTCAACCACTGAGCCACATCCTTAGCTCTTTTTTGTATTTTATTTGGAGACAGGGTCTCATTGATGCTTAGTGCCTTGCTAAGGCTGGCTTTGAACTCACGATCCTCCTACCTCACCCTCTCGAGCAGCCGTTATTGAATGTTTTCATCACGAAGGATAACAGATTTTTCTTTCAAATTCTTTTCCTGTATCTGTTGATATGATTATATGGTTTATAATTATATACTTGTATTTATTATATGTGTTCGGTAAATTTTTATTTATATGACATATTGCATTAATTTTTTTGGATGTTAAACTAACCTTGAATTAATTCTGAGCTAAATCTTACTTGGTCATGAGTTTTTTCTTTTCTGATCACTTTCTGACACTTCATTTAAGTGTGTATGGGTATACTTAATGGTGTTCCATGTTTCTGTGAGGGTCTATTCATTTTTCCTTATTTTTCTCTCTGCTTTTTTTTTTGTACCAGGGATTGAACCCAGGGACATTTAACCACTGAGCCACATCTCCAGCCATTTTTATTTATTTTTTGATTTTGATACAAATTCTCACTAAGTTGTGAAAGGCCTTGTAAGTTCTGGAGGCTGGCTTTTGAACTTGTAGTCCTCCTGCCTCAGCCTCCCAAGAAACTGGGATTATAGGCTTGTACCATGGTGCCCAGCTCTCCCTGCTCTTTGATTTGTATAATCCCCACCAATTTATTTTATAGTCATTAATTCTTCTGCCAGCTTAACTATACTCTTGAGCCCCACTAGCAATTTTTAAAAATTTTCAGTTGTTATACTTTTCAACCCCAAAATTTTGAATTTTCTAAAATAATTTTTATGCATTGATATTTTTTATTTGGTAAAATATTGACAACATACCTTTCTTTGCTTCTTTAATCACACCTTTATTTCTATGAATGTATTTTTATGATGGTTACTTTGAAATCTTTTTCTGATATATTTGACATCTGTTTGCTTTCATAGGCAGTTTATGTTGCTTGCTCACCCACCTTGCCCCTGTGCCCCAATTCCTTTCTTTTTCTTTCTTTCTTCTTTTTTTTTTTTGTTCCTTTTTCTTTGTATGCCTCATAATTTTCTGTGGTAACTGGACATTTGAGATAGTGTAGTCACTCTGGGCTCTATCTCCCACTCTTGGCATGTTTTATTTGTGTAGTGATTGATTCTCCTATCCTTATTGTCTTCCACCTCCATAGTTTTAAGCCTCTGAATTTGTTCCTCAGGGAGGCATAGCTTTGCATACTCTTAGTCACCTTGGGATGACAGATGCACTGGTAGGACTTTCTTCCACTCTTTACCTGATCACACCCAACTGTTAAACTCCACTAATTGCTGGCCTGTTTCTCTGTTGTTCACATCAATGCTCTAGAGCATAAATTCCTCTGCATACTAATCAAATAAAATTGTGGTTCTTTGGAAAGAATAGGATTGCGGAGATTATTGTTTGATATTTGTTCTGGACCCAAAAAGGCCCCTTCCAGCTATCTTACATTTTAATCATTTTTTTTCACTGCTGTGATCAAAAGACCCAAATGAGAACAACATAGAGGACGATTCGTGGATTCAGAAGTCTCAGTTCACAGATGGACTGACTGATTCTACTGCTCTGGGCCCAAGGTGAGACAGAACATCATGTAGGAAGAGTGTGGCTGAGGAAAGCAGCTTAGGACATGGCAACAAGGAAGTAGAAAGAAGGCTCTGCTCACCAGGGACAAAATATACACCCTAAGGACACACCCCCAAATACTCTCCCAGAGACCTACCTCCTCCAGTCACACCCTACCTGCTTACAGTTACCACCCAATTAATCCATTCAAGTGGAGTAATGCCATCCTTAGGTTACGCTTTCATAATCATTTCATTTTACCTCTAAACTTTCTTGCATTGTTCCATACCTGAGACACCTCATATCTAAACCATTTTATTTCCCCATTCTCTTCTGCAGATTAGCTAGACTTATAGTGTAGGCTTTTTCTTCATTAGATTCACAAATCTCCCAAATCCTTCATAACCTAGACCCCACTGTTTTTGTTTGTGCTCTTATTCTTTTGTAAATGAAGTCAAGTTTTTTTGGAAGGGGTTAGGAGCTATTTGTTTTGTGGCATGGTTTGCCCCCAGGTAAAATATCTGAGCTAGAGCTCAGGATTTGGAGTTGGAGACAAGAGCAAGCTTCAGTCTGGGTGACACCTCCACTGGAGGCCTGAGTGTTGGTGCAGGGGTAGGGGGAAAGTAGCCTGAGGTCTTCTTGTCTTACTTTTCCTGATCTGCCATCATGCCCTCCATGAAGGAATGGGTATCAGGGCCCCAGTATTATCAATGCACTATGCTTGGTGTACCATATCTCAGTTTCATGAATAGGAGTTGGGTAGAAGGGGCCAAGATCTTGACTGCTCTTACATTGAACATAGCTTTGGCAATGGGCAGTCAGGGCTGAGATGAGAAACACTTGTTTCTCATAGGAAAGAAGCCTAGATATGAATGCTATGGTAACAAGATAGCAATCATGGCATGGAGCCTTCTACAGTGAGGTGCAAAGGAGGGCCCATAGGTAAAGTAATAGGAGACACCCAATATCCTCAGAGCTACCTACAGTATATGGTGGAGACTTGAGACCAATGCAGCATAAATGAGAGGTAATGCCACACCAGACAGGTAAGACTCCCAGTCTTGAAAAGGCTATGTGTAAAATCGCATCAGGAATTCTATCATTTGAAGACTTTAGATGCAAATGCCAATGTATTGCCTTGGGACAGAGTCCACTAAATTCTGCTCACCATTACCAGCCAGTGTATATCCAAGTACCACAATAAGGCCAAGGTATAAATCCTCCTTCCCTAATGCACTTGAATATTAATTTCAAGAGGAAAAACATCACTATTTACATTCCGCTTCAAATAAGAGACAAAGGCAAACTTACTGTTTTTTTTTTTTTTTTTTAAATATTTATTTATTTATTTTAGTTTTCGGCGGACACAACATCTTTGTTTGTATGTGGTGCTGAGGATCGAACCCGGGCCGCACGCATGCCAGGCGAGCACGCTACCGCTTGAGCCACATCCCCAGCCCAAACTTACTGTTCTTGTATCTACTATAAGATGAAGAAAAAAAAAGATTTATTTTCAGAAATGAGTCCTAGATTTGAAATTCCCTATCAGGCCCAAAAGTTCAAACACCTATAAATTGAATATATGCATTATTTATGAAAATGATGTACTATAAACAGAAATGTAACATTAATAAGAGTTCCTAAGGACCAAAGCAGCCAGTTATGGATTCTCAAATTCTATTTCAGGTGAAACCTACAGGGGGATTAATATTGGGGTGGGGAGTAATAAACCCAGGGCCTTGTGCATGTGAAGCACACACTCTACCACTGAACTGCCTAGCATCTAACAGGAGATTCTGACCTACATACAAATTTCTAGAAATGTGGAAGAGCAGCAGAACACAACTCACAGAAGACCCTTGGGTATTAAAGAATTCTAGCTGAATGATCCCTGTTCTATTTTGCAAAGGCCCAGAAGAACTCACAAATACATGCACTAAGTAAGCAAGGTCACTTCCTCTGGACTTTTTTCAAAATTAATCACCAGGCTTCTGAAGTGGTGATAAACCTTCTTCTACTCTTAATTTTTTGAGCAGGTGATGGGAATCCTTCAATCTACCTTACAGCCCACAATTTTGTCTATTCTAAACTCTTTGTCACAGGCCCCTGGCTGGGATTTCTTTTCATTCAGATCATGTAAATGCTAGGGATTACTATACAATTTAATCTCCTTTTGAAAAACCAGCCTCTACCTCAGAGCAAAGCCTGTCCAAGGAAGGGACATGACCTTTGTCCTTGAAAAGACCCACAGAGCACTCCTAGGCACATTCCCATCCTGCTAAGTTGTTTATCTACAAATAACAGGAGGGATCTGCTGCTCCAGGTGTCCCTGACTCAGTCAGGCTAGGTGGAGACCCATAGCAATCCCCTAGCAGCCACCAATCAGCATGAGACAGGGAAATACCCGGGATGCCAGATGACCCTCCCAGTAGTTTATGGTGTTTGGAAACCATGTAGTTCAGCGTGAACACCCCTCTTGGCTTAAACCAATCAGTTCAAATGAATGACCTCCTCTTGTAGTAACCGATCACCCCTACCCAACTTGTTCCCGCCAGTGAATGTGCTAATCATGTTTTAGAGTTGTTATTTGATTTTCCCGTGGTGTGTGATGATTTGCTAAGATAGGCTATGATGTATGTGGGGGTCCCTGCCTTCTCCAAAGAATGTATAAAACTGCTGCAAACCCTGGGCTCAGGGCCTCTCAGCGTCACCAGTTGCTGTGTGTGCACGGAGGACAGAGCTAGCTTGCAATAAACACCTCTTTGCTGTTTACATCGATCTTGGTCTCTGGTGGTCTTTTTGGGGTCCCGAATTCACTTTTATGACAAAATTATTCAGGATCTGATCACAAGATATTGGATTAATTTTCCTTTATCAGGAATACATCACATATAGTTCATAATTTCAATGTCTCTGTGGTTTTTTTAAGGATAACTGAATTATGCATGACAAACTTGGTTTTTGCTTCTTAAATAAATAAAGCTTACCAAGTTTTACAGCAATCATGAGACATTCTAATGACTGAATTTTCCTAAGACTTGGGAACTATAAGCATCTCTTAATATTGGACACCTTCTTATTTATCTTTGTGACTTCAATGGCTAGCACTATGCCTAGAACACAGTTCTCTTTAAATACTTATTGATGTGAACAGCTGAACTTAACCTGTTTATGTATTAACATTTTCAAAACTATCAAAAACTGAACAGAAGGAATAACACTTTCAATATGGTTTTAATAAGGGATAGCGAGTTTCTTCAAAAAGTTAAACATAGAATTAACCCTTTAATCCAGCAACTTAACTGTAAAAGAACTGAAAGTGGCAATTGAACTGATATCTGTACACCAATGTTCATGGCAGCATTATTCACAAGTGCCAAAAGGTGGCAACAACCCAAATGTCCTTCAGTAAATGAATGGGTAAACATGGAATACTCATACAATAAAATATTAGTCATAAAAAGTAATAAAATTCTGATACATATTACAACAAAGATGAACCTTGAAAACTGTGAAATAAGCCAGACATAAAAGGACGAATACCATATGATTTCACTAATTTGAGGTACCTAGAGTAATAAAATTCATAAAGACAGAAAGAAGAGTAAAGGTTCGTAGGAGCTGAGAAAAGAGGGAATGGGAAGTTATTATTTATTAAGTACAAAGTTTCTACTTGAAATGGCAAAAAAATGTTCAGGAAACTGGCATTGGTTGTATAATTACAAATATACTTAATACCATTGAATTGTACATTTAAACATGGTTAAAATGGTAAATTTTCTATTATGTGTATTTTGCCACTATAAAAAAGATAATGATGACTACTAAATATTAAAATAATGTCTCACAAAGTGCTTCGTAACAGTACATGCTACAAGTTTGAAGGCTCCAAAAGCAGTATAAATTACATATTTTATTTACCCCAGAAGAAACAAAGGCTAACCAGTCAATTAGCAAATAAAAAATAATTGAATATTTAAAGTAAAGGCAAATAATTATTTATCAGTGTCCCTACAACTTTATAAAGTAGTTGGAGGGAAAAATATGTTTTGTTCTTATATAGAAGTAAAGTAAATAAGAACAGATAAATAAATGTATGATATCCTAACAATTTGAAATAGTTACAGAATGATGCCTACTAAAGACATGCTAGTTTGATAATTGAGTAGACATTTTAAAGGTCATAGATTCATTAGGTAACAGGCAATAATATATGAATTTTAAAATATACATTATTTGAAAATAAAAATATGAGAGGATATGGTAGAAACAAGTTAGAGATCCAAGTTCTCTAAAGAGTTAAAATAAGCCTCAGTCTTTGAGCAGTTGCCCTCCAGAACTGTGTCTTCATAAATTTGATTCATTTATGGAGTGTTTTTGATGATAGGCAATTCTTTGTTGAAAGTTAAGTGCTCTTTTATATGAATAAATAAAGAAGGCTTGGTTTGAACTAATACATTATTTTGACAAATGTTTGTTGGAAACCCAATTATAGGTTCATAAATCAGGGCTCTTTGTGGTCCATCAGGTGAGCTCACCAATGCCACCAGATGTTACACTGAATACCAACAGGGTAATTAAAACAAGTCCATGGAATGTTGTCCCTCTCCTACACAATGACAGTAGTCAAAACAGGAAGAATACCTTATCATCTTTAATTTAACTTGTTGAAAATATTTCTGCAACATGTCATAACCATACCTTTAAAGAAAAAAAAAACATTTGTTTTCTATTTACTGTTGGAGTAAAATGACAAGGTCAAGCATGACACATGATCTACTAGACAGATGACTTTCAAACATTTCTCACAGTAAAAAGGGGAAAATATTCATCTGCATATATCCCATGGCTGAACTATGTCCTTAGAAGAATTATTCCTTTCTTTTCTTTCCTTCCTTTTCCTCTATTCCTTTTTAAATTGCTATTATTTCCTGAAAAATTGAGTCCAATTAATTATGCCTAACGTACTGACCCAATGTGCATTCAGCTGCACATTGCATGAGTCTGAGCTGTTTGAAAAATTCCATAAAAGTTTATACCCTTCATTACCCAAAGCAGGACAGTTGGCACGATAGTTCTTGAAAAACAACCAAGCCCATTTTCAACTGAAAATTGGACTTCTTACTCTAACAACCTTTGAAAGTCCCTACGTAATTCTACTATTACCAATCATGAAAAGAGAGGGGAAAAATGGTATTTAATGAAAATGGGCATTTGCATATCATAGCCAAGAGTGGGTGGGTTTTTGTATTTTTTATATTTAATTATGGAAACCTAGTGAAAGGTTTAGGAAAATCAGATCTGAGTGATTAGCATAATAAAATAAAACTGAAAACTTATATCTTTTATCATTATTGCCAAAATTATTAAATTATCTCTATATTAGACCTTTTCTTATTATAAGTTCTTAACTGATTTATTTCCTCCAAAGGCAAAGAATTTCTTCCTTAATAGAGAGTGAAGGGCTGAGGTTGTGGCTCAGCGGTAGAGTGCTTGCCTAAGCACATGCAAGGCCTTGGGTTCAATCCTCAGCACCACATAAAAATAAATAAAATAAAGGTATTGTGTCCAACTACAACCAAAAAAATAAATATTTTTTAAAAATTAGAGAGTTAAAATTTTTGGAGATGTTCTGTGATGGGAACAAAAATGTTATGCTTTCCTTTCAATAAAGTTCTAAAGGACTTCTGCCTTTTTTATGTATACATCACTACTTAGCAGTGGGAACGGAAGAATCCTTGCCTGTTACAGATTGCTAGACAGACCTCGGAATAGTTCATCCCAAATAGTCACAAATATCACAGATCAACCCATTAGAGATTTACCTGCAGATCAGCCAGGCAGGTAAAGTGTCATCATGGTAAGGCCACACACGAGTTTGCCAATGCTCTATAACTGTACTGACCAAGTTGTCTGGCTTGGCTATCAATGATAATATAAACAAGAGGGAAAGTGACAACTTAAAATGATAGCTGTTGGGCTACTTTAATCTTAAACCAAAGAAATTATGTCATCCAAGACTGACTTAAAAGAACAATGTCTAAACACAGCTGTTATTTGCAGAAGACAAAAAATAAAAATAAAAACTGTTGCTGTTATATCAGAGCAGTGTTTGGAAACAACTACAATGGGATTTGGGTCTCCCAGAGCATCCCTAACTACACATTATATAGGCAGCCCTATGTAAAAAAAAGTTCTTTTTAAATGGGTACCTGAAAGGCCATGAATTTATACAACCAATCAAGAAACTGTCGTATGAATCCCCATAATGACAGATTAATGCACAATTGTCAAGAACAACTATGAATACTGGCATGATGCCATAAAGAGTTACACTGACCCTCTCCCAGCTGAAACTGGTGAATACTATTAAAAAATCTCTGCTGGGCATGGTGGCACATACCTGTAATCCTAGTGACTGGGGAGGCTGAAACAGGAGGATCACAAGTTCAAAGTCAGCCTCAGCAATTGTGAGGCGCAAGGCAACTCAGTGAGATCCTGTTTCTAAATAAAATACAAAATAGGGCTGGGGATGTGGCTCAGTGGTCCAGTGACCCTGAGTTTAATCCCTGGTACAAAAAAAAAAAAAATCTAGAAGTGGTTCTTAATATTAACAGCAAATTAAGAAACATCTACTCAAAAAAAATCTATGAAAACTCTGTAAGAATAAGACTATTCTTCCCACTCCCAGCTCAGTGAGCCAGAGACTTCATTTGAGACTGCTACAGCCCGAAGCTCCCAGAGAGAGGGCTTCCTTCGTATGAGAAACAAGTGTTTCTCATCTCAGCCCTGGCTGCCCATTGCCAAAGCTATGTTCTATGTAAGTGCAATCAAGATCTCGGCCCCTTCTACCCAACTCCTATTCATGAAACTGAGATATGGTACACCAAGCATAGTGCATTGATAATACTGGGGCCCTGATACCCATTCCTTCATGGAGGGCATGATGGCAGATCAGGAAAAGTAAGACAAGAAGACCTCAGGCTACTTTCCCCCTACCCCTGCACCAACACTCAGGCCTCCAGTGGAGGTGTCACCCAGACTGAAGCTTGCTCTTGTCTCCAACTCCAAATCCTGAGCTCTAGCTCAGATATTTTACCTGGGGGCAAACCATGCCACAAAACAAATAGCTCCTAACCCCTTCCAAAAAAACTTGACTTCATTTACAAAAGAATAAGAGCACAAACAAAAACAGTGGGGTCTAGGTTATGAAGGATTTGGGAGATTTGTGAATCTAATGAAGAAAAAGCCTACACTATAAATCTAGCTAATCTGCAGAAGAGAATGGGGAAATAAGATGGTTTAGATATGAGGTGCCTCATGTATGTGGAAAAGTTGGGAATTGCTCCACCAAATAACAGATTAGGAATGATAATTAGGTTTTTTTTATATTATCTTTCCTGTTTGTTTTCTGTCCATTTCAGTCCTGTTTATTCTGTTGAGGCTGTACATTTGCTGAGAAGAAACTTTTTATTTTGACTCCATATAAACACAGTTTTGTCTTGTGTGGAATCTCAAAGGGGGAAATGAATTTCTTTTGCCCTCAGCTTCCTTTTAAGAATTTCTTTTCTCTGGGATTTCAACTTTAAGAGGGTAAGTCAGGAAATGCTTGTTTCTTTTGCTACTTTCCTTTTCTCTATCTTCCTTTATCTCAAAGTTCCTTGGCAAAAGAAAGAATGGGTTTCATACTTGTTGCTTCTTATCTGGATTTTTTTCTGTAAAAATATGTAATCAAGTTAGTCATATCTACCTCTTAATTCATTGAAGAGGGAGATAAAAGGATTTAGTGACTTGCAAATTTTGTTCTGTGGTCCGGGTAATTACTCACTTTTATTTCTTTGTATTAAACCTGCAACAACCCTAATCTCATCTCACTTCCCAAGGAAAATGAATATTTTAGTATATTTATAAGGAATATAAAAAGGAAAGTTTAGTACACTTCAAAAAATGTTATGCTTGTTACTTATGGATCTAGGGACTGTTTTAGTCAATCTGGCTTATATGTGACATTAAGTGAAGATAGGGTTGATCTCTGAGAATCAGTTCTTCCTTATCAAATTTTAAAGGATACAGGTAAGTAGCTAGATGAAGAGATACATAGGTCTGCTAGTTAACCAGCCAGGAATCCTATAACATAGGTAACACTGACAAGAATTTAAAAATGTATGCTGTGTAAGGCCTCATTTTGATATATTGCAGTGTCCTTGATTGTCAGATCTCCTGGTCATATCATCATTCTGAAATACAAACCAATGTTTGTAGTATTTTTACATATAAATGTTTTAAGAAATTAAGAAAGACCTTATGAGAAAGTGAGCCCCAAATCAGTCCTTTTATTTATTTATTTTATTTCTAACTTATGGGTTGGAAGTCTTTGTTCTTTAGGGCTTGAAAATGTTTTGGTCTTCCCAATTTTCTGGCTAGACACAAAAGGGAGTATTTGCTATACAACTTTAAAGGATTGTTGGGTCTGAGAATAATTTTAAAAATTATTATTTTTTTTAATACTGTATTCATTGGCTTAATGGGAATCAATAGATTATGAAAATATTAAGTTAAAATATTTGTGCATATAATAGAAATGCATATTTGTGATAAACATTACATGGCATATAAAAATCCCAAACAAACCACGTTTTCTCTCCACAGTTATCAACACAGAAAACTTCTACAAACTCAAAAGGTGTGGGGATTTCTTCCCACCAGTAAGCAAGAATTTAATTTTGTAGTGGACACTTGCTATGTGCTTTCCAATTCAATTCTGACATCATCTACCAGGAGATAGCATCAAATCCCCCAGGTTGTGGCTTGTCCCTAAGACTGCTACTACTTCAGACTCAGGTGTATGTCCAGGCCTCAAACTTCTGATTGGATACAAATTGAATTTCTTATGATCCCCTCTTCAGGTTTGAATAATTTACTAGAGTGGTTCACAAAACTTGGGGAACCACTATACTTTTATTTACCTGTTTATTATAAAGGGAATTTAAAAGGATACAGGTAAGTAGCTAGATGAAGAGATACATAGGTCAAGGTCTAGAAGTGTCCCAAGCACCTGAGCTTCTGTTTCTGTGGAGCTGGATTTTGCCACCTTGTCTCTGTGTTCAGCTCTTGGGAAGCTCTTTAATTCGTGTCCTTTTGGGTTTTATGGAGGCTTCATTACATATACATGATTAAAGTGTAGACAACCTGGTTGAAATGTGATTAGACAAAGCTAATAGACTGGGTGAGAAAACCATCAATGGCAGTCCTTTCAGATTCTTTAGCATTCCCTCTTTCAGCATACCCTCATGGGTATGAAGCAGCACTCCTTCTGAAGTGGGGGTCTTACTGTCAGACAAGGTAGGTCAGAACATTTCTTTATGGCCCACTCCAAGTCAGAAAAGTGGGAGATAAGAGTTTCTATACCCACCTTGGGGGAGAGAAATTCTAGTTTCTATGACCTGCCTTGAGAGGGAATTATGAGCTAGGAATTGTGGAAGAAAACAAACAAACATGTATATCTCCTAATGTACATGTCATTGTACTATAGTATGAGTCTTGTTAGTTTGTAAAAGGTCCCAATATAATTTACTGAATGTTCAGAAATGTTCTTTGGGTAGTTACAAACAGATCTTACCAATAAATATGGTGAGGTAAGCAGTTTATAAGTGTCTTTGAGAGGTTCTTTTTTAGTTTGGGTCACCCAACCAAGAAGGAATATTATTGGGTATGTCTGTGGATATGCAGGCCATCAGGGATATGGCCTAAGTCAGTCAGAGAATATACATTAGCAAGTTGGTTCTGTCAGTGATGGATTGTGCCTGAAAGAGTTAACTTGAATACAGTCTACTGGCAATGGTTATAGAGCAATACAGTGTTTTTCTTCTTTCTATCAGGCTGACATTTCTCTTGGCTCAGCACTTAAATTCCACATGCAAATTTGGATGATGTTAATTGTTCCAGAGTGCTTCTACTTCTGCATTTTGGGAAAGGGAAGAAACACTTGGATTAATTTTTTGTGTTAATGTGAGTGGATCAGACTCTAAAGGCAAGTTGATAGCTGTATGGTCAAATGTTAACATACCCATTTCTAACTTCCATTTGTTAAGTAAAAAGGTGAAGTGTTCAGGGTCAAAAACACTGATTTATTTTCTACTTACAAAGGCAATGAATCAACAAAATAACTATGTTATTGTAGTATTCCAACATCCAGGGTTAAGTGAGGATATTTAATTTGTTTTCTAGCCATTTGGTTGTAGTGGACTCTTCATTTCTTGTTAATCTTTGTTAGATTTAGTAAGAATGCAGAGCGTGGCTGTTAGAATAGGGTCATGTTCATGTAAAATAAAAGCATAGAGATTCAAAATATGGAGCAGTGTTTTAATCAGCATTTTTACTGCTGTGACCTAAAGACCTGACAAGAACAAATAGAAGAGGAAAAATTTATTTTGAGGCTCATAGATACAGAGGTTTCAGTTCATAGATGGCGAGTTCTATTGCTCAGGGCTCAAGGTAAAGCAGAGAGGAAGTTCTGCTCAACAAGGACAAAATATATACCCCAAAGGCATGCTCCCCAGGGACCTACATCCACCAACTACATCCTACTTGCCTACAGTTACCACTCAGTTAACTGCTATCAGGGGATTAATTCACTGATCTCTTGCTTCAGTAATGAATGCTCAAATCTTAGTGAATTAACACAACAAGGCTTAATTTTCACTTATATTACATGCCCATATATCTCTATATATTTCTCTCTATATCTACATCTCTCTCTCTCTCTTTCTCTCTCTCTCTCTCTCTCTATATATATATATATATGTATGTGTATATATATATCCTGAGTGTATATTCAAGCATAGATCCTGCCAATATATTTTATATTTTATATAAAATATATATTTACAAAATATATATTTTATATATATTGGCAGGATCTATGCTTGAATATATACTCAGGACATAGGTTGACAGAGATTCCAATGCAACAGACGCTTTTATGATTATGTGGAATAGAGAAAATGGTAAATCATGCACTGGCTTTTACAGCTTCCACTCGGAAACAATACACTTTGAACACGTTTTATTGGTGAAAGCAAATCAGTATATATAAGACTCTAGGTCTTAGAGATTTTGTACTAGAAGCTTCATGATTTTAAACTTTCAGTCTGTGAACCATTTTGGGTGATTTTTTTGTGTGTGTTATGGAGGTAAAAGTTTAGTTTCATTTTTTTCCCATATCTATTTCTAGTTATTTCAGCACAATTTATTAAAAACATTGTATTTTCCCCATTGAATTATCTTAGAATCTTTGTGAAAAAATAAATTGCCCTGATATGTATGATGGTTACTGGACTGACTAATCTGTTTTATAGTTCTGTAGGTCTACCTTTAGGTCAGTGCACAGTATTATGATTAATATAGCTACACATATTGAAATACATAGTGTAAATCTTGCAATATTGTTCATTTTTAAAATTCTTTACACTGTTCTATATTGTCATATAAATATTATAATCAGATTGTTAGCCTTTAAAAAAAGGTTGATAGGCTTTTGTTTAGTAATATATTGAATCTTTGGAACAATTTGGAGAGGGGAGATTTACATCTTAACACTGTTAATATCCCAGTGTCTCCTATTTTACATAATTTCTCTCAGCAATGTTTTATAATTTTTAATGTATATATTTTACTAAATTTATCTCTAAGTATTTTCATGTTATTGCAAATATTGTTTCTAAATTGCATCTTCTAATTATTCATGCTAGGATATAGCAATAAAATATTTTTCATATATTTGTCTTGTATCCTGAAAACCTGCTAAATTCATTTCCTTTTCCCATATTTTTATTGGTACATTATAATTATATGTAATAGTGAGATTGGTTGTTACGTATTTAAAAATGAAAATGATCTCACAATATAATTTGGTCAATATTACTCCCCAGTATTTCCACTTTCCCTCCCTTCTACCCTCCTCCTGATCCCTTTCCTCTACCCTACTGGTTTCCCTTTGATTTTCATGAAATTTGCTTCACCTTTTCTTTTCCTTTATCCTCTCTAGTTTTCACATGTAAAAGACAACATATAACCCTTGACTTTCTGAATTTGGCTTATTTTGCTTAACATAATGCTCTCATGTTCCATCTATTTTTCTACAAATGACACAATTAAATTTTTCTTTATGGCTGAATAAGACTCCATTGTGTTTATGTACCACATTTTCTTTATCCATTCATCTATTGATGGACTAGGTTGGTTCCATAGTTTGGTTATTATGAATTGTGTTGCTATGAACTTGTTTATGCATGTGTTATTGTAGTACGATGACACTAAGTTTTTAGGATAACTACAAAGGAGTGGTACAGTTGTGTTGTATGATGGTTCCACTCCTAGTCTTTTGAGGAACCTCATATTGATTTCTATAGTGATTCTACTAATTTACAATACTGCAAATAGTGTGTAAGTGTTCTCCCTTTTCCTCCACATCCTCACCAGCATTTATTATTGCTTGCATTCTTAATGGTTATCATTCTAACTGGAGTGAGATGAATTTTTTTTGCACTTTCCTAATTGCTTAAGATGTTGAACATTTTTTCATATATTTGTGGGCCATTTGTATTTGTTTTCTTTTGAAAAGTGTCTGTTTAGTTCATTTGTCCATTGATTAATTGATTATTTGGGTTTTTGGATTTAAGTTTTTTGAGTTCTTTACATATTCTGGATATTAATACTCTGTCAGAAGGGTAACTAAGCAAATTTTTTTCTATTATGCATGTTCTCTTTCCACACTCTTTAATTGTTTCCTTTGTTGCACAGAAAGCTTTTTAGTTTGATGCCATTCTATTTATTAGTTCTTGGCATTATTTCCTGAGCTTTAGAGGTCTTATTGAGGAAGTCATTGCCTGTTTTGTGGTTCTATAGGTTTTGCAACTGCTCTTCTAGGAGTTGCAAAGTTTCTGGTCTAATTCCTGCATCTTTGATCTAGTTTGAGTTGACTTTTGTGAAGGTGAAAGACAGGGACCTAGTCTTATTCTTCAGCATAGGAATAACCAATTTGTTGAAAAGGCTATCTTTTCTCCATCATATGTATTTTGGTACTTTTGTCAAGGATCAGATAACTGCATCTCTGTGTGTTTGTCTCTGTGTCTTCTTATTGTTTCATTGTTCTGTGTCTGTTTTTATGCTGGCACCATGCAATTTGTGTTGCTATAACTCTATAATATAATTTGAAGTCAGGTATTATGATGAATCCAGTTTTGCTTTCCCCCCCCTTTTCTTAGAATTGCTTTGGCTATTTTGTGTCTTATTCTTCCAAATGAATTTTAGCACTGTAGTTTTCTAGTTCTGTAAAGAATGTCATTGGTATTTTGATAGAGATTTCATTGAATCTGCATATTTCTTTTTGTAATATGGCTACATTAACAATATTAATTCTGCCTATCCATGAACATGGGAAGTCTTTCCATCTTCTAAGGTCTTTTGTAGTTTCTTTCTTCAAAGTTCTAAGCTCTCATTGTAGAGTTCTTTCACCTCTTTGGTTTGATTTATTCTTAGTTGTGAGTGTGTGTGTGTGTGTGTGTGTGTGTGTGAGAGAGAGAGAGAGAGAGAGAGAGAGAGAGAGAGAGAGACTAACTCTATTGTGAATGGGATTGTTTTCCTGATTTTTTTTCCAGCAGATTTGTTATTGGTGTGTAGGAAAGCTATTGATTTTTGTATGTTGATTTTGTATATAACCTGTTAACTTTGCCAAATTTGTTTATTAGCTCTAGAAGTCTTTCTGTATCTTCTAAATGTAAATCATATTATTGTCTTTTCCTAATTTTATTTTGTTCTCTTGCCCAATTACTCTGACTAGAATTTCTAATACTATATTAAATAGAAGTGGTGAGAGTGGGCATCATTATATTGTTCCAGATTTTAAAGGAAAGGTGTTCAGTTTTCCCCCTTTCACTATGATGTTGATTTTGAGATTGTCATATACAGCCTTTATGATGTTGAGGTAAGTTTCTTATACCCTTAGTTTCTTCAGTGTTTTTATTATGATTGGTCACTGAAGTTTGGTAAAAGGCTTTCTTTGCATCCATTAAGATGCCTTTGTGATTTTTGTCTTAATTCTATTTATGTGGTGAATTACATTTACTGATTTGCATATATCAAACGATCCTTGTATCCCTGGAATAAAACCAACTTGGTCATCATATGCAATTTTTTAAATATGTCATTGAATATGGTTTGCTAGTATTTTTATTAAGGATTTTTGCATCTAAATTTATCAGGGATATTGGTCTATAATTTTCTTTCACAGTTGTATTCTTGTCTGGCTTTGGTATCAGGGTGACATAGAAAGAATTTGGAAGTGTTACACCTCTTTCTATTTTATGGAGCAATTTGAGGAGCACTGGCATTATTTTTTATTTAAAGGTTTGGTGGAATTCAGCTGAGAGTCCATCTGGTGTTGGCTTTTCTTTGTCAAAATTTTTTTTTTTTTGATTACTGCTTCTATCTTATTGCGTGTTATTGGTCTGTTTAGGTTTTATATATCTTCTAAGTTCAATTTTGGCAGGTCCTGTGTGGATAGAAATGTATCCATTTCTTCTAGCTTTTCCAATTTATTGGAGTATAAGTTTTCAGAATAGTCCCTAAGATTCTCTGGATTTCTGCTTTTTCATCTCTAATTTTATTCTTTTGGGTCTTCTCTCTTTTTCTTTTTTAATTTAGCTAAAGTCTCATCTATCTTGTTTATTTTTTCAAAGAAGCCACTCTTCATTTCACTGATCCTTTGTAGTGTTTTCTATTCTCTATTTTATTGGTTTAAGCTTTGATTTTAATTATTTTTTCCTTCTACTGGTTTTAGAATTGATTTGTTTTTGTGTTTCAGGACCTTAAGATGTATCTTTAGGTTGTTTGAAATCTTTCTGATTTTCTTTTGTAGGCACACAAAGCTATAAACTTTCCTCTTAAAACAGCCTTCATAGTGTCCCAGAAGTTCTGGTATGTTGCATCATTATTCTCATTTGATTCTAAGAATTTAAAAATTTATCCCCTTGTTTCTTCTACCAACCATTCATCTTTCAAAAGTTTAATTTTTTAGTTTATAAAGTTTCTGTTTTTTTACCTTTATTTTATTTATTTATTTTTATGTAGTGCTGAGGATCGAACCCAGTACCTTGCACATGGTAGGCAAGCGCTTCTACCACTGAGTCACAACTCCAACCCTTCTGAGTATTTTTAAAGTTGACTTTTAAATGTATTTCATTATGATTATATAAGTTGAAAGGATTTTTTTATTTGCTGAGAGTTGTTTTGTGACCTAAAATATGGTTTATTTTGTAGAAGGTTCCACAAACCACTGAAAATAAGTGAATATGGCTATTGTGGGATAAACTGTTCTATAAATGTCTGTTAAGTCCATTTGATTTATAGTAATTTTTAAGTCCAAAGAGTCCTTACTGAGTTCATGTCTGGATGACCTATTGGTGAGAGAGGTGTGTTGAAATAACTTAGTATTATTGTAGTGGAGTCTCAAGTTTTTATGTCTGTTTTTTTTTTTTTTTGAGTAGTGTCTGTTTCATGTAAATAGTGTAGTGATGTTTGAGGCATAAATATTTACTATCATAGTATCTTCTTGTTGGATTGTTCCATTTATAGATATGAAGTGAGTTTCTTTGTCTCTTCTGATTAATTTTGTCTTCAAGTGTGCTTTGTCATATACAAGAGTAACTGCTAATGCTTGTTTTTAGGCTCCATTTGCATGGCATATCAATTTCCATCTTTTCACTTGCAGCATATGGCCTTTTCCTGTAAAGTGAATCTCTTGCAAACAGTGTGTGTGTGTGTGTGTTTGTGTGTATACATATAGATTTTTTTTTTGGTGGGGGTACCAGGGCTTGAAATCAGGAGTACTCAACCACAGAGCCACATCCCCAGCCCTATTTTGTATTTTATCTAGAGACAGGGTCTCACTGATTTGCTTAGCACCTCACCATTGCTGAGGCTGGCTTTGCACTCATGATCCTCCTGTCTCAGACTCCTGGGCTGCTGGGATTACAGGCATATACCACCATTCCAAGCGCAAATAATATAATTTTGGATCTTTTTAAAAAATTTATTCTGTCAGCACTTTTTTTTTTGTTCTGAGGATTGAATTCAAGGGTACTTAATCACTGACCCAAATCCCCAGCCATTTAAAAAGAATTTTTTTAGTTGTTGATAGACCTTTATTTATTTATACATGGGGCTGAGAATCGAACCCAGTGCCTCACACATGCCAGGCAAGTACGCTACCACTGAGCCCCAGCCCCAGCCCCTCCAGCTATTTTTTTGTATTTTATTTAGAGACAGGGTCTTACTGAGTTGCTTAGTGTCTCACTAAGTTGCTGAGTCTGGCTTTGAACTCACAATCCTCCTTCCTCCACGTCCCAAGCCACTGGGATTACATGCATGTGTCACCATGCCCAGCTCCAGCCTATGTTTTTTAATTGGAAAGTTGAGATCATTTACATTCAGCATTATTATAGAAAGATTCTTATTAATTATTGCCATTGTGATTAATTTTTAATGTTTAATTTGGTCCTGTTTCTCATCTGTTTAGCTACTTTTCAAATGAAATCTGTCCATTATTAACTCTGCAGTTTGGCTTTGATTTATTCTGTGGGTAGTATTTCTTTTTTAAGAAATTTTAAAAATTTGTTCTTTTTAATTATATATGACAGCAGAATGTATTTTGACATATCATACATACATGAAGTTTAACTTGTCATTTTTTGTGGTTGTACATAGTGTGGAGTTACACTTGTCATGTATTCATATATGAACAGGAAATTTATGTCCAATGTGGGTAGTATTTCTTTATTTTCTGTAGTGCCAGCTTAGAGTCTAGTCATGAATTCCTTTAGTTTGTGCTTAGCTTGGCAAGTTTTTATTTCTTCTTCAATTCTGAAGTCTAGCTTTATTGTATAAAGCAATACTGGTTGACAGTTATTTTATTTCAGGGGTTGGAACATATCTTTCCATGCTCTCCTGGATATAAGAGTTTGTCTTGGGAAACCAGAAATAATTCTGATTGGTTTGAATGTAAATATGATCCAGTATTTTTCTCTTGTGACTTTTAAAATTCTGTGTTTTTTCTACATGTTAGGCATTTTAAATTATAATATGTTGTGGAGAGATTCTCTTTTTTTAATTTTAAAAATTTGCTTATTTTAGATATGCATAAAAGTAAAGGGTATTTTGACATATTAAATATACATGGAGTCTGACTTATTCTAACTAGAATTCCATTCTTGTAGTGGTACATGATGTGGGGTTTCAAGTGCATTTGTATATGAACATAAGAAAGTTATGTCTGATTCATTCCTATTTTTCCTATTCCTATCTGCCCTCCCTTCCCTTCATTCACCTTAGTATAATCCACTGAAGGAGGGATTCTTTTTTCATCTTGTCTATTTGGGGTTCTGAATGCATCCTGTATCTCAATATTCATCTTATTCCCAATGTTTGGAAATTTTTTCTGTTATTATTTCCTGAAAGGGTTATCCAAGCCTGCATCTCACAACCCTCTTTGATTCCAAGGATTCTCAAGTTTATGTTGTCCCAGAGTTCTTGTATTTCTGGTCATGGTTACTTATTTTCTTCTCTTTAATATGGTCTGAATATTCAAGATTGGCTGCTTTGTCTTCCAGTTTTAAAATTCTGTCTTCTGCATGGCCTGCTGTATTAAAGAGACTTTCAACTGAACATATCATTTGATTTATTGTGCCTCTCATTTCCAAGATTTCTGAATGGTTCTTATTCAATATCTCTTTCTTCTTATTAAATTTTTTATTTGTATTCTGTAGTAACTTTTTAAAGTCATTCAGTTATTTTTCTATGTTCTCTTAGAATTTATCGATCATTTCAATCATCATTCATTTGAATTCTTTATCTGTTATTTCAGCCACTTCAATATCTTTGGAGTCAGTCTCTGGTGAATTATGAACACCAGGAGATGTTGTAGACCTTATTTTTCATATTTTTTGTATTCCTGTATTGGGTTTTACTCATCTGTTGGTATTTCTCTTCCACTCCTATGTGTGGGCATTTTTAGGGCACAGTCTTCTCTTGGCACAGTGTTCTAAGAATCAATTTGCTGGGAATTTTTCAATATATTTGCAGATGGCTTGTTTAGTATAGTTTTCCTGATAGTTCTTTTCTGATGATTAGTGTATTTTGTTACAGTGTTTATAATGTCATAACTGAGGATCCCACTTTCCCTGTAGGTCTCACAGAGTGGGATACTTGCACATCTGGCAATTGTATACAAGAAGGTATGTGGGATTTACCCTCCGTGATTGCTCTTCCTCACATAGAAACTGTGGTAGATTCTAATGGGGTATAGGAATGATCTATATTGAGATACTTCATGGATGAGGTGTCCACAGTCTTTGTGTCAATCTTCTGTTTTTGCTGTTCATTAGTGATACCCAAGGGTCCATCCTAGCCATTCCTACTTGGGGCTTGGTAATTGGTTTGGGATTTTTGTCTCCCGTATTCTTCTTTTTTTTTTCTTTTTGGGTTCCAGGGATTGGCCCAGGGGTGCTTAACCACTGAGTCACATCCCCAGTCTGTTTTATCTTTTAGTTTGAGACAGGTTCTTGCTATGTTGGTTAGGGACATTCCAAGTTGCTGAGGCTGGCTTTGAACTTGTGATACTTCTGCCTCAGTCTCCTGAGCTTCCGAGATTACAGGTGTGCTTTACAATGCCAAGCTGTTTCCCCTATTCTTTTTCATTAAAGTATCATTGAAGTTGAGTGTGGTTAGTTTATTTGGGGGGCAAAGCATAGGCATGGTAGGAGGAGGTGGGTATTGGGGGTGTGCCCTGGAAGGGCTCATTTTCCATATGGCCCATTCCCTGCTTTCTCTCTGCTTCCCAACTGCCATGAGCTGAGTAATTTTCCTCCACTATGCTCTTTGGCCATGATGTTCCACCTCACCTTGAGCCTGGAGCAATGGAACCAATCAACTATGGTCTGTAACTCTGAAACCATAAGCCAAAATAAACTTTTCCTCCTGTAAGTTGTTCCTGTTAGGTATTTTGGTCTTAATGATGAAAAGCTCATTAGCATTCTGTCCTTTTCAAATTGAGACAATTTCATCTTTTCCTTTTCAAACAGTATACCTTTTCTTGCATTATTTCAGTAGTATGACCCCAAGCACAATGTTGAACAAAAGTTCAAAGCAGACTTTTCTACTTTGTTCCTGATCTTTTTGGGGAAAATATTTTCTTTCCCTACTAAGCATGATGTTAGCTATAGATTTTATGTACTGTCGATGCTGTTTATCAGGTTGAGGAGGTTTTCTTATAGTCCTAATTTATGGAAATTTAAAATTCATGAATAGGTTGAATTTTGTCAAAATGTTTTTATATGTTTTGAGATGCTTTCATGCCTTTTTTATTTCATCAGTATGGTAAATTGCCTTGCTTTAATTTTCACATATTTTATCAACCTTATATTCTTGGGAAAATTTCTCTTGGTCGTGATGTATTATTTAATTTGCTTGTATTTTATTAAAATTTTTATGTCCATGTACATGAAGAATATTGGTCTTAAGGTTTCTTTTCTTGTAATTCTTTGCCTCAGATTAGTATTGGGAAACATTTGTCTTAAAAAATCAATTGAGAAATGGTCCCTTCTAGTTTTTCAGAGTTATTTTTAAAGAATTGCTATTTTGTCCTTAAATATATGAAAAGGAAGTTATCTGGGCCCAGACTTGTATTTATAGGAAGAGTTTATTCTAATTCAACTTCTTTAATTGATATAGGAATTATTCAGAGTTTCTCTTTTCTGGAATCACTTTTGTTAATTCATATTTTTCAAGGAATTTGTCTACTTCATCTAGATGATCAAAATTTTTTTGCTTAATAATTTTAATAATAATCTGTTATTTTATTTTATGTATCTGTAGATCTTAGTGATTTTCTTTTTAATATGAATATTAGTCATTTTCTTCTCTTTTTTTAGAGTTTTTCTTCAATTTTGTTGAACTTTTCAAACAACTAGCTTATATTTCATTGGCTTCTCCTTATGTTTGCCTTCTGTTTTATTATTTCCTACTTTTACTTTTATTATTTTTTCCTTCTATCTATTTGGGTTTAATTTGCTCTCTTTTTTTAAGCTTCTTAAATGGAGGCTTAGATAATGGATTTTTGAGCTCTATTCTTTTTTTCGTTTTTAAAAAATTATTTCTTACATACATGACAATAGTGGAATGCATTACATTCATTTTTGTTTGCATTACAATTCTTTTTTTTTTAAATTTTTTATTGTGGGTTGTTCAAAACATTACAAATTTCTTGACATATCATATTCCACACTTTGATTCAAGTGGGTTATGAACTCCCACCTTCACCCCATACACAGATTGCAGAATCACATCAGTTACACATCCATTGATTTACA
>NW_026000093.1:21516329-21532976 GCF_001458135.2 Marmota marmota marmota
ATCTCTGCCATGTTGGTATCCTATGCAAATGGCAGCATTTCGTTCCCCTTGCCGGGCAACCAAAGCAACGGGTGAGTCCTGACCTGCCCTCAGCAGGACCCAGACCGAGAAGCAGTTTCCGCGGGCTCCTATCCCCGGTCCAGGGAAGTTCCGGGAGCCGGAACTCGGCCGCTCCGTGCTCGGTGTAAGCTCCTATGCATTACAATTCTTAATACATCTTTATACCACAGTCTATCAAGTCTCTGTTTGTATATATGGTATGTTGACACCAAATTCACATCTTC
The DNA here is from genome assembly GCF_001458135.2 of Marmota marmota marmota. Taxonomy (NCBI): domain Eukaryota; kingdom Metazoa; phylum Chordata; class Mammalia; order Rodentia; family Sciuridae; genus Marmota; species Marmota marmota. The sequence continues at coordinate 21,516,614 of NW_026000093.1, forward strand.
ATACATGAATTTTGTATAATGATGACCATCTCCTTCCACTATCCTTGCTATTCCTCTTCTCCCTCTCTTTCCCTCCCACCCCTATTCCCTATCTAGAGGTAATTCTCCACCCATGCTCTCCCTCCATACTCCACTTTGAGTCACCCCCTTTATATCAGAGAAAACATTCAGCATTTGTTTTTTGGGGATTGGCTAACTTCACTTAGCATAATCTGCTCTAATACTATTCATTTCCCTGCAAATGCCATGATCTTATTATTTTTTAGTGCTGAGTAATATTCCATTGTGTATAAATGCCACATTTTTTTTATCCATTCATCCACTGAAGGACATCTAGGTTGGCTCCACAGTTTAGCTATTGTGAATTGTGCTGCTATAAACATTGATGGCTGTGTCCCTGTAGTATGCTGTTTTTAGGTCCTTTGGGTATAGTCCAAGAAGAGGAATAGCTGGGTCAAATGGTGGTTCCATTCCCAGCTTACCAAAGAATCTCCATACTGCTTTCCATATTGGCTGCACTAATTTGCAGTCCCACCAGCAGTGTATGAGTGTACATTTTTCCGGCATCTTCATCAACACCTGTTGTTTGTCTTCATAATGGCTGCCATTTTTACTGGTATGAGATGGTATCTTAGAGAAGTTTTGATTTGCATTTCTCTGATTGCTAGAGATGATGAGCATTTTTTCATGTATTTGTTGATTGATTGTATATCCTCTTCTGAGAAGTGCCTGTTCAGGTCCTTAGCCCATTTATTGATTGGATTATTTGTTTTTTTGGTGCTTATCTTGTTGAGCTCTTAGTATACCCTAGAAATTAGGAACTCTCTTCTTTTCTAATAAAAGCATTTAAAGCTATAAATTTTCTTCTAACCATTGCTTTAGATGGTTGCACAAATTTTGACATGTTGTGTTCTCATTTTTTTTAGTTCCAAATATTTCCTAAGTTTCCTTGTCATTTTGTCTTTGATTTATGTATTATATTGAAATATATTTTTCACTCCTCACATATTTTGGAATATTGTAGATATGGTTCTAGTATTAATTTCAATTTTAATTTCATTGAGATCCTAGAATATGCTTTATGATTTTATTTTTGAAAAATTTATTGAAACTTAGTTTGTGGCATTAAATTTATTGAGATTTCTTTTGTGTTCTAGCATATGGTCTATGTTGGTGAGTGTTCCATGTGTATTTGAAATGCTGAAATGATGCAATGGTGTATAAACATCAGTTGGGTTGAAGTGATTGATAATGTTAAGTCTTTGTATTTTTCTGATTTTTTTCTCTACCGTTTCTATCAATTATGGTGACAAGAGCGTTGAAATGTGTGACAATTGTGGACTTATTTACTTCTTTTTTCAGTTGTGTCAGTTTTTGTTTTATGTATTTTAAAGCTCTATTATTAGGTATGTACATATTTATGATGCCTTCTTGGTGAACTGATACCTTTATTATTATGAAAAGTTTCTCATAATCCTGGTACCATTTTTACTTTTTTGATATTAATATCAAAGCTTTATTAATCATTTTGATATTAAGATCAAAGCTTTATTAATAATTTTTCATGATGTATCTCTTTCCATGTTTTTAATTTTAATTTATCAGTGCCTTTGAGTTTCTTATTGACGACATATTGGAGCTTGCTTTTTGTTCATTCTGACAGTATCTGCATTTTATTTCAAGTTCTTTTTTTATATTTTTAGTTGTAGATGGACATAATACCTTTATTTTGTTTATTTATTTTTTTATGTTGTGCTAGGGATTGAACCCAGTGCCTCACACATGCTAGGCAAGGGTTCTACCACTGAGCCACACCCCAGCCCCTGTTTATAGTTCTTATACTTTATATACAATAAACTTTTTGTATATATTTCAGTTTGAATCTGTGAATATGTGCTTTTTAATTTGTTTAATCTGTTTACTATTCTTATAAAGAATTAATAGATTAATTAATAGATTTAATTTTTAATATAGTTTTAGATTTATAGAATAATTGAAAAACTGGTGGTACTGCGAATTCTATGTGTTCACTTCCCTCATAAATCCTTCATCCCAGTGTGGTACATTTGTTATAATTAATGAACCAATATTAGTATGTTATTAATAACTATAGTCTATAATTTATATTAAGGTTCACTCTGTATTGTATGGTTCTGTGGGTTTTTAATAAATACATAGTTACATGTGTCTACCATTATAGTCTCATAGAAAATAGCTTCCCTAATCTGAAAATTCCCTCTGTTTCACCCATTCATTCTTTTATCCCTCAAGTTAAAGCCTTGGAAACCATTGATATTTTTATTGTCCCTATAATTTTGTCCTTTACAAATATCATATAGTTGGAATTATACAGTATATGGCTTTTAAGACTGGTTTCTTTCACTTAAAAATATAAATTTTAGGTTCTTCCATGTCTCTCTGAAGTTTGCTTTCTTATTTGTTTTTATTACTTAGTAATATTCCATGGTATGGATGGAATAATATAACCATGATTTGTTTATCCATTACCTATTTTAGGATATCTAGGTTGCTTCTAAATTTTGAAAATTATGAATAAATTTGCTATAGACATTCACTGGTAGAGTCTCACATTGGCAGAAATTTTCAGCTTTATTGTGTAAATATCTTGGTTGTATCATTGCTGGATTATGTGCTAGTATTATGGTTATCTTTGTAAGAAAAAATGATTTTAGTATACTTACAGATTTACAGAAAAATTGAGTGATAGTACACAGTTCCCAATGTATTCTTGATGCAATGTGGTAGAGACAGAAGACAGGATAAAAATGGAATGTCCCATATACTTTTCCCTTTTAGTTATATCTTACATTATTAGAATGATATTGTAGGTTTGGGGGAAGAAGATCGTAGAGATGCCATTTTCATCACATCATTTCAAGGGTAAATACTACCAACATGACTTATGACTGTTAATGTTGTCTGAGTACCCATCTGAAGTGTGTTTTCCAAGTTTCTCCACTACAAGATACTCTTTTTCTTTGTAAAAATCCCCTTTTCTTACTATATTCTTTTGATGGAAATCATCATGTGCAACCCATAATGAAGGAGTGTGGGTCACCTAACTCCTTAAAGGTAGAGTTTTTCCATAATTTATTTGGAATTTTTCTGTGTGGGAGACTTATCTCTTCTTCCCCACTTACTGTTATATTCAACCATTTGTTTATATTAGTATGGATTCATATATGTTAATTTCATACTTTGGGTTATAATCCAACATTGTTAATTTTGTTTTCCAAATGCTCCAGTTTTCAACTTGGGAGATTTTTCAGTTGGTTCCTGTGCCCCTTTGACATACATTTATTTTTTCTTTCTTTTTTTATTAAACTCTTCATTTTGAGATAATTTTAGATTCATATGCAGTTATAAATATAATACAGAGACTTCCATATGCCTTTTAGCCAATTTCTCCCAATAATGACATCCTGTAGTATTATATCACAGTCAGGATACCAACATCAATACAGTCAATATTCAGCATGGTCCATCACCACTAGGATCTCATATGCTGTCCTTTTATGACCACACACACTTTCCTCCCTACCCACCTTCTTAACCCCTGATGACCACTAGCTGTTCTCTATAATTTTAATTTTTAAATTTTAGGCATCTCATGTAAGTGGGCTCATATAATACATAACCTTTGGGGATTGACTTTTCTTCACTTAGCCTAATTCTTTGGTGATTCCTCTTGATTGCTGAGTAACATTCTATAGTTGTGATACACTGCGGTTTGTTTAACCATTCACTCACTGATGGACATCTGGTTTGTTTCTAGTTTGGAGCTATAATCAATAAAGTTGTTATAAATGATTTCTTCTGTGTACATGTTTTTCTGCAAACATAAGTTTTTATTTCTCTGAGATAATGAGAAATATAATTGCTAAATCAGAAAATTTTAGTATTTGTGTTCAATAGCTACATTTTTAGAATTTTAAGAAATCGTTAAACAGTACTACTTTAAATTGCCATAAACAATGCATGACTGATACAGTTTATCTGTATCCTAATTAGCATTTCATGTTACTATTTCTTGCTTTAATCATTCTGATAGGTGTGTAGTAACATCTCAAATGTGGTTTGAATTTGCATTTCCCTAATGGGTAATCATGTTAAACATCTTTTCATGTGTTATCTCTGTTTATTTTCTGGGGAATGTCTGTTTATGGCTTTTCCCCCATGTATTAATTGGATTGTTTGTTTATTTTGCTGATGAGTTTTGCAAATTCTTACATTTTCTATATCCTGATTCTTTGTTGGATATGCTGTTTGTAAATATTTCCTCCTCTTTATGGCCTTCCTTTATGTCCTCTTAAAAGGGTCTTTCATAAAGTAGAGGTTTTCAATTATTAGGAAGTGCAACTGATCAATTTCTTTCTTATTTGTATTGTCCTTTGGTTATTTAGTCTAAGAACATTTGCCTCATTAGAAAGTTGATTTTTGTAGAAGCTATGAGACATGGGTTTAGATGATTTCTTATTTTCCCTTATGAATGTCTAATTGTTCCAGTACCATTTGTTTTAGAGGCTATTTTTCTTTCACTGAATTTCTTTTTCAGTTTTAACAAATCATTTGGGTATATTTGTGTTGGACTCTTTCTAGGTTGGAAGGTTTGAGTATTTCAATTCATAAATGTGGTTTGCATTTCTTTTCTTTTGGGTACCAGAGATTGAATTTAGGAGCACTCAACCACTGAGTCACATCCCCAGCCCATTTGTGTACTATATTTAGAGACAGGGTCTCACAGAGTTGTTTAGCGCCTCACTTTTGCTGAGACTGGCTTTGAACTCTAGATCCTCCTGCTTCAGCTTCCTGAGCTGCTGGGATTACAGGTGTTCAACACCGCACCCAGCCACGGTTTGCATTTCTGTTTATCAAATCTTATTCGTTTTAAGTTTTGTAAGTTTTAGATAAAGTTCTTACATGTTTTATTAGATTTACATCTGAGAATTTTTTTCAATGATTGTAAATGGAATTGTATTTAATTTTGGTGGCTACATATTTATTGGTAGTTTAAAGAAACATGATTGACTTTTGTATGTTGATCTTATATTTTACAGTCTAGCTAAACTCACTCATTAGTTGTTATGGTGTAGATGTGGTCTACACCAAAAGCTCACATGTGAGACAATGCAGAAATTTTGGAGGAGAAATGATTGGGTTATAGCATTAACTTAATTAGTGAATTAATCCTTGATGGGATTAACTGGTAACTGGAGGCATGAGGGGTGTGGCTGGAGGAAGTAGCTCACTGGGGACGTGCCTATGGCGTATATATTTTGTATTTGGAGAGTAGAGTCTCTCTCTTCCATCTGATCATCATGTGAGCTGCTTCTCTCTGCCACACTCTTTCTCCATGATGTTCTGCCTCTCCTTAAGCCCTGAGGAATGAAACTGGCCTTCCTTGGACTAAGACCTCTGAAACTGTGAGCCCTGAAATAAACTTTTCCTCTTTTACAATTGTTTGGTTGGGTCCTTTAGTCACAGCAGCGAAAAAGCTGAATAAAACATTAGTTTTAACAATTTTAATTTTTATAGATTCATTAGGATTCTCTTGTGAACAATCATGCTCTGCAAATAGGAGCAGTATTTTTTATTCGATCTGTATGCCCTTACTTCCTTTTCTTGCCTTTTTGTCCTAGCTAGAGTTTCAAATCCTATGTTAAATGATAGTGGTAAGAGAAGATATTTCCCCCTATTTCCAATCTTAGGGGAAAGACATTTAGTTTATTACTATTATGTATATTGGTAGCCCTGCCTTCCTTCCTTTCTTCCTATATCATGTGAGCTACTTTTCTCTTGTCCTTCTTTCATTTTTCTTTAGGTATTATCAGTTTTAGAGAGTATTCCTGTAATCCTAGTTTCCTGAGGGTTATTTTTTTTTGTTGTTGTTGTTGTTATTGTTGTTTTTCTCTTTTTGGTATTAAGAATTTTTTTTGGGGGGTGGGGAGTACAAGGATATGAACTCAGGTACACTCAACCACTAAGCCACATCCTCAGCCCTGTTTTGTATTTTATTTAGAGACAGAGTCTCACTGAGTTGCTTAGCGCCTTGATGTTGCCAAGGCTGGTTTTGAATTTGCCATCCTTCTGTCTCAGACTCCTGAGCAACTGGGATTACAGGGGTGTACCACTGTGCCTGGCTCTAAATTTTTAACAATGATTTTTCTATAGATATTAAAATGCTTGGATGACACCCCATTTTCATTAATATGGTAGATTACAGTAATTGATTTTCAAACATTGTTATTTGTTTTCTCTTTATTCTAAGTGTCTGTTTGTTCCGTGTTTGTGTGTGTGTGTGTGTGTGTGTGTGTGTGTGTGTGTTTGTGTTTTGTGGTGCTGGGAATTGAAACCAGGATTTCATGCATGCTTGACAAGCACTGTGCCATTGAGCTACATCCCAAGCCCTGTTTGTTCCCTTTTTCTTCCTTTTTTCCCCTGTCTTCTTTGCAATGAGTATTTAACATTTATTTTTCTTCCCCATTGACTTATTTGCTCTTTCTTTCTCTCCCTCTAATTAATTGCATTAGGACTCACATTTACAATATAGATCCTATACATATCACCATCTACTTTGAAATAACATTATACCACTTCTCAGGTAACATAAAAATCTTACAACATAATAATTCTGTTTTTCCTTCTAATCTTTTGCATTACTGTTCCCATTCATTTAGTTTTACACAATTATAAATGTTTTAATAAACTATGATTTTTATCTTAAATTGTCAGTTATATTTTAAAGAACTAAAATAGGAAACATTCTCCATAATTACTTCAATAGTTACTGTTTTTAGCATCTACATTCTTTTGTGTTTATCTATGGTTTTGTCTTCTTTTGTTTGAAGAACTTCCTCTAACACTTCCTATAGTGTAGGGTTTTCTCCTAGCTTTTGTATAATTGACATAAAACAGTCTATCCACATTTTAATCAAATAATCTTACACATTTTGACATGTGCACATCCATGAAGAAAGAAGATAATGAATATTTTTATCACCCATCAAAGTTTTATCATGAATTTACATTCTGTCTCCTTAGACCCTTGCCAACTCATATGATAGGCAAACAATGCTATTTCCTGTTATGTAGATTAATTTACATTTTCCAAAACTGATTTATATGAAAGCATATGATGTTATACTCTTTTTAAAAACATGTAGTCTTCTACTCAATATAATTGAGATTTATCCAAATTGTATGTATTAATTGTTAATATTTTTCAACTGTTAATATTTTTAATGATGAGTAATATCCTATTATTTGGATATAACAAAATTTGTCTACCCATTTATGCACGGAATAACATTTGACTTGTGTGCAGTTTTTGGCTTTTATAAATAGAGCTACTTTGAGCTTTTGTGAATAAGCCATTGTATGAACATAAACTTTCTTTTCACTTGAGTAAATACCTATGAGTAGCATGACTGAATCCTTATGGGGGTTTTATATTTAACATTTTAAGAAACAAACTTTAAAAAATGATGGTATACATTTTGACTTTTCTACCAGAAGGGCATGAGAATTCCTATTTTCCCGTATCTTTGAAAACACTACGGCCTGTCTTTTTTTAAAAATTAAATTATTTATTTATTCTAATTTGTTATACATGACGGCAGAATGTAATTCATTTCATATTACATATAGAGCAAAATTTTTCAAGTCACTAATTGTACACAAAGTATTTTCATTTTCACACCATTTGTGTCTTCATACAAGTACTTAGGGTAATGATGTCTAACACATTCCACCATCATTTCCACCTTCTTGCCCCTTCCCTTCCCCTCTTTCCCCTTTGCCCTATCTAATGTTCCTCCATCCATTATGCTCTCCCCATGGCCATTATGAATCAGCCTCCTTATATTAAAGAAAACATTCAGCCTTTGGTTTTTTGGGATTGGCTTGCTTCACTTAGCATTATATTCTCTAACTCCATCCATTTACCTGCAAATGCCATGATTTTATTCTCTTTTAATGCTGAGTAATGTTTCATTGTGTAGATATACCAAAGTTTCCCTATCCATTCATCTCCTGAAGGGCAACTGGTTGTTTCCACAATTTAGCTATTGTGAATTGTGCTGCTATAAACATTGATATGGCCAGTCTTTTAAAATATTAGATATTATAATAAATGTTCAGAAACTTCTTATGATTTTTAACTTGAATTTTTTAAATGATGAATGATGTTGACTGAGTTCATCAAACATGATGAACTCAACTTTTTGCTATCTCTATATTGTCTTTGGTAATTTATCTTTTTAGATCTCTCACCCATTTAAAAAATGGACTTTTAAAAATTGTTGAGTTTTGAGAATTGTTAATGTAGATTGGATACAAGTCCTTTATATCAGATATGTTCTTTGCAAAACTTTTCTGTCTATAGCTTGTCTTTCATCTTCTTAATAGTGTTTTTTTTTCTTTTTCTTTTTTGGTACTGGGAATTGGACCCAGGGGTTCTTAACCACTGAGCCACACCCCCAGCCCTTTTATTTTTTATTTTGAGAGAGGGTCTCGCTAAGTTGCTGAGGCTGACTTTGAACTAGTGATGCTCCTGCCTTAGCCTCCTGAGCTGCTGGAATTACAGGCATGTATCTTCACACCTGGCCTTAATAGTGTTTTTTGAAGACTAGACATTTTAATTTTGATGAAGTTCAATTAATTAATTTCTTCTTTTATGGAATGTGGTTTTTGTATTATATCTAAGAAATCTTCATCTAATCCAGGGACTGATTGGTAAACACTGGCCTGTAACCCAAATCTGGCCTGCTAAGTAGTTTCGCACCATCCAAGGGCTAAAATTTTTTAATTGAAATTTTGTTGAGAAAATTGTAGTTTTGTGTGCAATTGTAACAGACAGTACAGGGGCATCTTGGTACATGTTTTCCAGTTTCTCTGAATAGTAACAGTTTGCAAAACTATATTGTATCAAGATACTGACTTTGATACCATCTACCAACTACAGTTTTGCCTGTGTACATTTATGTGGGTAAGAATGGCTTTTACAGTTTTAAGTGGTTGGAAAAAATCAAAATAATAAAATTTCTTAATTGATGTGTATTATATGAAATTCACCTTTCAGTGTCCCTAAGTCAAATTTTATTGGAGCATAGTCACATTTGTTTGTTTACATATTGTCTATGACTGCTTTTGCACTATCATATCAGAATGGAGTGGTGTGACAGAGACCATATGTGTTGATCTCATTGCTTCCCAATGCTGTTCAGTGACTATAAATTGTAGTGATGCAGTTATAACTAAGCAGCATTTTTTCTTACCATGTATCATTGTCCCATGACATTTACTTTACTTTTTAATTACCATTACATTCCCATCATGTCAAAACAAGTACAGTGAACTTTGGATAGCTGGCTTTTAAGGCACAGTGGACTTTAGATTATTTTGTTAGGAAATTAGTTGGTAAAGCATTGTGCTTATTAGGCAATTATACTATAGTTGTGATAAGGAATGCAACATTCATTGATATTAAATTATTATTTGCCATATTCCAAGTTTATAGGAAAGAAGCTATTAGAAAAATTAGAAAATTCAACATAGAATATCTTGTGACAGCAAAATTTCTTTCCAAAAATAATAAAGAAGGCTTCACCCACCATAATTTCTGAATGGTTAATTTGTAAGCCAGGCAGGGATTAAGTAAATCATAATTTGATTATGGCAGTTGAAGGAATGTATTTAAAGAAAACACATTTATTTAAGTTTATTAGGCTTTTGGTGAATTGAGGAGCAACATCAGTAATTAAAAAACAAGGTGCATGATTTCAAATGGGTTTCCTTGGATCTTGATGAGGTAAGAGATGCTACTAATATTCTTCAATTATTGTTTATTCAAAAATGTTCATGCAAATTTGAAGTGATAAACTATTAGCCTTATGAATAGTCTTCATAGAACTGCAACAGGTGAGAAAACATTCAAATAAGTTAAGACAATACTAATTCAGTACAACTTGAAGCTAAAATGTGTCACCACAACAAGAGTGACAAAAATATGCATGGAACAGGAAAGGCTTGGTTGAAAGGCTTTTAAAAACTTTGGTTATTTAGCAGGTACTTTGCAGAAAAATATTTATTCTGTCATGTGTTACACCAGAAGTGTAACAATGAAATTGATTCACTCTCATTGATTTAACCATTGTCAGTTCTATGAAAAAGAATCACAGTAGTCTCAGTTGCCCCCCTACATAGCAGTTCCATGAGTTAGAAGTGGTAACATTTTATTGTGACTTGTCAAGCTCAGGGACAAAACTTAACCATTGTAAGTTTTGTGAATTTATTGTGTGAAATGATCAGTTCTGTGAAATAAAAGCAGGATATTCTAAATTGCCCTTTCACACAGAAGTTCAGTGACTTAAAAGTAGTAACATTTTATTGTGCTTTTTATTTTTTAGCTAGTAGGCAAGACTGAATTTCTTCTGAAAGAAAATAACTTCTTTGAATTACCATTATTGAACACTAAATGGCTTTGGAAATTGTCTTTTGCTGTACCTTCACTGAGTTTCTCAATGAATTCAACCTAAAATTACAAAGTGAACAGCATTTACACAAGAAAGTTATACTAACACAGTTTGATTTTTATTGTATGAATCACATTCTACTATCATTGCTAACCCCCGTCCCCTCCTTTCCCCTCCCACCCCCATTCATTTGTATGAATTACAAATGATACCAAATGGATTTATATTCACCTTGTACTGTAAAAATAAAACATAAAAATGAGCTCTTCATTCCTACAGAAATTTGTAGCAGATATATTTTCCAGCGGCATTTTGTGGGACCATCATGCCAGTGCAAAGAAAATTCTGTTTTTCCAAATCCCATTTAATTGTGCAACTGAAGAGTTTCTAACTTTTAATCAGAAGTAATTAATTTGCTATGTAATCTAAAAGGAAAATATCAAAAGGATCTAATTTGTAGTTCTATAAATGCCTTCCAAGTGACAAATATGGTCAATTAAAATCATAAAATTTTGATATCAATCAGTATTTGGCAGTCCCCATCTTTTTGAAAAGATATTGTCAAAGATAAAATTAATAAAATCTCATTGTAGATGAGTATTAGCAGATATATGTTTGCAATTATTTTTAAAAATATTTTTAGTTGTAGATGGACACAATAACTTTATTTTATTTGTTTATATTTTTATGTTGTGCTGAGGATCAAACCAGTGCCTCATACATGGTAGGCAAGTGATCTACCACTGAGCTACAACCCCAGCCCTAAAATTTAAAAGTTTTTAATTGAGATATAATTTGCAGTCAAACTATCTATTTTTTTCTTTGACGACTTGTACTTTCAGTGTCATATATTTGATAGAATTTAGTTGATGGGCACTTGGGTGGTTTCCACTTTCTCGTTATTATGAATAATGCTCCTATAAACATCCATGTATGCAGTTTTGTTTGAATACCTATTGGAGGGATGCAACCACAAGCCATCAATACCAAGGATTACTAGTAATGATTGAAACTAGAAGTGGCAAGGAAGAATTCTTCCTGGAACATTCAGAAGAACATGAATCTTCAGATAGCCTGATTTCAGACTTCTAACTTCCAGAGCTGTGAGAGAATAACTGTTGTTTAAGGTCATCTGGTTTTTGATAATTTTTAAAGGAAGTCTAAAAAATTAATACACTGGGTCATATGAAAAGTCTATTTATCTTTTTGAAGAACTGTCAAATTGATTCAACAGTAGCTGTACTGTTTTATAATCCCACCAGTAATAGATGAATATTCTTTTTATTTTTTGAGTGTTCTTGTTTCTCTTTAGCTACATCAACAATTCTCATTTCTTTCTTTTTATTTTTTAAAATTATAATCATCCTAGTGTCATATCTGAGAAACTGTCAAATCCATGATCACTATTATGAACTTTTGTTCCCCCCACTTTACTACAATAAATTCATGTGTCGAAATCCTAACCCTCATTATAAAGACATTAGGTTAAGGGGTGTGGCCTTTGGGATATGATTAGGTGAAGAGAGTAGAACCCTCCTTAATTGGATTCATGTCCTTGTAAAAAACACTACAGAGTTCCCTTACTCCTACCATGTGAGGACACAGTAAGAAGGCTATCTGTGAACCAGAAAAGGAGCCCATACCAGACACTAAATCTACTTCTCCTTGATCTTGGATTGCCTGGCTTCTATTGCAATGAGGAATATTTTTTTTTTGTAATCTAAAGTCACCCAGTCTGTGGTATTTTTGTTAAAGCAGCCTGAGTGGACTAAAACAGTCATGAAGATTTATAGCTATGCTTTCTTCTAAGAGTTTTATATTTTATGTCTTTTTATATAGATCTCTGACACATTTTAAGATAAATTTTGTGAGGTTGGAGATCAAATTTATTCTTTTGCATGTGGTTATTAGCTGTCCCAGTGCCAGTTGTTGAAGACAGTGTTTTCCTCATTGAATAGTCTTGATACCTTCATGCAAAACCAGTTGACCATAAGTATATGGGTTTATTTCTGGATTTACACTTCTATTTATAGATTCATATTTATCTTTATGCTACACTGCCTTAATTACTTTGCCTACTTTATAGTAGAATTTGAAATCAGGACATGTGAGTACCACAACGTATTTCTTCTTTTCCAAGATTGTTTTATATGTTCTGAATCTCTAATAATTCCATATGAGTTTTAGGATCAGCTGCCCATTTCTGTAAAAAAGGCATATGACATTTTGATAGTGTTTCCATAGAAGCCCTTGATCATTTTGGGGAGGACTGCTGTCTCAACAATTTATCTTCCAGTCTGTAAACACAGGATATTTATCCATTTATTTACATGTATTATAATTTTTTTGGTGTTTTCAATGTGTAGTTATTGCATTTTTGCATTAAATTATACCTTTTATTTTTGTTTGATGATTTTACAAGCAAATTTGTTTCCTTAATTCTAGTGATACAATTGATTTTTGCATATTGGCCTTGTATACTTGCTGAAACTTATTAGTTGTAAGAGTTTTTTTTTTAAAAATTTTTAGTAGTTCTTTGGAATTTTTACATATGAAAACATGTCATATAATAGAGATGCTTTTATTCCTTCCTTTCCAATACAGATGCCTTTTATTTCTTTTTCTTGCCTAATTCCCTTGGCTAGAACTTCAGTACAATATTGAATAGGAGTGGTGAGAGCAAATATTTGTTTTATTCCTTAGAGGAAAATTTTCAGTCTTTCATTATTAGTTATGGTGTTAGATACAGGTGTTTCATATGATCCTTCTTTTTTTTTAAGTTGAATAAGTTTCCTTCTGAAATAAGCACAGAAAGACAGTTGTTGCATGGTTTCACTGATATGTGGAATCTAAAATATCAGTCAGAAAAGTTGAGAGTAGAGTGATAATTACCAGAGGGCAGGGAGAATAGAGGGAAAGAATGGATAGGAAAAGGTTGATCAATGAGTACTAAATTTTAGTAGATAGGAGCAAGATATTCTGGTGTGCTATTGCACAGTAGGGTGATTATAGGTAAAAATAATGAACTGTACATACAAAAAAAAGCTAGAATAAAGGATTTTCCAAGTTCATACTTTAAAGAAATGATAAATGTTTGAGGAGAAAGATTCATTTAATCTAATTTAAACATTGCACCATATATATGTATCAAAACAATACATGGATCACCACTAATATGTATGATTTTTCTGTTTTTATGTGTATGTTAAAGATAAATTTAAAGGATTAAAATAACCAAATTAAACTGCTTGTATCATTGAAAGAGAAAAAAAATCTCTTCTGTTTCTAGTTTGTTGAATGTTTATCATGAAGGGGCAGTGGATTGCGTCAAATGTTTTTCTTTGTTGATAATTGTGTGTATATGTGTATATTCTATTAATGTGATGTATTGTGTTGATTGTATTTTCTATGTTAAATCCATTTTCATTCCTGGTATAAATACCACTCGATCATGGTATGTGCTTATTTTTGTTTGTTAATATTTTATGAAGGATTTTTGTGTCTATATTCATAAAATGCATTGATCTGTAGTTTCCTTTTTTTGTGATGTCTTTGAGTTTGTAATCAGGATCATACTGAACTCAAAAAATAAGTTAAGACGTGTTCTACTTTTTTGTTACTTGGAACTTTTCCATATTCACTCAATTTCTTTGTCACTGGTTCAGATTTTGAAATTTTCCTGAGTCAGTTTTGATAGTTTATGTTTATATAATTTGTTTGTGTATAATTGTTCATTTATGTTTATTAATAATTTTCCTTTTTTAATTCATGATTTTAGTAATTTGAGTCTCCTTTTTTTCCTCATCAGTTTTGTTAAAGGTCTGTCAATTTTAAAACTTTCCCCCACACAGAACAAACTTCTGATCTTACTCTATTATTTTTCTCTCTTCTATTTTATTAATTTCAGCTATAATTTCTATAATTAGATTATTGTCTTGAGATCTATCTTTCTCATTTTTGGTGGTACTGGGCTTTGCATAAACTGAGCAAGTGCTCTACCACTGAGCTACTTCCCCAGCTCTTTTTATTTTATTTTGAGACAAGGTCTCCTTAAGTTGCTCAGTCTGGCCATAAACTTGTGATCCTCTTGCCTCAGCCTCCCAAGTAGCTGGGATTACAGGTGTGTGCCATTGTAAGATCTCCCTTTTCTAAGAGGCATTTACAACTACAGATTTTCTTCTGAGTACTACCATTGATAAATACTATAAATGTTGGTATGGTGTAACTTCGTTTTCACTTATTTTAAGGTGTTTTCTAATTTCACTTTTAATGTCTTCTTTTACCAATGGTTATTATAAGATTGCATTGTTTTCCCACATATTTATAAATTCCCCAATTTCCTTCTATATGGATTTTTAATTTAATTTGATTGTCACTGAAAAGCATCCTTTGTATGAATTCAATCTTTGAAATTTTACTGAAACTTATTTATGAGAAAATTCCATGTGCATTTGAGAGAATATCAATTCTATTACTATTGGGTAGAGTGTTCAATAGACTTCTTTTAGGTCGGGTTGGTTTAAGTGTTTTTCAACCTTTGATTTTTTTTTTTAGTAATCTTAAGTGTAGTTGTTCTATTTGTTATTGAAAGTTGAGCATTTAAGTCTCTAACTGTTGTTTTTGAATTTTCTATTTCTCCCTAAAATTTGGGCAGTTTTCCATTAAACACTTTGGGACTATTTTTAGGTGTATATATTTTTATAATCGTTCAAACTTTTGTTATTACAGAATGGCTTTATTTAACTCTAGTAATAATATCTGTCTTAAAGTCTATTTTTTTTGCAGTTACACTATGATTTTTTATTTTATTTTCTTGTTTGTTTTTTTATTTTTATTTTTATTTTTTTATTGGTTGTTCAAAACATTACAAAGCTCTTGACATATCATATTTCATACATTAGATTCAAGTTGGTTATGAACTCCCAATTTTACCCCAAATACAGATTGCAGAATCACATCGGTTACACATCCACATTTTTACATAATGCCCTATTAGTAACTGTTGTATTCTGCTACCTTTCCTATCCTCTACTATCCCCCCTCCCATTCCCTCCCATATTATCTCTCTACCCCATCTACTGTAATTCATTTCTCTCCTTGTTTATTTTCCCATTCCCCTCACAACCTCTTATATGTAATTTTGTATAACAATGAGGGTCTCCCTCCATTACCATGCAATTTCCCTTTTCTATCCCTTTCCCTCCCACCTCATGTATCTGTTTAATGTTAATCTTTTCTTCCTGCTCTTCCTCCCTGCTCTGTTCTTAGTTGCTCTCATTATATCAAAGAAGACATTTGGTATTTGTTTTTTAGGGATTGGCTAGCTTCACTAAGCATAATCTGCTCTAGTGCCATCCATTTCCCTGCAAATTCCATGATTCTGTCATTTTTTTAGTGCTGCGTAATACTCCGTGGTGTATAAATGCCACATTTTTTAATCCATTCATCTATTGAAGGGCATCTGGGTTGGTTCCACAGTCTAGCAATTGTGAATTGTGCTGCTATGAACATCAATGTGGCAGTATCCCTGTAGTACGCTCTTTTAAGGTCTTCAGGGAATAGTCCGAGAAGGGCAATAGCTGGGTCGAATGGTGGTTCCATTCCCAGCTTTCCCAGGAATCTCCATACTGCTTTCCAAATTGCCTGCACCAGTTTGCAGTCCCACCAGCAATGTACAAGAGTACCCTTTTCCCCACATCCTCGCAGCACTTGTTGTTTGACTTCATAATGGCTGCCAATCTTACTGGAGTGAGGTGGTATCTTAGGGTGGTTTTGATTTGCATTTCTCTGACTGCTAGAGATGGTGAGCATTTTTTCATGTACTTGTTGATTGATTGTATGTCCTCCTCTGAGAAGTGTCTGTTCAGGTC
>NW_026000093.1:21539002-21557701 GCF_001458135.2 Marmota marmota marmota
GCTCACCACAATACTGGCTACACGCCAGGTCTGCTGCTCCTGGGAGCCCTGTTTTCATGAACACACCTGGACACTCTCCCTGTTTGCCTCCCTCAGACCCTAAGTTTGTAGATCTTGGGGCTGAGAACCCCCAGTGAATTTGCTTGCCCTCCGGTAGCCACGCCCCCGGTAGCTGGTGCAAGAGACCTCAGTTGTCAGCACTGGTGGGAGCGGTAGCCGGGAGTTCCGCGCCGCGAGTCCCGCGCCACTCCTGATACCCTCGGTCTGGCTATCGCGCTCACAGGAGAGCTGGGAGGGGCCCTTATGGGAGAGCTGGGAGGGGCCCTTAAGGTTTCCCCTCTGTGTGGAGAGAGATGGCTAGGGGATTACACACCTGTTGCGCTGGTTTCAATGAAGCTATCTCCTCCGCCCGTGACGTCAGTTCTCTGCCAAGGTGGTATCCCATGCAAGGTGGTTCCCTTTGCCGGGTGACCAATGCAATGGGTGGGTCCTGACTGTCTCTCCCAATCCCCGTTTCAATCCTGTGGCCACTGTCTATGAAGGCTCGGTTGGCTTTTACCTCTGTAAGTTCAGAAGGGCCGACCAGTTATTTCAGCGGGATTGTTAGTGCTGAGTCATGAGAAGCAGGCGAACCGGAGCTTGAATGCAGCCGATCCGGGCTCGATGTGTGTGTTCTGATGGGCCCAGACTGTTCGCCCCAGATCCACGTCAGCTCAGCATTGCCTAGGGATCTTGAGCAAACAGCATTTAGACAATTTACGGCTCCCTATTCCCGCGCAGCTGAAGAGGTCAGAGACTTGATCTCTCCGCGCCCGCCGCAATGTTGGATCTCCTTAAAGTCTATTTTGAATGATATTAGCATAACTATTCCAATTATCTTGGTTACAATTTGCTTGCTATGTACTTTCCCACTCAGCATTTACCCCAGCAGTTTGCAACTCTGCCTTATCCTTCACTTCCTTCTTTTGTAGAGCCTCCAGGTCAGTCAGAAGTGAGAACTTAGGGCATTTTCAGGGCTTTCCTGAGCACACTCATAGTTATAGGCCTGTGTGTGGCCTTCTAAACTTCAGGAATACCTTAGAGCTTTCAAAGTCCCTATGAATCTCATTTTCTTAATTTTTCTTTCTAAGCCTTTTGGTTTGTCTCAGCTGTTATCCATTGCCTCTGGTAGCTGGGATGTTAAAATATTTGGCAAATGCTTCCCAGGGAAATATGTTCAGAACTGGGCAGTGTCAAATGAGGCCAAATAAAGGCAAGCATTTTGAGTAGGGTCTTCCAGGGATCCACTACATTGGTTAAATAACAATTCTTTGAGAATTAGGTCTATCCATTCCTTTCATTACTGGGAATGTGAGTTATCATTTTTTCAAAACTACTTCTGAACTGGAAAATATGGTATGTGACTTGTGTAAGTTAAAGTAAAGTTCAATTTTCTTATTGAAAAAGTTTAATATTCTAAAATTAAATGCTGCCTGGATTTCTGCAAGTCTTTTGTTAATTTTTAGATTTCTGAAAAAGTTGGCTTCAATAATTTTTGCAGTTTTTTGGGGGGTGTTGTTTTTATTGAGGGGCATATGTTTAGAAGTTCCCTACTCCATTTTCACTGAGGTTTCTTTGTAATCAATTTCAGGAAATCAATGTTAGGAAACACTAACTTTGGGCTCCATTTAAACAAGCTATTACTTCCCCCTGAATAATTCCATTATTGTCATTACTTTATAAGAAATCTACACAGTTATCATTGCTATATCTTGAATCTCTTTATAACATTTGTGGAAATTTTTAATTTTTGTTGCATAATTACTTATACAATATGCCTCTATTTTTTTCTCTTGGTCCTCCCAACCTAAAATATTTACTATCTGACCCTTTACAGGGTCAACCTCTGGCTTATTCCAGAGTCCAGGGATTTTCTCCTATGTTTTTCTAAAAATTTTAGGTTTAAACTTAGATCTATGATCCATTTGAATTTTTAAAAATATACATTAAAAGATATGGATCTAAATTCATATTTTTACTTTATGTATATGTAATGTTTGCATCACAATTTATTGCAAAATCTTTGTCCCTTTGTCAAAAATGTTTTTTGTATGTGTGAGTTTATATACTCTATTCTTTTCAATTCCTTCGTTGTCTATACCATTACCTTGCAGTTTTAATTATTGTAGCTTTATAATCTGGAAATCATGCAGTGTAAATTCTTCAGCTTTATTGTCTCTTTTCAGAACTGCTTGGCAATTAAACTTTTGGCTATTAATAGTTTGCTCTTTAATATTTCTATCTGAAAGTTAGGATTAGTTTGTCAATTTCCACAAAAAAAGCATTCCTGAGATTTTTATTGGGATTATGTTGAATCTATAGGTAAATTTGGGAGAAAAGTAATCTTAACAATATTAAGCTTTTGGACTCATTAACAAGATATCTCTCTTCATTTATTTAGTTTTTAATTCCCTCAGGAATATTTAATTTCTAATTCCAGGGTGCTGGATCTTAAGGACTACACATACTACAAAGCTAAACAGGAGAATATGAATTCTGACTCTTGGGCCAAACTACCTAGTTTTAAATTTCAGCTTTACTACTTACCACTATGTTATCTTACAGAATGAACTGATTTCTCTATGTTTCAGTTTACCACCTATAAAATGGGGGAGCTGGGCATCGTAGTGCACGTCTGTAATACTAGTGGCTCTGGAGGCTGAGGCAGGAGGATTGCAAGTACAAAGCTAGACTCAGTAACTTATCAAGGCCTCAGAAACTTAGTGAGACCCTGTCTCAAAATAAAAAAAATAAAATGGGCTGGGGATGTGGCTTAGTGGTTAAGTGCCCCTGGGTTCAATCCCTGGTACTGCCTCCCCCCCCAAAAAAGAGGCAGTGATAGGGATTAAAATGAGTTCATTGCTTAGGATAATGCCAGGCACAGATTAAGAACTATATAAAGATCAGCTTTTGTAACCTTTGATAAGGAACCCATGTACACATCATTTTCTAATATTATTAATAACAAAGGATGGGTACGCCTAAAACTTTATTATTGTATTTGGGCAACTAAAAATGAAAGGGATACCAAGTGGTAATAACTGTAAAACATTTTTGTAGTAAGCACAATTTTTAAATTTATAGGGTAATGATGATGTTAAAGGACATAGTAAAGTCCTTTGAACCCTGTGGATAAGAACAGTTTTATAATAATAGTTTACATTTATAAAGTGCTTTTAGCCTTTAACTACTTTCACGTGATCACTGTGGCTGGTTTTAAAACTACTGCAGTCATGGAAGAGAAACTCTCTGTCTCTAGCCAAATACTATGACTTAGGCTATTTCTCATTTTGATGTTTAAATAAACAAGAAAATTCTTAACTTGAACTAATGAGTGCTTTGTATATAATGATAGTCTAATAGATTATGTGATTTATAGTGTTTGTAGAATAATGATTAAGAGTATAGGACTCTGAAGCCCGACTGACTGGGTTCAGGATCTTTCTTGCCACTATCTGAACATATGATTTTGAGGAAATTATTTAATATTTCTGTGCCTTGGTTTCCTCATCTGTAAAATAGGGATAAATAATGGGGATAAATCATATCTATTGGGTTATATTATTTAATCAGTATATACAAAATGTTTATATTTTTTTAAAAAAATATTTTATTTTTACACAGGGTCTTGCTAAGTTACTTAGGACCTCACTGAGTTGCTGAGGCTGGCTTTAAACTCCTGCCCCAATCTCCCCAATTGCTGGGATTACAAGCATGCACCACTGCACTAGGCTTGATGTTACTTACTATCGTAAAGATATTTTTTCTGGTTATAAAAGTGTTGTCTGTTTACTATAGAACAGGTTAGTAGTGACTCTCAAACAGGAAAAGAAAATCACTTATAATATTGTCTCTTGAGATAATTGCTACTAATCCTTTAATTTATGTAATCTCCAGAGTTGTTTCATTATTATAATGTGTGCTTACTCCCTCCCCTGCCCCAAATAATTGTAAGATCACACAAAATGTTGTTCTACTAAATTACCTAACTCTATGGGTTGCTAATTATATGGCCATAGTCAAGTTTTGCTAACTTTTTATGCCTCAATTTCATCATCTGTGAAATGGATCACTAAATTAAATAAATGATGTAGTGCATGTAAAGGTCATAGTAGAAACAGGATATCACTGTTATTATTAGATAAAAATTGGGAAACAACTTGGAAATAAAGTGTATAGTAAAGGCAGGTGGTAGACATATTTTCCATGGATAATAATCAGGGTCAAAGAGTTATGAGGCATACTTCTTTTTTCTTTCTTTCTTTTTTTATAGTTGAGATGGACAGTATGCCTTTTTTAATTTGTTTATTTATTTTTTTTATGCAGTGATATGGATTGAACCCAGTGCCTCACATGTTAGGCAGGCCCTTTGTCACTGAGCTACAGCCTCAGACCTTGAAGCATCGTCTTTTCTGTAAAAAATGTTTTCATACTAAGAGTTTTTGTGTAGTTGTCAAATCTAATACATGTGATTGCCTAGCAAATTGTGCTGTAATAGAAGCTAATCATATAATACAAATTATTATATTATTTCAATTTTGGCAACTGGAAAATCAGTGAGCATTAATACATCTTTTAGCATGTATTTTAGCCAGCTTTTTCACTGCTGTGACTAAAAGATCTGACCAGAACAATTTTAGGGGAGGAAATGTTTGAGGGCTCACAGTTTCAGAGGTCTTAGTCCATAGAAGGCTGGCTCCATTCCTCAGAGTTTTAGGTGAGGCAGACCGTAATGGCAGAGGAATGTGGCAGAAGGAAGCAGCTCATGTGATGATCAGAAAGCAGAGAGAAAGACTCTACTGGTCAAATACAAAAAATATACCCCAAAGCCACACCTCCAATGCCCACCTCCTCCAGGCACACACCACCCACCTTGAGTTACCACTCATCAATCCCCATGAGGGGATTAGTTCACTGATTGGGTTAATGCTCTGATAACACAGTCAGGAGACTCTAAACCTTCTTGCATTCTTTCACACATGAGCTTTTGGGAGCCAATTCACATCCAAAGCATAACAGCATGTTTGATGAAATAAAAGGGTAGAAGCTAGGTCTATTGGGGCATATTGCATATGGGATTGGGAAGGTGGTGGGGGGTCAGTACCAAGCAGTAATAAGAATGAAGGAAGCTGGGTATGGAGGAAAAGGAAGGAAGGATGGGTATGGGACCAATCTTACACAAAATATCTGTAGATTCATATGATTTGGTTTCTCTCCAAGAGTAGATCCAAATCGAACTGCTAGTAGCTCTATGCAAGAATCCCTTCTGTACACTCAGATCTGTACAGAGAGGTTTTTGAGATAGAAGGACAGGGGATTTATGGATATCTATTCAAACCAATTGTTTTGAAAATCTGAAGAATTTCTAAGAGAACAATAATGGCCAATAAAAACACTTAAAGTGTTTTTTGTATAATGCATTATTCTTACTCATTAGAATATTCTTAATAAATATTGACTTTGTCATTTCAATCCTATGAGATAATGGTTATTGCAATCCTTATTCGTATATAATAAGAAGAAACACAAATAGGTTAACCAGCTTGCCCAAAGACACATAGTTATTAATTAAAATCTTGTATATAGGCCTTGCAGTTTGGTTCCAGAGCCACACTCCCAACTGCACTGCCTTTCTAGAGCGTCAAGGGTCCTCTTGAAGGAAGGCAAATTCCAGTACAATTTGAGGATGAGGGGTATAGCTGACACTACTAGTTGCCAGATTGGAATCAATTCTTTTTCTTCTTAGTAATAGAATACCATTTTTAACTCAGCATATTAATCTCCACATTTAAAAAGCAAAATAAAATACCTTCCCTTGTTGTTAGGCACAGTCATGGCAACTAACTTATAGCCAAAGAAATGAAAGTGGAAGTCTTGTATGGGATTTCCGGGAAGAGTCATTAAAAAGAAGAGGTTGTGCTTTTAGTGTTTTTCTCTCTTTCCTCCTGCTGCTCTCTTGAAATATCTGAGAAATATTCAGTAAATCTTTTGTACCATGATATGACCTTGAAAACAGAAACAATGGGCTGAGGTCGGCAGAACACTGGACCTCTATAGCAACTGCAGATTGGCTACTTATGTACTTTATTTATGATCTTCATTTATAAGAACAATAAATGAATTATGTCACATTTAGCAAGTTATGTTAGATGAAACTGACTCAATCTTGACTGATACAGAAAGAAACAGTATTGATAAGGCACAACTAAACAGCTAAACAGGCCCTTCCTGAGATTGACCTTTATTTCTCTGGCCTTCTGTTTTCTGTCTCCCTTGCCAGCTTTTCTTCTACTTGACTTCTAAGTGTAGTTTTTAGTCATAGTTTCCCTTCTCTTTTCTGAATATGTTTTTCTGTTGGATATGTCATCCATTCCAGACTTTATATAAAGTATCTATATTGTTGTTTCTCAAATTCATATTTTTAGTGTAGACTTTCCTTGCATATGTATAGCTGCTTTCTTGACTTCTCCTCCTGGGTATTTCCCAGGACCTTTAGAGTAAATGTACCCCCAAATAACCAAACTGGATATTTAATCCCATCCCAAGCTCCACATCTGGCTGATGCTGATTCTTCTAATTAAACTATTATTTAAGCCAGAAATCTGGAAATCATCTGAGATTCTTTCCTCTTGCTTAGCATTCATCCTCCTATGCAACTATGACTTGCAACCTTGAATCTGATCATATTTCTCCATCTCTACTGCCATTATGTGAGTTAAGCTACCATTCTTGCATAAACTACAACAATTACATCAGACTGATGGTTTTTCTTCCCACCTTATTTCTTTCCAACCCGTTTCTATCTGCCAATGAGAGCAAATGGTCTTTTAATAATATAAGTAGGGTTAGATTAGTCCTTAGCTTAAAATGCTTGACTGGTTTCTCAATTATATTTATAAATTAAAAAAAACTTTGTCCTTGGGCTCCAGGGTCTTTCTTAACATATTTTGTGCTCTGAATCTTACCTTGGTATTCTTCCCTTTGCTTGTGATACTTTATTCACTATGGTCTTTAAAGCTTAGCACCTTTGCTCAGGTCATTAACTTGGAATGCTTTTTTCTGTTAGTTTTCACATGATTTATTCTTTTTTTTAATCCTTCATATTTCAGCTTAAGCCCTCAGTCCTTCTCTGGTTATCCATCTAAAAATAGTTCCCCCTTCCAGGTGCTCTCATATACTATCATGGGGGTTTGTTTATTTTAATCTTTTGCAGCACTTCTCTTGTAATCACCTTTTATTTCTTTACTTATCTACATGTTATCGATTATCTCTTACATAGACTATAAACTTCATGAGTATAGGCATTAGGCTTTTTATTTATTGTAATGCAACGTTCAAACTATTATTCTCTACTAACACATATCTAGTGCCTATTGGCTGGCTCCATTTGATGAATGACTATAGCTGAGTGAACAAATATATTTGAGCGTCCACAGAAATTCTGGAAAGATCTATGCATGCTAGGGACAGATGACTATTTGTAATTGGTAGTATTAGACAATATTTGTGCTGGGTTGTGTATAATATATTTGATGGTCTGGGACTTTTGTTCATACAAAATCAATATAGAGAAGTGTAACTGAGGGTGGAGTGGTTGTAGAGACTATACCATTTTGACATACCTCTGCTAGATCATTACCAGAGAATTGGGTTACACACTAGTCTATTTACAGTGCAGTTGCAGTTTGGCAAAACCAAGTCCATGGCCAGCCATCTGGGTCTTAGGTCCTTCTTTAGCTCTGGAACAGTGAGACAAAAGCACTCCTGTCTTTCTAAAGCTGATGAAGAACAGACTTCTTCCCTGGAATGGAGCCGACTGGTAATGTGCCTCTAAGGACTATACTGAGTAAACCTTTAGAGCAAGGTGCAGTCAAAGCTGATTAAAATCACACCATTTCATAACACTACTTACAGGCAAAGATATACACCAGGAAGCTGTGAAGAAAGAGAGCTGGCTGCACATCCAACAGCAGCTTGGATCTGTTCTCTTACCCCCTTGAGCTGTTTGTTTAGCACTGCATGGAAACAGATTTCCTGGTTTGTCTGTTAAAGTTTTCCTTTGGTGTCTAACTTACTGATAAGATACCTGCAGATGTCTTCAAGTTTTCCACTTTGAGACTGAAAGTTAAGTTAACACTCCTGTTTCACCTTTGCTTCCTTGAAAGAAAAGATTTAGTGATATTTTAGGAAAATGGAGAGAAAAGAGAACCATACTTCTTAGAAGTTTTCAGCATGTTACTAACATATAAAAGTTTCCATTCTCTCTGTGAGGGATGAGACTGTGTTTCCAGGAAGCTGTCCATTGATGTTTCAGTATTCAGTGTTTTCTGAGTGGTGATGAAAAGACAGTTGTTCCTGGAATTTAAAGAAGGGTTCAAATTATGACTTAATTTGAGAACTTCAGGCAAATCACTTAACATCTCTGAGCCTCAATTTCCTTATGTAAAATAGAAATAACAGCTGCTCTACTTACCTCATAGGGTTGTTTTAGGAATCAAATAGAATAATGGATATGAAAATATTTTGTATCCTGTGAAACTCTTTGCAAATGTACAGTACTACTGTCCTTGCCAAGGCTCCCTCCTCCTTTTTGTAAAGAAAATGTTGACATTTTCCAACCATTAGTTAATCATTCCTCTAGGGCCACGCTTGTTCCCAGACAGAATAGGTGTCAGTCTCTACCTTGAGATTTGGAGGAAAGTAAAGAAACCCTATAGTCTTTTAAGTGACCTTCCAGTCTGCTACCCTTCAAAAAGGAAGGCTGGCTTATGCAGAATCCATCTCTTTATTATTGCTCTTGTAGCAAAGACTTCTTTGAAACTATAAACTTCTGATAGAAAGCATTCATGAGGTTCAGAAAATGCTATTTCTAAGTGACATATTGGAATTTCAGAAAACAGCCTAAGCAGGAAGTTCACTCTCCAACCTTTTCCTATCTTTTCTTCCCGAAGCATGTCATAGACTCTGGTTTGAGAGATGCTTGCCTTATACCTAGAGAAAGGAAGATCCTTAACACTGAAGACACAGGGACACAGAGAAGACAAAACAGGCCTTGCTAAGCTATCCTCTTAGTTGGTTAACATTACATCATATAATTTTGTCCAATCAGATTTCTCCAGCAATATTCATCTACTCTTCATTGAATCTAAGCATGAAAATACACAAGTTTACCTGTTTCTTGGGGCCTTCGTTTCTGAAGTCTCCGTGTCACCTAAAACTTATATTAAATAAATTTGCATGCTTTCTCTTACAAATCTGTCTTTTGTTTAAGGGCCTCAGCCATGAATTTAGCAATGGGTGAAAAAATAAATCTTTTCTTCTCCATAGCATGTATTTACAAGTATATTGTTAGTATATATTTATTAAAAGAGATTTTATAGGCATTAATTTAATAGATAACCAATTTCTTCATTGTAAAGGAAAATAGAAGTACCTTTGATATACATATCTACTTGACTAAAAATCAATTTAATTCTTTGAATTAGGTCACATTATTTTTATCCATGCAACAATATTTTGATTAAAAGTAATCTTATTTTCCCTGTCTAAATCTCATCAGAACAGTTTCAGTGATTTTAATTATAGGTCAAATTATAGGATAATTTATCATAATTGTTACAGAAGAATATATATTTTTAAAATATTTTTTTAGTTGTAGTTGGACATAATACCATATCTATCTATTTATTTATTTATTTTTATGTGATGCTAAAGATTGAACCCAGTGCCTCACACATGCTAGGCAAGCACTCTGCCACTGAACTACAATCCCAGCCCCAAGAAGAATGTCTTGTGAAAATAATTTCAGATAGCTTGGGAAGAGCAGGAATGTTCCTGTTCTCAGTAATACAAACAGAAGATGGAGGATTTTATTCTTTGTATCTGTATCTGCTAATTTTCTCCGAACTGTTATTCTACTTGTTTTTACTTGAAAACTTAGAAATATAGTTTGCTGATTATATTTTTATACTAACATAATAATTATAATGCAATCTTTGTTAAGACAAGGGAGTAAATTCAAATTCTGATAGCAGGCATTTAGGTTAATCACTTTAACTTAGTGAAATGAACACTTTGGTGCTACTCAGTGAAAGTTGGTTCTGAGCAACAAATGTAGGTTTAACAACAAACATGTCTTGTTTCCTCCATCCCTGTCCTCCTGTCCCAAATTTAAGATTTTACATGCTCCAAAGATGCAAGCTGACCTGACTCTCCCCCCACCAAGAGGGCTAAGTACCTGAACAACTCTTTGGCAGGAAAATTAATAGTTAAGAATATAAGACATTATCAGATAAACAGATTGAAGTTTTAGGAACCTATAAAAGTTCTTATGCATAATATTAAAATCAATCAAATAAAACAATGAACATGGTTACATGAAATACAGAAAACAATCTATAACATTTTAAATTTGATAAATAATAATAATAATATATACTTTACAATTAGTTATCTATCACTGCTTGCTTTTTAGAAAATTTTTAGGATCATCCGTCTGCTAGAGTTTCAATTTGATGTAATAAAAAGCTCAGTTTGCCTTATGGGAGATAACACATAAACAAAGGGACTATTTCTTTTGTGTGTGATGGCCTGACTGTCTTTTTGGTCTAGAGTTGTTGTCTCTGTCTCTAGGTGTAATTTAGTCCCACACATACAAAAATTAAAAATTAAAAAATTTAACAAATAAATAAAATAAAGTGATCTCTCTATATATACACACACATCATTGATTTAGGTTGGGGAGGCTTCATTTTACATATTTGAAAATAAGTGTTTCTTAAGTTATGTCCTCAATTTAAGATTCCATAGCCATGCTTCTGATCACTATAATTTGTATAACAACATATTACTAGATCTTTAAAACACAAAACTCAACTTTTGCATGCCTTACAGAATTAGAAGTACAGTTCAAGACTCAAAGTTACTTTTTCTCAGCTCCCTATCTCCGATAAGGGACAAATGTAGCAGTTTCTAAATTGCTGTTCTGCCATACACTATATTTTTTCTATTCCCAACTACTAATTCCTTCATTTTCTTTTTATCTCTAATAGGAATGGCACATAGTTTGTGCACTCAGGAACTCAAATTATTGTAGTTGTTAAAATATATTTACGAAACTAGAAATCCTGATAAGAGAAAATTGCTACTGGGAAAAAAATTCTTGTGCTCAGATAAAATAAATATATTTAATACTTTTGAATGTTGTCATATCTCAATGAGGTGTGTTTTTAAGATTGCTTCCTGAGAAATATATGTGGGACTGGGGATAAAAGAGACCACAAGAGTCTCTAAACTCTATGAAGTGAGCAGGCATTTACACAAAGGAGTCAGGCTGATGCTGAAGCAAGGGTTTAGGAACACTGCAGATGAACTCTGTTCACTTTACTATTTTGCCTAAAGTAGAAATAAAGTCTACATTTTCAAAGAACTTAAAATACAGTTTTTAATAGCAAGAATTTCTTGTGGTAGAATTGTGAACCACTGGAATATATTTGTCAAAATAATTTCAATCTTTTGAGAATTTTTAAATGAAAAAAATCAGATGGCAATAATTTTTGGAGTAGATTGGCTTAAATGTAATACTGTGCAGAGAATACTGGAAACAACGAGCTATGTACTATGAGATAATGGCTAAGGAAATAAATTAGAATAAAACAGACGATTCTAGTCATTGTGTCTTTTGGAAAAATAATATATGAGTACTTGATTTTCTTTATTCTCTGTTTTAAATGTTAGCCTGGCACATAGTAAGTAGCCAATACTTATAAGTTGTTTTTAGCAGAGTTATGAACACAAGGTTATTATCTAGAATTTTTCTGTAGTATAAGTTAAGACCTATGTTTGCTATTTCCCTTCTTTTTATTTAGTTTTATAATTCTGTTCTTTATTCATGATTAAACATTCTTATTACTAATATGGCATTATGTAAAAATGTGGATGTGTAACCGATGTGATTCTGCAATCTGTATTTGGGGTAAAAATGGGAGTTCATAACCCACTTGAATCTAATGTATGAAATATGATATGTCAAGAGCTTTGTAATGTTTTGAACAACCAATAAAAAATATTTTCCTATTTCTAAGCCTAATAATCTTATTTTCAAGCATTCTTATTACCAACCTTGTGAAAATGCATTTTATTGCTAAACTCAGACTATGTAGATTTGATAATCCTCTATTAAGAAAATCTTATCCTCTTGCCAATTGTTAACCTATTGAAGACCTAAAAAAGTTGAGCTCTAATTCTACCAAAGTTTATATTTCCCTCCTCTCTGTCTCTTGAAAATTCTACAGAGGAACTATGACAGACATTTATAACTAAGAACTATTAGAAAAGATTAAAAATAGTGTCTGGTGAATATCTATAATTTCACAAAAATATTTTATAATCTTCTTGAACTGTGGTGTATGGTCTTAGATTTTAGTGGGC
This sequence comes from Marmota marmota marmota, assembly GCF_001458135.2. Classification (NCBI taxonomy): domain Eukaryota; kingdom Metazoa; phylum Chordata; class Mammalia; order Rodentia; family Sciuridae; genus Marmota; species Marmota marmota. Next base: position 21,551,471 of record NW_026000093.1, read on the forward strand.
TCAGTTTAAACAAAAGTACTTCCCAAGTGACATAATTCAGATGTAGGGACTTAGGCCAACAAGTGCTAACTAGTAGTTAATAGAGAATTTGTTGACATCACAGAGTTCTTCAGAAACTTTAATGTTTTCTTATTCCTTAAAGTCAGGTTAAAATGTTCAATATAGTTTCAGTGGCAAGAATATTTGGTTTTAACCTGCACTGGTTTCCCCCTTCATGATTATTTGGTTCCTTCTTTGTTCAGATTCCCTGAAACATGAAGGTCTGATCTTTGCCTGAAATTTTATTTCCCCTCTTGAAGTTATTTGTGAATGTTCATTTGTAATCTATAGCCCATCTTCTGCTCCCATACTACTGATCATAACCTTAGACTTCTTTTCTTTCTATGGAGTTCTCTGTTGAACTTGATAGACGTTTTTCTCGTCCTTACTCCATTAAGTGACCTACTTAGCTATCATGGAAAATTTACTGGTCTGAATTATCCTCTGAGTTCTATTATTTGGAAGGCTATCTCCTTTTATGCTGCCCCTTAGAGTTTTCCTGAATATAATGAAACATTTTTAACTCATACATGTCTATCAAAGAATCCCAAATACCTAATCTTTAAAAATTATGTTCATATTCCAATTAAAAGAACATTTCCTTGAAAGATTGGCTTAGTCATTTTCTTTTTAGCCTTTGGAAATAACAAGTGCTTGTAGTTCTTTTATAGGACCACCCTGAAAAGCTTATTTTTAACGAGGATCCAACCACTTCCATGTCTCCCAAGTCACACAGTCATGTCTGTGAATGTCATTGCTGTCATCTAGAATTTTAATAGATAAGCCATGGGGAAATCTATTAGACACCTGGATACTTAAGAATCCTTTGAAAATCGATCATTCATTTGTGGGATCTCTGGATACGGTCTATTAACTATTGGACTTCCTTCCTCTTTCCTCTACCCCTGGAAAATGGAATGCTGCAAAGAAATTTAAAAATGAACTATACTTCTTTCAAGTGGTCCAATTTGTCCTTTTGGTATCTATCTATCTATCTATTGTCTATCTTTCAATCTAAAATATATTCTGCATGTAATCTTTTAGATATATTTGTATGTTATAATTTATTTTGTAATTAATTTTAAATCAGGATATATGGTAGAACAAGCTAATTGATAAGGAAAAAATTAGAGTCAGAGACCTCTAGTCACTAAATACATGTTTATAAAAGTGAGATTCTGTTACTTACTTTGGGTCTTTGTTTTCCAAGGGAAGACTATATTGTCTCTGTGTTGGCCAAGATGTATAGATATTGAATTTTAACTCTGGGTTCAAAAGTTTCAACAGGTTCAAAAATATTTTAAGTGTGGATTGTAGAATTTGAATTACAAGTTTTGTGGTGTGCCAGAAGCTTTGCAAAATGTCAATTTACCTGTTTTCTATTATTAGCAAGATCAAACACTAACTTGGCTTGTTTTAACATTTTTCACCATTCTTAAGCATCCTTTATCCAGGGACATATTAGATAACCTGATCTTTGCTTTCTTTTTTTGGATGAAAGACATTGGTTAAGTCTAATTTAATACATATAAAATTACTTACATAATACTTATATTTAAATTATCACAAATTTGGAGGATGGATACTTGCCTTCTTTTACCCATATGATGTACTCATATTGATTTATGTTCCTTCCTTTAAGAATTGTAATAGCTCAAGCTGGTGGATTTTGCAGGCTTTCCATTGCTCAAATATGAAACATCTTTTTCTGATAGTTAATTTGAGAAACTCTTTAGGTAGCATTTCTGGACTATTCTCAGATATAGTATGTCTAGAAATGGAGCTTAGTTTTAATATTGATATAAGCAATTATGAACACATTTTAAAACAAAAATGCTCTTATATCACTGAAAATCAATAATCTAATTTATAATGATGCATTTTGCATTTTATTCTTTTCATAGTTTAAAAAGAAAAACAAATTATTGAAGCAATGTTTTTGAAGATTGATTTTTTTCAAAAAAGGTTAACAAAATAGAGCAGGCTACATAAGTGTAGCTTCTTTAATGATATCCTCAACTTTTAAATTTTGTTGGACATAAAAGCGGTGATAATCTGATTAGTAACTGTGATTGAGTAAAGCTACTGTAAAAATGGACTATGTTCTGGCTTTTAACATGATACCATGAAGTCATTTGAGAACTGCTCTGTGAAACATAAAAGTCTCTTTGATGGAATATTTATTCCATGATTAAAAACTATATTTACAAGTAGTTTTATAGTTCTACATACTTATACACATGCACACATACATACACACTTATGTGAATATATGATTTGTGCTGTTTACTTCCATAAATAGTTATGAATTTCAGTTCCTAGAAACTGATAGAAAGGAAAGAAAACCAGTATGCTGCAAATAAGTGTCAAATCTAGATGTGAATGTGGTTACCAAAAGTTAAGACCCAAGATTATCTGATGTTCTTTTTAACTTCTACCCTGCCCTCTTCCTGCTTCTAAACATACATATAGGGAGAAGAAAACTAGTATCTGAAAGATTGTTGTATATAGGTATTTTACATATGGTGCTTCATAACTGGAAGAATAAGGGGAAGTTTGGAAAGGTTTGTGATGTTGAAAAAAAATCTGTTAGCTGAATTGTGAGACTTTGGAAATATCCCTCAAGCAAGCCGTCTATCTAGCTGTAGAATATTTTTGTATGTCACTTTACCAGTCAAAGATACTTCTTTTAAAGCAGACAAGTTCATTCCTTGGCACCAACACATACTACAATTAGTCTCTTTGCAAAATGCCAAAAATCTCTAGCAGTTTAAGTTAAGTCCAAAAAAATGTCAGCACTGCGTATGAATGTATTCATTGGGAAAAAAGGTGGTCATTTAAAAATAGTTAATATGTATGAAAATATACTAAGAATGAAAAGGTTTTAACCAAATGAAATAAAATGCTTAATTTACAGTTTATATGGAATTTAAACAGAACTTTCCATTTTTATCCCAGTAGATATCTGTTAAAATTTCAAATTAAGTGATCTCATTTTGATATATTTTTAAATAAGACCAGTTAACACCTTATTTATAAATAAAGTCGTTTTGTGCTTTTATAAAGCTTTTTGCACAAGAATTTCATTACTAACAATGTTATAAAATGTGAGTATGAACGTCATGTAAGACACATTATAATAGATGAGGTGGGATCAATTGACCCAACAAAGTTGGGGTTTTGTTTCAACTTAGTTGCTTGGCATCTTTTCTTAGCTTCATGGCAAATTTTGAAGGAATTGAACAAGTTTGTTGTCCTTTTAAGGGTTTCAAACAACACATTGGTTTGTGAAGCCAGCCGGTTCTATCTTCAGAGGTGGCCAATGGAAGTTTTTAAATAGGCTTATAGTGTATGATTTAAAAAGTAGATTCCAAGTTTACTTGGATTTTAGGTTTATGATTTAACTATGAAACCTACATCTTTTAGTTCATGGTAATAACAAGGGTTGTTATGAGTATATAAGGAGGACACTGGAAGCGTGGATCCTGCATGGAGAATAGGACAAGAGTGACTATGGGCTGGGTGAGGGCAGGAATTGAAACCTGACCATTTAGTTTAAAGCATAGGAAGGATTGGCGGGAGGAAAACAGCACTTAGGAGAATAGAGGATATAGCGCCTATAAAGGGTAAATTATTCCAAGCTATATTATCAATTGGGCCATTAATAGCCTGAGAATAAAGCCCAAGTTTCCATTCTAAAATCTTCACATGCATCAATTTTTTTCCAGCTCTGTATGTTCTTTAACAATTTTCAGTTAATTTCTTTTAGAAGAATTTAAACTTCTTTAATTGTCAAAGAAATTTAATTTTGTTTTCCTCCAAAAATGAGAAATTCTCCTGGTGGAAGTTACAGTGATTTTACTAGCAACATAAATGACACATATGATTATGCCTGGGCGTTGATTGCCACGTGTGTTTGGGTAGAAGTTTATCTTTTAAATAAAAAGTGTAGTCTTGCTGGCCGTAGCAGTGCAGGCCTGTAATCTCAGCATCTGGGGAGGCTGAGACAGGAGAATCATGAGTTCAAAGCCAGCCTCAGCAAAAAACGAGGTGCTAAGCAACTCAGTGAGACCCTGTCTCTAAATAAAGTACAAAATAGGGCTGGGGATGTGGCTTAGTGGTTGAGTGCCCCTGAGTTCAATCCTGGGTACCCTCTACCCACCACCAAAAAGAAAAAATAAAAATGTATAGGCTTTGCTGTCCAAGGGCCTAAACTCAAATCCTGGTTCCTTAGGATTGCCAAATGTGTGACTGAAAACTACTTAGTCTTTCTTCACCTCAGTTTCTTATTTGGCATAAAGAAAATAATAAGACTTCTGTATAAGTTAAACAGGAAATAATAAGTAAGGCACTTACAACAATAAGCACTTGATTGATGTGGTGGTGTATGTTTATAGTCCACGCTACTTGAAGGATCCATTGAGCCTACGAGTTTGAGGCCAGCCTGAGCAACACAGCAAGACCCTCTCTCAAAGAAAACAAACAACCAGTTTGTTTGTTTGGGCTACAACTATTATTATTGTTATTATGCACTTTTTTTATACCCATGAAATTCAGGGGATCCTCAGGACCTAGTTCTCGTTTAAGAAGTGAAATTTTACCTATAATCCCAGCAGTTTGGGAGGCTGAGGCAGGAGGATTGTAAGTTCAAGGCCAACCTCAGCAATTTATCGAGGCCCTAAGTAACTAAATGAGACACTGTCTCAAAATAAAAATGTAAAAAGGGCTGGGGATGTAGCTCAGTGGTCAAGTGCCCCTGGGTTCAATCCCTGGTACAAAAAAAAAAAAAAATGGACAAGAATTTAACTACTTTTAAGCCTTTTATACATACTATCAAACTGTTTTTCTCAAAACGATTTTACCAATTCATTTTCCTAAACCATCTATGAAACTTCCCATTTTGCTCATATCATTTTAACACACCATTATTTATAATTTTGAATCTTTGCTACATAGTGCTCAATAACAACATCACAGTGTTGCTTTAATTTTCAGTTCCTGGTTAGGTAAATCAGTTTTTCTTATAAGCTTATTATATTTATTTATTTGTGAAAGTGCTCATATCCTGTCCTACTTTTCTTTGACATGTTATTATTTACTCATCTGTTTTTGTGGAACCTTCATTTATTAAAAATATTAGCCTTTGTCATATTTGTAGTAAGTATTTCTTCTTTTCAATGTTATATTTCTTATGTACAGACATTTTAAATGCTTATTTAGTGAAATCTACTGACCTTATTTCTTTGTGATTTCTTTCACTGAAAAGCCACCATCCTGAAGATTTGTAAAATTTACTGCTGGTACTATGTCCTAATTATAGTAAAGAGATTTGTTTGGACTTGGAGTCATTTGTGTGAACTTAAGAAGTTACTCTTACCATCGTTAAGATTTATCATGGAAAATCATAGAAAAAATTTCCCCTTAATATAAATTAAAAGGTGGAAATATTGGGAAATGATATTGGCCAAATTATATTTTATATTTTATGCATGTATGAATATGTGACAACAAATCCCACCATTATGTACAATTATGATACACTAATAAAATATGGAAAAAATAAGACTAACAAATATTAATTAACAAACCAGTTAGGTACCAGTGTCTGCTGATATGGTGCATTATAGTTTACAAAACACTTCTAACTTGCATTCTCTAATTTTATTTCACTTCTTACAACTACCTTAAGTAGCAGAATAAAATGGATATTATCATCACCTTATAACAAAGACACACATCTCTAAAAGGGTGTGTCTTTTCTCAGTTTATACAACTAGTATATATTGAAGAGTTTAGATTTGAATCCAGAGCCTCCAATTCCAAATCTATGTTTGTTCACTGTTCCACTTTGTCTTTATATTTTTTGAAAAAGCATACATATGCCAAATAAGTTTCTTTTGTTTTTGCAGAGCTAGGGTTTGACCTTTAGGACCTCATGCATGTTGGGCAAGCACTCCTCTACTGAGCTACAATCCCAGCCTCCAAATAACTTAAAAATTATTTTTTATGGGCACATTTAATTATAAAAAAATAATTCATCCTGCCTTATTCCGAATAACTTTTTAAGAACCTGACTTCTTTGAGTTTTAAAATTCCAAATTTGTGCTGTTTCAGATATACTGCTGGAGGAGGGGGGAGGAAGTAAATTTTGTTGAGCTAATATTTATTTATTTATTTATTTATTTATTTTTT
>NW_026000093.1:21558315-21567487 GCF_001458135.2 Marmota marmota marmota
CTGGGCCTGCTCTGTGGATGGTCACAGTTCCCTCTACCTTGCCAGCACTGGGGGAGGGGGCGGCTCTGCCTCTCAGCAGGCCGGCTGCTCCTCTTCTGCTGGTGGGTTGCAGGCCCGCCTACCTTACAGGAGTGATTGGAAGCTCTGTTCAGCCGTGGGCCACTGGGCCTTTTCTGCCGGTGGTCACCGTTCCGCCTACCTGGCAGGCGCTGGGGGTGGGGGGCGGCTCTGCCTCTCAGCAGGCCGCTGGGCCTGCTCTGTGGATGGTCACAGTTCCCTCTACCTTGCCAGCGTAGGGGGAGGGGGCGGCTCTGCCTCTCAGCAGGCCGCTGCTCCTCTTCTGCTGGTGGGTCGCAGGCCCGCCTACCTTGCAGGAGTGATTGGAAGCTCTGTTCAGCCGTGGGCCACTGGGCCTTTTCTGCCGGTGGTCACCGTTCCGCCTACCTGAGCTAATATTTATTTATATTTAAAATGTATTCTTTGTGTTTAAGCCTCTCTCTTCTTTAAATGCTTACTTTTGCCATATCAACCACACTTTTTTTTTTCTTTTTCCAGAGGTGAAACCTATGTTCAGATCTCATAAATGCTTAGACTATTTTTGGTAACAAAGTGCCATGACAGTGACCCTTCTCTCCTTTGATTCTCAAAACAGTATATGAGGTAGTTATTTTAATTATCTTCTTCATATTATAGGTAAGGAACAAACTTTGAGAAGTTACCTAACTTGCCCAAGGCTGCACTGCTAGTAAATACTGGCGCTGTGATTAGAACATAGGTATTTTTCTGCTCCATCCTTCTGCCTTCCTGGCAGGGACGACTGAAATTCTTTTCACCTGTTAGGATCCTGGAAGCAGTTTTTCTTATGTGTCCGAGCAGCTGTAAATGTACTTCTTGGTTTCTATCCCATAAACCTAATTCCATCTCAGGGTCATTCTGCACAGCTTGACTTACACATAAAAATTAACTTTTAAGAGGTTTACTTTAGCTTGATAGCCATCTATTCACTGACCTAGAAAGCAGGTATCCTGAGTGCAATTTCCTTTTTATAAATGAATACATTGCTGTACTCTTCTGTGAGCTCACTCTTACAGAGTATCACATTTGCATTACTGTTCCAGACTAGATGAGGGTATACTGACCTATGGCTCTCAAGTCCTCCTGGTCTTCAAATTTCCACAAACAACAGGATTTGGGCATTGCTGGAATTTGGACATTAATTTTTTTTCTTGTTTGGAGAAGAGTACAAAAAAGAAAGAAAGAAACAGTACATAGCAAGGATAGACACAAACAACTTTTGGAGTAGATTAAAATATTTGTAGAAATAGAAGGAGCTGAATTTCCATAATATAGACAAAAGACAACTGAGGGGACCTTTACTTACTTGATATTAAGATGGAATTCTGCTGAGGAGAGACTGAGCAGAAAAGTGGTTTAGTTGTAGCAGGTTTTTAACATCAAGAAAAGTATAAATGTAAATATAGAAACATATATGCAAACATATGAACATATGTTAAGAATATGGAGTAACCCCTATTAAGTGTTGTTGAGTGCTAGACGGCAAACCTGTTTAACCCTGAAAACAACCCTCTTCTTAGAAAGGTATACTTGTTATCTGTGTGTAGGTTTAGACAGGTTAATAACTTGCTCAAGGCCACAGAATTGGTAAAGAAGGGAACTGAAACAAAATCTTTAGCAGTTATTAGGCTCCTGTATTTGTTTGTTTATTGTCCATCACCTCCACCAGAATGTAAGCCCCACAAAAGAAGACAATGCCTGCTGTTTCATTACTAAATCTCCAGTATCTGGTTCAGGGCTTGACACTTAGAATTTGTTCAATAGATATATATCAAATGAATTAAATTAATAAAATCCAGTGTAAGCCCAGAACTCTAACCCTTTTGTAGTAAAGGATTGCTAGGAAAAATGTTCTCATTGATTTGTCATGTTCTTCAAACACCTATATACAATTTTTCTCAAGCTTTTATAGATTCAGGGAGGAGGAGATTGCTAACCAATAGATGATATTCTCCCTAGTATAATAAACTTACTTCCATCTGAAATGATGGAAAGAAATTTTAGAATTTAAACAATTTAAGTCAGTTGTGGTTTTTCAAAATAATGATTTACAGTATTTTTTCTCTCTAATTTTCATGGAATTCAGGTGAATAAACAACTGACCAAGTATCACAGTAATGACCAAGACAGACTGAGTCCTTTCCCACCTGAAGCTTTTTGTCTATTTATTAGTTTGGAGATTTATGGCACATCCTCATTAGATTGTGAATATAATATTTAGGATGAATTATTTCCCACTAACATTGGTAAGTATCAAATGAAAGGTAAAATACATGTAGACCTTACTCTCTAAGGTTTGATACTTGTTAAATAGTGAAAAAAGAAATGTGCAATATCTTGCAGAAGTTATTACCCCATTTCTGGCTTTCAACTTTGATGTGCATCAGAAGCATTGGAAAGTTTTAAAAATTACAGATGCCCAGAGCCTACCGCAGACCAATTGCATATATCAGAACCTCTAGGCTGGGCTCTGGCATCTAGTGTCTTTTTAAAAATGCAACAGTTTAATCACTGTTTTTACTATGATGTGAATTTTAATCCCTTCACCAAGTCTTTCCTTCTCATTGGGCCTCATTTTCTCTAGGTTCTTTCAATGCTTGGTGTCCTCACCAGTGATGTGATTTCCCCATTCTGTTGTAGTTAATTTTCTAAAAATTTTAAAAGGTTGTATATTTAGTGCCAGTTAAATTTTCAGTTTTAAAATTCCTGAGATAGAGTTTTTTCACTGAAAATTCTGTCTTGTTAGTTTCATCTGAAATTTAGTTTGTCCAAAATTTTTTAAAATTATAATTTGGTTACCTAGCATTTTACCTGCTAGAAGATGGTATAAGAAATCCTTTTATGTATTCATTTAAACCACCATAAGAATATGTTGAACAGGACAAGACCTGTTATGCAAGGAAGCAGCATACATATCTTTCCATGGTATGGATCAAGAAAAAAACAATTAATTTATTATTTAGGACTAAACTTATGTACTGCTTAAATTACCACAGATTCAGGAAAGATTCTGAGACCAACAACCAACAGTTGCACTTGGGTTCTTTCCTGAGTACCACCATTGATTCATTGAGCTGGATTAGTGGAGTATATGAATGACTGAGAATTGGGGATATGAAGTAAAAACAAAGTCATGCTAGTGTTTTCTACCTTAGAGTTAATCCTAAAATGTTCACATCAAATTTGTTTTATTTAGTTGTTAAACGTTTCTGTGGCTGGAATTTAAGGGTCTTACCTCTGTCAACCACAAGGAGGAGCTGTGACCTTGTGAGGAAAGGGCTTGCTGCTTCTGATTGAGAGTAGAAACTCCAATCTTAGAAAGTAAGACAAAACTTGGAAAATGATTTTTCTCAGAAATGACATTTTTATAGGAAATTTCATGTGTAAGTCTTTATTTCCAATGGGGAAAGAAACAAGATAATTATAGATAATTCAGATACAACCACCTTCCACTAAGAAACAAGTGAGTTTCCTTGTGATTTTCAATTAGCTATTTGGAATGGATTGATTGGTTAATTCTTTAATTTTTCACCCAGAACCATAGACTTAGAGTAGAAAGGAATATCTGCACCATGATGTTACCTCTTTTCCTTCAGGCATTAAGGAATTAAGTGTTTAAGAAATATAGTGTGTGGTCTTAAAAATCATTTATTGAATAAATGAATTAATGAGTGATTATAAACCTGAAAGACAGATAGGTTAATTAAGTTGGAAAAGCAAACAAGTAGTCAACCATGGGGTAAGGATTTGGGAAGAGGTGAGATCAGACTAAATCTCAGGCATCTAGTTACTTGGACTATAATTTTTACACAGAATTGTGCTGTCCCTCCTGCATTCCTTGCATAGGTACAGTCTAAATGTGAGTTAAGTAACTATTTTTAGTCATTATTTAAAGATGCGGTAGTCTACCTTGGGACATATTGAGTCTCTGACCACTGTACACATGTAAACTGAGGCTGGCATGATCCATTATTTGGGGAGATTGTAGAAGAGGTTCCTACGTTAGATGTAACTTTAGAAAAGAGGCTTTAACACTTCTGTTCAAGGCTAGTGTTTTTATTTTACTCCTTTCCACTCTATCCATTCATTTAAAGAAAATATTTATTATGGAAAAAATTTTAAATACAGAGAAGTTGAATGAATTTTACAGTGAATGTGCATATACCCACTGCATGGATTCTACCATTAACATTTTGCTCTATCTATCCCTCCCTCTATCCTTCTCCTGCTCCTCCTCCTTCTTCTTCTCCTCCTCCTCTTTCCTCTTTGGTCATTTCAAAGTAAATTATAGGCATCAGTATGCTTCCCCTAACTGCTTCAACATTTATAATATATAAGTAAAGTTCAATATCATTTTTTTAGGTAAAAATTTCACACAAAAATGCACAAACATTAAATGAACATTTCTGAGTTTTGACAAATGAATTGCACTTGTGTAACCTAAGCTTTTCTCAAGATACAGAACATGACTGTCACCCAACATGGTTTCCTCATGCAGCTGCCCCCACCAGAAGTAACTGCTGTCCTGTGACATAATAGTATGGTGTAAAACAGAAAATAGCAAGTGATCAGTGAATGTTTGGTGAATAAATGGCTTACTACAGCTTGGGGGCTACAATAATAGGAAAAAGAAGCCTGGGGTCAAAAACCTATAAACATGCTATCACATTATTTTGAGTGTGTCTATCAGGTTATCAGTGTGCAGAGCAGCAAGTTGAAGAGATGGAATAGAGTACATGGAATCTTTTGGAATTAGGGTATAGAATGGGGGGCTACCATGGAGGCAAGGCAGTGAACCTGAGCACTGTCAAAAGACTGAAAGGACAAGATGTAGAGCAGCAGGGACCGGACAAAGAGGAAGAGGAGCAAACTTCACAATTTATCCATGTCCTGGTTGTGTTGCTCTCAGCCCTGGTTTGGAGGCACTAAGAACTCCTATTCAGATATTGTTACCCTTGGATTTCTTTGGTACCATAAATTGAGAGAGAAGAAGTGTGCCTCCAGGGTCACAGGGTAGGCCATGGAAGATGCATGGCTCTTCTGTTTCTCTATTTTGGCATTGAACTAATTAGAAGCAGACCTTTAAGAATGATGAAAATAATCATTAACTAATGTTGGTATTAAATGAAATGTCTTGAGCTTTTTAAACCAGTATGCCTTGTTTAAAAGCTCATAGTCCTTCACAATTACTGAAAGTCACATTCATAGTCAGGACTTGAAATCTCCTTGAATCTGATCACTGAGATAAAAGTTCAGTTGTTTGGTATTACCATTGGTGATAAAAGTTAAGTGCCTTTAGAGAGGACTTAAATTAAAGGCTTTTGAAAAAGCCAGCTAATCTAGGACTAAGCATGATTATTATTAACATTTTTCAAGAGACAGTTGTTGACTATATTTCTAAATAATAGTAAAGATAACAAATGTGTTGAACTCTTATTATGTACCACATCCAGTGCAGAAAAACTCTAGATACTCATTATATCTTTTTATTCTTACAACCTTCCTGTTGTAATGTTATTGCACCCTTTTTTTTACATGATGAGGGTGAGTCTCAGAGAAGGCAGAGAGAATGTATGTGGGTACTATTTTAAGTACTGAATATATGTTATGATGTCATTTAATTAGGTAGGTGTTTTTATCCTCCATTTTATAGAGAAGGAAACAGACTGTAGAAGATTACTAAGTACTTACAATGGGTCAGACATCCTGCTAAGTGCCTTCCTAGCATGGTCAGTTCAGTTTCATAGCCTCAAAACAACCCCATCAGATATTTCTCCTTATCCCTGCATCATGAATGAGAAAACTGAGGTTCAATCTTGACATCACTATGTTAAATAATTGTCCCAAATTCATGAGTTCAGTAAACAAAACAAAACTGTGAGTCAAAAGTAGTTCCATTTTCCCTGAAGTTCATGTAACCTCAAAGATATGATGTTCTCCCTCTGATGATGTGGCTAAAGTTGCAGAATCATCAAGCAGGGCAGGATTTCCAAATCGTTAGTGTGGTGGTTCTTTCTGCGTCGCCTTGTTTCTTACTCTGTGGTTTTGGTTTGTGTCATCATTGTCCTCTGCACAGGTAGAGAAAACAGACCAGGGTTTGCTTTTTATGAGATGTTTTCAGATCCATGTGAGTAAGCAACCTTGAATATTCCTTGTCTCTAGACTAAATACTGTGATACCAAATCCTTTAGCCTTCATTTATAGATTATGTTTTTAGCCCTCCAGTATTTTCACTTATCCTCTTTAGTTTTAGACCTCCTGTTAACACTGTCAGGCAGCACACACTGGCCCTATACTGAGGGCTGTTTTCTGATACAGAGGTCCTCTAATGTTTCTAAAGAACAGTGTTGCTCTGACAAATGAATTGTGGGTGCAACAATATGGCCTAATTCTATATTTATTACATTCAGATGACTTGGGAGGGATACACTGTCTTGGGATGTCAGGGAGGGAAATTTCGTAGTCCTAGAACTTCTATTTTGTGTCCTAAAATACTGAATTTTGTCTGTACAATGACACCTACAATATAAACCAAGTATGCTTCCAGGGATTTCACTAGAAAGGAACGTTTCACCTTCTGAATCAGCATCTTTGTGCCTGGAAGCTAGTGGTTGTCTGTTTCTTTCAATGTACCACATGGAAAATGTTGTTTTGAGGCTATGTTCTCCATGAGGTTAGCATTCTCAGGAGATTTTTAAGACTTGTCCTTAAATATGTTCTCAGATAAAACACTGCACTGCATTTCTGTTTTTTCCAAGTATCAGAGTTACCACCATTTATAAAAATGTGTTATTACTTGCTTAAACATTAAGATGATTTTATCTGCAGGATTTTAGTGAACCACTCAGACAGAAATTGATATTTTTGCAAAATGAGTTTTTGTCTATCACTTTTTTTCTCTTCTGTTTGTTTTTGAGATACCATGATCCACTTTCTCCAGAGAATTTTCTATTTGCCAAATCAATAGACAAGACAGTCAGTCTAATTTTAACAATGAGAAAAGAAACCATAGCTTACTGAATGATGCCCTGTGCTCTGGTGAGCATAGTCCCTAGATTTTAAGAGTCTGTGACTGAGAGGAAAGCCACCAGCAGATGGCAGTACCCCTACACAGAATCTCCTGCCAGACAAATGGCAAGTGCCTCAAGTAAACTGATACCCCAGTGAAGTCACATGCCATTTCAGAGAAACCTGATAGTTTTGGCTGGGTAGGAGCCCATTTCACATTATCTCCCAGCTATTAGCTCATCTCTCCAATCCATCTGACAATTCTCCAATTCAGCATTTTGTATGCACCATCCTAAAGGTCACACATAGCTACTAGGGTGGGTGCTTTGAATGTGGTCCCTGAGCCTGGTAGGAGGATCAGACATTCCTAAAAATGACTTGTGTCCTCTGCTTTCAGCACACCTACCTTGATAGGGCTATTTGCTGTATCCAACTTCATGGTCTTCTGGTCTTAGCTAACTGATGTTTTGGGATATTAAGCACTGAATTGTGGGAACCCACGATCAATCCTTGAGGTGGAATATGTTGATGGTATTTTATTTAAATAAGAAATTTGGAGCTTTCGCCACAACAAAATGGCTTGTTTGAATTTGGTTGGTTGGTTTATTAACTCTTCTTCCCCTTTTTTTGTGCTTTGCTGACTGGGCTCAGTGGTAGGCCTCTCAGAGAGCTCTGACATTTGCTTATAAAATCTACTTGCAAAGTATAGTGACTTTCCAGAAACTGATTGCGATATGGGGACTTTTAAAAAATTTGGGGACTATGACTGTTATTTTAATTCTTGTTGTAGGCAGGTTTTCCTGGCCTTATATTTTTTTCTCATTGATGTTTATGTATCAATATACTTTTGGTTATAATAGAAAACCCTATCCAGAAGTTTTAAGTAATAAGGATATTTGTTATTTTCTGTGTTAAGAGATCCTGAGATAAAGCAATCTTCAGGCTGCTTAATGCAAGGGCTAAACAGTGTTGTTGAACACTGAAATTCTTCTGTACTTCTACTTTGTCATTTGTAGCATTGCTCCAGGCTTAGACAACTTCTTAGGATCATAATATGAGAGTTTAGCATCGTCCAAGAGTAAAGACTCCCTTGAACCCTAGTCCTCTGAGAGACCTCTTCATCCTTGAACCAGGTACAGGAGAGGAGATGGAGAGTTAGCATGCTTGACTATATGTAATCACTTGGACTGAAGTGAAGGCTATGGAGAAATTAGCAGTGTTTACTATAGTATCTGTGGAACTGTTTGTACCTCAAATTTGGGTTTAAGTTGATCAATATGTTCTTTTAATTCCTAGGAGATTTGAGAAATAAAGTGTCAGAATAATAATAATTTCTAGCTGAAAGATTAATAGTGAAATGTCTTTTTGGTGAGTAAAAACCTGGAGTCTAAATTCACAGGATTTGGGGGTAGTTTGGTAACTAGAAAATGTGTATCATGCTGGTCACAATGATGCATGCCTGTAATCCCAGCAGTTTGGGAGGCTGAAGCAGGAGGATTGCAAGTTCAAAGCCAGCTTCAGCAATTTAGCGAGGTCCTAAGCAACTCAGCAAGACCCTGTTTCTAAATAAAATAGAGAAAAGGGGCTGGGGATGTGGCTCAGTGGTTAAGCACTCCTGGGTTCATTCATAGTACCATAAAAAAAAAACATGATTATGTCTACACTTCACAAAAAATACTTGAGAAATTATTTGAACTGTGGAAAGAAGACTTTTGTTTGAATAATGGGAAAATGACCTCAGTTTTTTTAAAAAAATTTGTATTTATGAGTAGTGTTCTGTAATTATGTATAATCATAGCATTCTTTTTTTTTAATTTTTTATTGTTGGTTGTTCAAAACATTACAAATTTCTTGATATATCATATTTCACACTTTGATTCAAGTGGGTTATGAACTCCCATTTTTACCCCATATACAGATTGCAGAATTACATCAGTTACACATCCATTGATTACATATTGCCATACTAGTGTCTGTTGTGTTCTGCTGCCTTTCCTATCCTCTACTATCCCCCCTCCCCTCCCCTCCCCTCCCCTCCCGTCTTCTCTCTCTACCCCCTCTACTGTCATTCATTTCTCCCCCTTGTATT
>NW_026000093.1:21568024-21584339 GCF_001458135.2 Marmota marmota marmota
AAGTCTTTCACCTCTTTTGTTAGGTTGATTCCCAAGTATTTTATTTTTTTTGAAGATATTTTGAATGGAGTGGTTGTCCTCATTTCCATTTCAGAGGATTTGTCGCTGATATACAGGAATGCCTTTGATTTATGCGTGTAATCATAGCATTCTTGTTTTCTGGCTTCAGTTTCCAACTCTGTAAAGGAAGATTGAATTATTTTTCAGATTTGAATAAGGAAATAGTTCAAAATAAATATTTCTGCTTATTTGAGTGCATACTTCAGTAAAGATTTATATGTGTTCTCTGTTTTATATATGTCACAATTTGGTTTTATATTGTGTCATATTTAATAACTTAATAATCTACTTGAGATTTTTTTAAAAAAGCAATATATTTGGCAACATTTTCAATCTTATATAAAAATCTCAAGAACAGCATGAAAAAATATCTGTATATTCTTTACTTAGAGACACTATAGAATCACCTATTGCCCTACTGATCTCTTTCATAGCAGACAGAACCAGGATCACATGTTGTAATTAGTAGTCATGTCTTTATTCATTCTTTTAATTTGTCCTCAAGTTTTCCCTTGAGTTTCAAATCCTTGATATGATTTAAGATCACAGTTCAGTTACTTTGTAGCAGTGTCTTCAATCTGAGTTTTTCAAATGTTTCCTCATGATCAGGTGGTGTAGTTTTTGAAAAAAATTCACCAAAGTGAGGATGTATTTTTGCATTTCACTTGAGTGGCATATGATGTTGATTTCTCCCTTGCTAGTGGTGTAAAGTCTGATTACTTGATTAACTCAGTGTATCTCATAATTCTCCACTGTAAAGCTTCTTCTTTTTCTTTTGTAATTAAATAAGTATTCTATGTAGAAATACTCATGGGCACTTGATCACTGAGCCACATCCCCAGCCCTGTTTTGTATTTTATTTAGAGACAGGGTCCCACTGAGTTGCTTACCACCTCACTGTTGCTGAGGCTGGCTTTGAATTTGAGATCCTCCTGCCTCAGCCTCCTGAGCCTCTGGTATTACAGGCATGCACCACTGTGCCCAGCTCATTTAAATTTTTTTTTTTAAGTTGTAGATGGACACAATACCTTTATTTTGTTTATTTATTTTTTTATGTGGTGCTGAGGGATCGAACCCAGTGCCTCACACATGTTAGGTGAGCGCTCTACTACTGAGCCACAACCCCAGCCCTTTGTTTTGTTTTTTAAATCTCACTCTCACTCACTCACTGGTTTTAGTAACCATTGATATTTCTTGCTTGAATTAGTTAATTATTATTGTGATGCATTTTAAGGTGTTTCTCTGATTATATCATTATATATTTGTTTTTGTTATATTGCATGCAATGCTTCTTTTTCTCTTCATTTACTTATTCACTTACCTATTTAAATCAGCACAGACTTGTGGATTCCTATTTATTCAATGGCGGTTATTATCATTTTTCTTTCCACATTTTTTTCTTGGTGTATTATAGTTGTGCATAATGATTCATTATTACATATTTGTACATGCTCACTATCATTTTGATGCTCAAAATGTCCTAAATTCAGCCATAAGTGCTACAAGCTGTCTTTTGTGTCCTTTTGACAAATCTTCACCATTCATTTAGTATTTCCTTACCATCAGGTTTATCTTGTATTTTCCTAGTCCAGCTTTGGATTCAGCCATTTTTCCAAGAAGTACTAGTTTCTTTGACTGTAGAGTGAAATTTCCAAGCTAAGAGCTGAGTGATAGATGTTTGATGAGCTCATTGCTACTTGATGTTGCTGTTCTCATGCCACAGATACAAAATACCCATAAACATTTACATCTATGTTTATTGAAACATTAGTTCATACTGATAACTCTTATTCCAACCAAATACCATAGGGTTCTTTTCAATCATTGAGAAGTTTGGCTCCCATTATCATCATGAGCTTTATTAATTTTCTGGATTTGTTTGTATGTAGCCATCTGCTAATCTTATACAGCTATCCCTGCTTCTCTACCTCTGACATCATCTTCGCATGGGCTACCATCGCCAGCTGTGGCAGGGTACCTGTGGTCCTTTGGTCCCAAAACATCTTTGAAAGGCCACCATTTATGAGCTTCTCAGGCTGTCTTTTCTTCCCAGCTTCAATATAATCCTCCTTTAGGCCCCATAATTGTCCTTCTGGAGGCTACCTGATGGTGGACTAATGAAGGAGATAAGGAAGGAATATAAGAAGAATGGAGGCCTAAGAAATCATGAATTAAAATGAATAATGGTGATTTGACTATAATTAAGTCAGGATGCAAATCTAGGATTTGTTATTTATTCTTTGTAAGTTTAAGTTTCATATTAAAATCTACCTTAACTTAAAATTGGCATAATTCCTTTTTCAAGAGAAACAGTAATACTATAAAAATTAATGAAATGGTGTACAACCTGAATGAATTTGGTGTATAACTTGGATTTGGTGTACAAAGCCACACACACTAGTTCTAATATAGCCAATAAACATAACCTTCTATTATGAATATCTCAAAATAAGTACACCATTGGTTGTGGCTTAATTGGCCTAAGTTGCTTATTATATGACTTTGTTTGAGTTATTTAAACTCTCTATTCTTTAGATTATTCATCTGCAAATTATGAATCAGCATAGTACTTACAGAATGATTTGTAGGATTAAAATAATTGATTACTGTAAAGTTCTTAGAATAATGTTTGGTATTTAGTAAATACTACCATAATGGTTGCTATTATTATTGTATAATCATTATTTATACTTCTGTATCCTCTTTTTTCACAAATATTTGTCATCTGAATTTTTACTATTTCATATCTCTAACTTCTTTAAAAGTTGCTTTAACTAGCTATTATGGTTTGAATGTTCATGTCTGTCCCCCCAAAGTTCATATTTTGAAACCCTAATCCCAGTGTGATGGTATTTGGAGGTGGAGTGTTTGGGAGACTATTAGGTCATGAAGATGGAACCCAAATGAATGGGATTAGTGTCCTTGTAAGAAGATTACAGATAACCAGCTTGCTCTCTTTCCACCTTGTGAGGATACAAAGTTGGTAATCTGCCTCCTGGAAGAGAGTTCTTACTAGAGCCTGACCGTGCCACTTCCTCACCCAGACTTTCAGCTTCTGAAACTGTGGAGAAATAAATTTCTGTTGTTTATAATTAATCTAGTCTGTGGTACCTCATTATAACCTTTGACCTGATTTAGGCACAAACTTTCTCTAAAGTTTATTCACAGTGTTTCCCTTTGAATATAAACTATTAATTTGATTTTCCTTCCTCTCCTCTTCTTCCTGTTCCTGGACAGGCAACTAGTTATTTATCGTAACTGTCTACCTCACCCATGCCCCTGTGACTCTGATCTGATTTTACTCTTTTCCACCTGAATGTTTATTAATGTCTTACCCAAATTCTGGGGGGCTTTGCATGGTTCAGAACATTAGAAGACTAGATAGTTCTTTTATTCCTGAGGACAAACTCCCCAAACTGATGCAGTGTAGTTTGGATTTGACTGTGAGACCTTACTCAAGTTGCTCAACTACTCTAAGCCTCAGTTTTCTTCAATTGTCCAATGGAGCTAAGCAGCGTTACCTTATAGGACTATTGTATGATTTAAATGAGACAATTTGGTAACGCAATTTGCAGAACACTCAAAAATGTTAGCTCTTGTTATTACTATTTCAAATTATAGAAGTAGATTCTGGCCTTTTCTACTTTGACATTCTTCTCTTTCTTTAAATATCTTTCTCCACATCTCAAATATTTGCCCTAATACTGAGAAAATTATATATATATCTTGCTGTGTAACAGTTTCCTCTGTAAAATTGGGATGACAATATAATATAATAAAATATTTAATGCACAAGGCTATTGTGAGAATTCTGTAAGTTAATGTATGTCAACATACCTGGATTGGCTGGTACTTAATAAGCACTGGTAGTGACCTTCCCTTGAGCACAGGATGTGTTCCTGTTAACCATAACCAAATTATTCTTAGTTCTTGTGGTTTAGATGTTTTTTTTCCCTTCATATGTAGGAAGTTGAAATTTTGGTGTGTGTGTGTGTATAATATTTACAAAACAAGTCCTTCTATGATAACAATATTTTGATTGTTGCTGGTGTGGGAGAAACCTTCTTCCTTCAGCTTCCATCCTTGTGAATAAGCGAGACAGCATAGAACCAAAGCACCTCACCGATGTGATTCACTAAAGGATGTCTGGGAAGCAGTGATAGATGCCTCTCCTTTTCTACATGTGACTCAGAGGCTTAAAGAGCCATGGAAAACCAAGTCAATTGAATGTTCTGGAGCTCTCCATTTTGTTTGTGACTTAAAACCTACATGGTCTCTCTTAAGCCACTGCCACCCCTTTACTGTGAGCTGATTAAAGCACCTGAAGTTAGGAGTTTTACATTTTAGAACTGAAGTCACTAGCAAAAATGATGTATTTTGGAATATATGTCCCACTATTTTGGTAGAATCCTTATTTTTTTGATTTTTTTTGTGTGTATGTGTGTTTTAGATAAATTGGGCCAGTACAGATCAGGCTTTGAATTGTGCTCTTTAAGGCATAGGTTATACTTGACATCTGTTCTGATTTTTTATAGTTAGCACAGTATAATAAAAAGACCCATTAATTCATTAAACAAATATGTATTATGCATTCAATAAATGTTAGCTGAGTGTGGGTAAAGAGTAGGTATGTGGGTACACACATTCCCCCCAGCACTGATAAAAAGGTGTTTCCACTCTTATGAATTACATCTGGCGGGAGACAGATATTAATCTAAGAATGATGAAATATGAGTGATCATGACTGAGGCAAAAGTATGGCACTGGGAGAGTATGTTGGCAGAAAAAATCTGCCCACTTAGAGAGGTCAAGAAGGCTTCTCAGGAGGCAGTGGTACTGAGAACTGAAGAACTAGCAGGAGAGAATACTAAAAAGGAATCAAGAAATGAAGGGAGGAGAATATTCCAGACAGAGGCCTAATGTGTGCAAAGGTCTTGTGGTAGGAGGGAACATGGGTTGTTTGAAGGAAAGAAAGAAGGTCAGTGTTGCCAGAGTTCAGAAGCAAGGAGTATGGTAAAAATATAAGGCTGCTGAGCTGGGTAGGAGCCAGACAGTCAGCATATTATGGACCATGGAAAGCCCTTGTGTTGTCCTAAATTTGCTGGAAATAGACTTCTGAGAGATTGCAAGATCAGACCACAGCTTCTGATATATGAAGAAGGGGAAGGAAAAGGAGAAATTCCTCCAAATGGCTAATAACTAGGGCTATAATCTTAACACTCTTAATACATAAAAATATAATTCAGTAGGTATGTAATTTACCAGATAATTACAGAATTTATAAAAAATCAGTTCAAAGTTTATTACAGGAGTTATGGGCTGTAGCCATGTCCTTAATGGGCAATGGACACTAATTTAAAGTTGTATGATGAATATCTTTTCTCAATTTGGTAACTGCATTCCTGTGACCATGTGTACATCCTCATTTGGAGGTAATGTCAAACTAAATTTGTGGCCTATTCAGAATGTGAGGCTCAGGCCTCTGTGGTAAGTTCTAAATGCAAAACCATTGAAATGTTTCAAGCAAGGAAAAACAATGTATCAGTCATACATATTGAAAAACCACTTCAGTATCAATTGATTTTACAGGGACCAGTGAGAATTGAAGAGATCAATTAGATGACTATTGCAGTAGTCTGACAAAAAATGATAGATGATAGGGGGGTGGCAACGTAGTTTGAAAGAAACAAATTATATTTAAATCTTGGTTTGGGTGTTTTAGTCTTTGTTTAGGATGAATCTAGAGAACAACCATAATTTGGACTTTATAGAATGATGCTCCCATTTGGCACTATATTTAGGTAACTAGACTGAAAGGCAAACACAATTCATTGAATTATACCAATACGATGATTTTTTCTCACATAATAATGCATTTTCATATTCACATATCTAGGTATATTTTAAACTTTTCATTTTCCAAGGAGCTATTTGAATGTATAAATATTCACTTGGGTATACAGCCTCACGCAATTCACATGTTTTGACTGTGTTTTTAAGGTGGCACTTGAACAGAATGTGCTGGTTTATTGAACAACTACTACTATATGTTAAGTAATAAAGAATTTTAGTTTATCTTTAAATTTGTATTCTCTACCCTCTAGTCTTATAATGTGTATGATAATTCTGAAAAAGTTCAAATTATTTCAACTAAGTTTTAAAAATGGCATGGAAGTTAAAAAGAAAAAGGAAAAAAGAAGTTGAGTTCGTGAATATTGTGCAGCAAGTGCTCTAAGAGTTTTAAGAATTCTGTTAGCCTTTTTGCTCTGTCTTTCCCACTGTGTACCCAGAATAATTGATTATCCATGTATGATCCTACAGCATAAAAAGCAGAAAATAATGAACAAAGATAATGAAATTTCACATTTTGCTCTGCCTACCTTTTCCTTTCAAACTAACCTAAGTTAATAAAACTTCACCAAAAGCCTTTGAAATTTCATCACGGGTTTTCTGAAAGAGGTGAAAGTTGACCTAGAAGCTCTTGACCTATATACCTTGGCAGCTACTGAAAGTCTAGCCTCATAATTCAGCCGTCCAGTGACAGCTTTGCCTATAAACCCAAGTCTTCATTTCACTGACATTTTCAGGTTTAGTCTCCTTGAAAATGCTAACAAAAGTGAAGCATATCATTTCTTTGCTTAGGAGAGCAACGGTGATGTTTATGGAACCATGCGCTGTCTCAGGGGTAATCTCCCGGTTAATTTGGATTAACCTTACCGGGTCTCTAGATACCACATTACCCAGGGCAGATGATCTCCAGAATAACCTTTCCAGATCTTAAAGTTTTAACCTTAGCACCAAGTTTAATCAAAAAACTTTCAACAGAAATTCAACTATTCATCCAGATTTACTTCACTCTTGCTTTACAGTGACTTTTATCCAGGCAAGAAAAATAAGATATGTAAATAATTCTAAGTAAAAAGTGGGGCATCCTGACATTTTCTTCTACTAACTCTTTTTTTTTTTTACAAGACAGTTGTTATATATCAAAGGGCCTCTGTTCTCATATTTGGTCAGGTTTTTAAATTGATTACCCAGAAAAAGGTAGGGGGGCAGGGGGAGAACTTTTGTTAGAAGAAGAATTTGCTTAAAGGAGTGAAGAGTTTTCCCCAAGGAAGAATTTGTCTTTTGGAGTGGGCATAGCAAGAATCTTTCATGTATATTGATCAAAATTCCTTTAGGGCTTTTTCTCTTACTTTCTTTTTTCCTTTCTTCCTTCCTTATAAAAGGAAGGAGAAGAGTCAAATGCTTTCCAAATTTGGGAAAGAACTCTGAAGTTATGTCCCATTCCACGTTCTAATAAAACTTTCTCTTTTTAAATCTAATTTTATGCTAAGGAGTAGCTATTTCTTAATATCCAGAATTTATCGTTTCAGTGTAAGGTTATAAAATTTACTGTTTTCAAACTGAAAAATGGAAAAATAACATGTTTAAAAATCAGCAGTTATTTGATTGGGCCAAGAGGAGTGTGGTAAGGGGAGGGGACATGGGGGCAAGAAAGATGGTGGAATAAGATAGACATTATTACCCTAGGTACACGTATGACTGCACATATGGTAGGACGCTACCTCCTGTACAACCATAGAAATGTAAAGTTGTGCTGCAATTGTGTACAGTGAATCAATATGCATTCTGCTGTCATATCTACCTAATGAAAATAATGAAAAAAAAAACCCAGCAGTTATAATTGTAATGGTGTGAGATGGTGAGTCCGGGTGGTTCACTGCAGATTTTCTGGAGTATCTTTTTATCCAATCTGAGTTAATTTAAGTTGGTGGGAAGAACAGTGGTGGCTGGAGGATCAAATATCTTGTAGCTATAATGGCTAAAGTACTTCATTGTCCTAGATAAAAGTTATTATGGAAGAAAAAACTCACTTTACATTCTTCGAATTGAGATTTGGTTTTCTGTTTATGAAGGTGGGTGTCTATAAATCTTTATTCAATGTATATTAATTTGGTTCTAAAAATGACAGTCTGAAAGCAGGCACAAGAGATATTGAGCATGAGAAAATGTAGTTTAAGCCCCACGAAGTTAGTGATGCTAGTAAATCAACTGCTTTTTTAAAATTAAGGTGAAAGTACAGTGTTGAGATTGTCAGTCCTTGAATTATGAGTAAGGTCTTGCTGCTAATTTACTCTATATTGAAGTTCAAGCTGGTCAAAACAAAATATCCAATAGTTAGTTTACTTTAGAAGTCATGGGTAAAGCACCCTTTAAAAAAATGATAGTTTCTACTTCCTGAGAGTTTCCTTTGTGTCAGATATTTGCATGTACATAGTCTCACTCAGCCCCACGACATAATCATCTCCATTTTATAGAGGAGAAAACTGAGACTCAGGAGACCAAGGTGCTTACCCAAGATTGCCTGAGTTGAAATCTTACAGGAGAGGAGCGGCAATTGGAACTTTATCTGTTACTGAAGTTTGTGCCTTTCCACTATGCATTTTGCCTATAAAATGCTTAGCCACTGGCATTTGTTTGAAAACCCAATCTAAGAGATTAATGGGACAAGCCAGGGAGAGGAAAGGAAGTATCTGTGGGAACAGTAGCATTTTCATTCAAGTCACATATTTGGATTATAGTGTGTAAATCTGGAGCCCGATAATGAGAGAATTAGCCAATTAACTAATTAGAGGCATTTCCACTGAGTTTGGTTGCACAATCCATTAGATAAGTTCAAAGACAAGTAGGATCATTTCCTTGAAGGGAATAATGGAAAGAAATTTTGCATTACAAATTACAGATTCCCTTCTAAAATTGGAGTGTGATATTTAAAATGATAATTAGAATAATATTTGCTATTTACTGAACTCAGAAGCACACTTCATGAATTATTTTTGATCTTACAACACCTAATGTTGGTATTCTTATTTCCATTATACATTTACAGAAAGAAAGAAGTCAAGTATCATGAAGGTTAAAGAAGTTTTTCTAGGCTGAAAAATAGGTCCATCTTGATCTTGCGTTTGCATTCTCTCTCTTATGTCTGTCTCAGAGGAAAACATTTGACACCTTCTTTAGCTGTTGAATGTAAACACAATCTGAGAATATAAAAGCCTTATGACTCAGTTTTAAGAGTGATCAGTTTTGCCCATAAGGCTAGAGGTGCTAGTAGGACACATAGGTGGGTTAGAGAAGGTTTAGGCAAGAGAAGCCCACAACTTTTCCTGTTGCTACTGTGCTACCTTACCTTAGGCTACTGTGTTCTGAAAACAGTGGCACTGGCCTCAGAAGTAAACCTCATTTGCCTTAGTAAATTTAGACAAGTCACTTACTTTTCACTTTAGCCAAACCGATATTTGGTTTCATCCTTAGTTCCTAGTGCTATGTCAGGCACATAGTAGGAATGAGAATAATATTAATGAGGAGACTGAGACTGCAAGTTTTTAGTTTCTTTCAGTTCTAAAATTCTGTAATTCAGGTATAGTAACTTTGGTGTCTTTATTCTTTCGACAAGAAAAGTTGTGTCTCTCTTATGAAGTTATTATGAGAATAACTCACTCTCATGATATTTTGCAAGATACAAAGGTTCTCCAGAAAAAGGTAACAAGACCACATCTTTCCTTTAAAAGAGTTGTGATAGTTTTTATTAATATTTTGCATTGATTAAATGCCAAAAACGTGCCAGGGACTATAGAGAAAATACAAACTGTTACCAGGTTCATGATCTGAATTCAATTTCATGGCACTATTAATAGTCATTAAGTTTAGAAGTGACTGAAGTGACTGCTGCTGGTAGTTGAGAATCTGGTCATATATATTATACACAGAAAAGAATCAGACTGATAATAGTCCAGACATAGCCAGAGAGAAGAGAGTTCTTTAAAAGTCTGCCCTATTGGTGAGACTTTTCATTGCTTCTTATCTTTGTGGTTTGGAATGAGAGCTGCCAATATCTGCTTTCAAAGTAGGGAAGCCAGATGCTTTGTGCTCAAGGTCAACTGATTTGCCATGTGAGGGTCAATCACACATCTTGATTGCCAGTTTACTTATTTTGGAAAAGTTGATAGTGGTACAAACATTATTAGTTTATTGTAGGGGATTCATAATGAAAGACTATAGAATAATCCAGGAAGGTTCTATTTCCATGGCAATTATGTGCACATTGTATTTTTTCCAAGTCTCTTGAAAGATCAAAATAAATCAGGAGTTTGTATTTACTCAGATGTTCCAGGGAAAAATGTGATACTATATTCACTTTTCTTTCTTAAAAGTCTTAGTAACAATAAAAAAGAAAAGGAAAATAAAGAGATAATTTCTTTACTGGCAATGGGAAGTGAGTCATTTGCCAAATCTCCTGAAAAGAGTACTTTCTTCAACCCCAAGCGTGGGCTTTCTGGAAAAGTATCAGTGTATTCTCTAGATTTGTATTAATAATATGCAGTGATTACAAATTGTAATTTATATCTTATACTTTACTTGTAGATAAATTGAATCAATAAAGAAATTATGTTATATGGGAAAAATTCAAGAGTCAGATGTTGGGTAATGATTTTTTTTATTTTTCAGTATTCATTGATTCATCTCTTGATTCATGCGTACATTTATTCATTAAGCCAACATTATTAAATTCTAAGGTTCTGAGCAAGGTGATGAGGATAAAAAGATACCTAGCCTCATCTTTCCTAATTTAATTTTTTCATTATTAATGCTTATAACCTTTACTTCAGGAAAAAAAATCTATGAAGGTTTATAATGGGCAGTTCTGATGTTTCTGTTAATGTGTAAGATTCTCTGTATCTATGAAGAAATGTATTCTCTACCACAGCTCCTATGGATGAGGAAGGTCTTGACTCTAAAATACTTACAAGTAGTAGAAATATGCTCAAATTAAGATATAAACAAGACATAAACATAATGTATGGTGCATATGAGAGACTTTTCCTGCTGCAAACAGAAGAATCCTTCACAATAAAAACAAGAGTGTGTAAATGTAGTGCTGGCTTTTCTCAAATGATTCAAAGTGTGAACGATGAGTGTTTCTTAGACTAATCCTTTAGGACCTCTCTTCTTAGGGAGGATTTTTTTCAGCTGATAACTAGCTTAAGGAAAAAACAAATAAAGGAATGTATTGACTTTGCATCTGAGAAAGGGCTTCACAGGTGACCTGATGTCAATAAGCTTGGGCCTTTCATCTTTCTTTTTTCTGCTTTCCTTGTATGTGCTTTAGTCTGGGCAGATCTTCCCTCATGGTGGTAAAATAGCTATCAGTAATTCAGCTTTATGTCCTGTTTTCCCAGCAATTCAAGTGGAAGAACATGCCTTTTTTTTTTTTTGTAATAGTTCCAACCAAAATATAAAAAACGAGTTTTGTTAACTCTAGTTGGTTTGCTTTGGGTCACAAGCCTGTTTTTGGAGCTAGTTTAGTGTTAGTCAGTCTCACTCAAACCACATGAGAATGAGGAAAGGGAAACGCAGACTTCCGTTATTAAGGAGGGAGGGCCTGATGATACCATTATTTTTAGCAGGGTCTAATGTCTAGGGAGGCCTTATTTGTCCTCCGCCTCTTATCACAACTAAAGATTTCATGTTTGGCTGCCTCTCTCTCACCCTGTGTGTATATTTTCCCCTAATATTTGGGGTTTGCTTGTTAGTTGTTTTATGAGACCACGGTTTACAACTAGAGATTTTTAGAACTATGAAATACTTAAGTGGAGAATGCTTCCATTTATAGCAGAAATACTGCTCTATGTTATTTGGCCATATGGCCTGCCTTGGTATGAAAACATATTCTTACATCATCAAAATCCCCTGATATTGATATGAAGTCAACTTTTATAGAACAGGATATATAATTTGTGTCCTCTTCACAAGAAATTTCTAATACTGGATGTCTCCTCAAAGAAAAAGCACCACAAGGCTGTATAAATTATGTTAGAAATAATTTTATGTTTGAAAATTAAACTTTCATTCAGTTGGATGGTTGTACTTAACCTAATGGATTTCTGAGTGTTCAAAGACGGTTAACATCTGCCAATGGACTTGTAAAGGACTCTATACATCATAACAATCAGAACAGGATGAAATGTCAACTTTCCATGAGGATTTAAGACTAGTAAACCCCTTTAAAAATATGGACACAGAATTATTCAATGAAATTTCATTATGTTTCTGACCACCTATTGATTTCTATGTAAGTTTTTGCATTTCTAATGACTAGAATTATTTAACTTTGTCACTATCTTAGGTAGTCCTGATTAAAACAAACAAACCAACAAACAAATATATCAGCCATAGTTCAATTTTAACTTAAAAACTCTTATTGGGGTGTAATAGAAACCGAGCTACAATCCTAGTATATCAATAAACCATAATAAAAATTTAGGAAGACTTAAATAGAACATACTAGCCACATAAATACCCCAAAATATTTAAGACAGAAATAATTACAACACAATATTAGGTTTAAATTTTACATTAAAATGTTAGCTTCTTAGAATCATATTGCATTCCATTACGTCTGAAATAAAACATGAAGTATCAGAGGCATTTATACAATTAGAATTTGTGGAACTACTAAGGAATCTAAGAAGTCTTGGATGCAGGAAGTAGGAACTTCAGAAAGTTGTTTTTTTATTAATCAGAAGATCCATTCTTAGCAAGTGGGTGGGTGCAAGCATCATTTTTTCTTCCCTTGACCGTCACATAGATTTGGTCCCTTAGTTTAATCTCTCCAGTGTGAAAAATGGTCCTTAGTTTATACCAATAAAAATCTCTGCTTTGAAGAAATCTGGGCAACCTCACTACATAAACTCCCTGAAAGAAATAAATCCATAACTGACGCAAATTCCAGAAGACTGTTGGAATTTTCATGAATGAAAACTCTGATTTAATACAAACCACAAGAATAACACCTTCACAAGGAAACTGTGAGTTTCAGCGTCTGAATCTGTGAATCTTGGATTTGATTCTTTTACAAGGACAATTTTTTGATCAGGTTTCTGCTCAAGTCCATTGTAATGTTTTCCATTTTGTTTTTCACAGGGGCTTTAGGAGGTGAATGCTAATGTCCGTTGCCACAAGGAGTAAACATTGAATATTATGTCCTCTCTCCCAGTTTCCTTTCCTTTTTGTTTGATTTGTTTTTATGTAATTTGCTTTTTTAAAAAATTGAATGAATGGAGACATTTTGGGGTCTGAACTCTGCAGTTATTAAAACAAATAATGTAGCCAGGCATGGTGGCACACACCTGTATTCCCAGTGGCTTGGGAGGCGGAGGCAGGAGAATTGTAAGTTCAAAGCTAGCCTCAGCAACTTAGTGAGGCCCTAAGCAACTCAGTGAGACCCTGTCTCAAAATAAAATATGAAAAAGGGCTGGGGATGTGGCTTAGTGGTTGAGTGCCCCTGTGTTTAATCCTTGGTACCAAAAAAACAAACAAACAAAAACAAAAACAAAAATCCCAAAACCTATAATGCTGATTTATAATGGACACATTTTATCTTATTTCATCTATAACAATATTTGTAATTTTCACCGTTTTCAATGCTTTGGTTGATGCTAACTACTTTAACCTTCATAACAAACATAAGAGGCAAATAGTTCTGTCCTTATTCTATAGATTACATAATTGAGGCTTGAAGTTAAGTGACTCAAGTCACTCAAGATCAATCTGACTTTTGTTAGAGTAAGAATTCAAACTTAGGTATGCTTGATTCCAAAGTCTTTAATTTTTTTTATATTAAGAATAATTCAGGGGCTGGGGTTGTGGCTCAGTGGTAGTACACTTGTCTGGCATATGTGAGGCCCTGGGTTCGATCCTCAGCACCACATAAAAATAAATAAATAAAATAAAGGTATTGTGTCCATCTACAATTAAAAAATATTTAAAAAAAGAATAATGCATGCACATGGTGAGATTTAAAAATAATGCAGAAAGGTACAAAATTAAAGAAAAAAAATCTCCTCTTTCCCACTCTCTTGCTCTTAGGAGTTTTAAAAATGAATATTGTATAGTTTGATCATGTACATTATTGATCCCTGACTTGTAAAATTTATTTTAAAAGTTTACAGATGGTAAAATTCACTCTTTTTGATATGCTGAATTAAAAATTCTTTGTTTTATATAAATGTGTTTAAAAAAATTAATGGACTTTATTTTTTAAAGCAGTTGTAGGTTTATACTAAGCTTCCATACACTAGTTCTTTTCCTCTGCCCTCGACCTCATTTTCCCTATTACTAATGTAGCACATTTGTGTGATATGTTTGTTACAATTGATGAATCAATACTGGTACATTGTTATTAACAAAAGTCTGTCAGTTACATTAGAGTTTACTCTTTGAGTTGTACATTCTATGGTTTTCATAAATATATTATGACATAACCACTATTAGTAGTTTTTCTATCCTTAAAACCCATCTATTCATCTCTCTCATCTTTTCCCTGAACCCCTGACCATCACTGATCTTCTTACTGCCTCTATAGTTTAATCTTTGCAGGAGTTCATGTAGTTGAAATCATTCAGTTCTGTGCATCAGAGAAAGGCTTGAATGTAATATGCTGCTCAGGACCGCTAGGGTTGAACCTATATAGCATTTTCAGATTGACTTCTTTCAGTTAGCAAATGATTTAAAATTCCTTAATGTGTTTTGTGGCTTGCTAGCCTATTTCTTTTTTTATTGTGAAACAACATTCTATTATCTGGATGTATCAATTTGTCTATTCATTCACTAATTTAAGGATATCTTCGTTGTGTCGAAGTTTTAGCATTTATGAATAAAACTAATATAACCATTTGTGTGCAGGTTTTTGGAAAGACATAAATGTTTAATTCATTTGGGTAAATATCAAGGAGTGTGGTTGCTAGACTGCTTGGTGAGAGTAAATTTAGTTTTGTGAAAAAATATTAAACTGTCTTTCAAATATCCTGTACCATTTTGCATTCCCACCAACAAGGAATGGGAGTTTCTGCTGTTCCACTTTCTTGCCAGCATTTGGTGATGTCAGTGTTTTGAATTGTAGGTATGTAGTGTATCTCATTGTGGTTTTAATATGTAATTTCTTGATGACATATGATGTGGAATTTAAAAAAAATATTTTTACTTGTCATCTGTACATCTTTTTTAAAAATATATTTTTAGTTGTAGATGGACACAATACCTTCATTTTATTTGTTTATTTTTATGTGGTCTGAGGATCCAACCCAGTGCCTCACACATGCTAGGTAGGCACTCTACTACTGAGCTACAACCCTAGCCCCTCATCTGTACATCTTTAGTGGGGTGTTCATTCAAATTTTGCCCATTTAAAAATTGTGTTTTGGCTTATTTGCTGGGAGCCATTAGCCAAGTAGGTATGACAATTTCCTTGCCAGCGTACCCCATGTTGCCTAGTGGAAGGACTCGTGGAAATAGGACATTTTGCAGTGACATTGCGTGTAAGGTGACCTTGCTCAAGGACCAGGGCGGATCCGGGTTTAGGGCGTTCCCGGTTTAGGACAATCCGGGTTTAGGGCGTTCCCGGTTTAGGACAATCCGGGTTTAGGGTGGTTCCAGGTTTAAGGTTATTCCTGCTGGGAATAGGGCGTATCCTGCTGCCTGAGTTCCCCTTGAGTTCTCACGGGATTCAGACAGTATTTTTTGGGAGACAGAAGCCCAGTGGGGGTGAATTTGGGCAGAGAACGTGGATTTCCCCTGAACGTGATTGTAGACGGCTGGTGTGAGTTCGGGAATAAAGAGTTGCTGTTTGAATCTACAAGCTGTGTGGTGGCTCGTGATTTTGTGCCCAGCCAGACTGCGGCACTTATTATTGACTATTAAAGTTCCTTTATCCAATATGTTTTGCAAAGATTTTCTTCCAGTCTATGGCTTATCATTCTTTGAAAAGTGTCTTTTGTAGAGCAGAGTTTTAAAATTTTAATGAAGTTCATTTTATCAATTTTTTTTCATGAATCATGCTTTTGGTCTTGTATCTAAAACCTCATCTGAAACCCAAAGTTACTTAGGTTTTCCTCCTACGTTATCATCTAGTGAGATAATAGTCTTGCTATAATTCATTTTGAATTAAGTTTTTTTTATTTTTATTTTTTAAAAATTTTTTATTGTTGGTTGTTCAAAACATTACATAGTTCTTGATATATCATATTTCACACTTTGATTCAAGTGAGTTATGAACTCCCATTTTTACCCCGTATACAGATTGCAGAATCATATCAGTTACACATCCATTGATTTACATGTTGCCATACTAGTGTCTGTTGTGTTCTGCTGCCTTTCCTATCCTCTACTATCCCCCCTCCCCTCCCCTCTTCTC
>NW_026000093.1:21587052-21652722 GCF_001458135.2 Marmota marmota marmota
AAAAAAAAAAAAAAAAAAGTAAATTGACCATGGGTCTATTTCTGGATTTTTCTCTTCTGTTTTTTGCCCTTTTATATAATATGTAGGATAAGCATAATGAGAGCTAAAATTATGCTTAAATTTTGATTCAGATTACCTTAAATGTAAAGGTAAATTTGTAAAAAGAAGTAGTGAAATGATTATTTTTTTCCGATCCCTATTTTGGGGGGAGTGTATTCAGTTTTTCACCATTGTTATAATATTATAACTGTTTTTTTTGTGATGCACTTATCAGGTTGAGGATGGAAATTTCCTTCTATTCCCACTCTGCAGAGTATTTGTGTGTGATGAATGGATATTGAATTTTGTCAAAGTCTATTTTCTTTTTCAATTGAGAATCAATGACTTTTCTTTATTATCTTACTGTGTTGAGTTACAGTGGTAGATTTTTGAATGTTAAACTTTTCATTTCTTAGATAAACCCCATTTTGCTCATGATGAATTATATTTTTATATGTTGCTGGCTTTGGTTTGCTAATATTTTGTTTCAGATTTATGTATCTCTGGTCATAAGGATACTGGCCTGTAGTTTTCTTATAATGTCTTTTTTGTGCTTTGATAGTAGTATGCTGCTGACCTCATAAAATGAGTTGGAAGTGATTTCACCTCTTGCATACTCTGGAAGAGACAGTGTAAATTAATTTGTTTCTTAAATGTTTGGGAGAAATCTCCAGTAAGACAATTGGGCCTAAAGTTTTCTTCATAGAAAAATTTTCAATTTCTTCAATAGATATAGGAATATTTAGGTTATCTATAGTCTTTCTGAATTTTGTTGGTTTTGTTTCAAGACTATTTGATCCCAGTTGTTAAATTCATTGGCATAGTGTTGCTTGCAGTGTGTTCTCATTGATCTTATAACATACATGGGATTTTCATTCCTGGTATCATTAATTTATGTCTTCTCTCTCTTTTCCTTGGTCAGTTTGTCTAGAAGTTTACAAGTTCTATTACTTTTCAAAGAACCAGTTATCAGCTTCATTGATGTTCTTTAGTTTTTTGTTATTAAGTTCTGCTCTCAGTTTTGTGTTCCTTCTGATTGGTTTAGATTTATATTGATGTCCTCCCTCCCCTGCTTCTTTCTTTATTGAGATTTCTTCTTTTCTAATATAAACATTTAATGCTATAAAATTTTAAACTGTTTTAGTTGCACATAAGTTTTGATATGTTATTATTTTTTTTTTTAAAAATTTTTCATTGTAGTTGGACACAATACCTTTATTTTATTTATTTACCTTTATGTGGTGCTGAGGACCCAACTCAGTGGCTAACACATACTAGGCAATCACTCTACTGCTGAGCCACAACCCCAGCCCCCTACTATTATTTTCATTCAGCCCAAAATATTTTCATTTTTAAATTTTTATTTATTTATTTATTTAGGTACTGGGGCTTGAACTCAGGGGCACTTGACCAGTGAGCCATGTCACCAGCTCTACTTTCTATTTTATTTGGAGACAAGGTCTCACTGAGTTGCTTAGCAGCCTCTCCCTTGCTGAGGCTGGCTTTGAACTTGTGATCTACCTGCCTCAGCCTCCCGAGCCTAAAATTTCTTTTTTTTAATTGGCCTTTGTGGTTATATACCACAGGAGAATCTGTCTTGATATAATTAAACAAGCATGGAATATATCTTATTTTTATTAGGACCCCATTCTTGTGGATTTACATGATAGTAGGATTCACTATGGGGTTTTCATATATGTATACAGGAAAATTATGTCAGATTCATTCCACTCTCTTTCCTTTTCCTATCCTCCCTCCTTTCCCTTTGTCTAATCTAGTGAACTTCTGTTCTTCACCCTCCCTTCCCCTTATTGTAGGTTAGCTTCCAATATCAGTGAAAACATTTGACCTTAGTTTTTTTGGGATTGGCTTATTTCACTTAGCATGATTTTCTAGAGATCCATTCATTTACTGGCAAATGTCATAATTTCATTCTTCTTTATGGCTGAGTAATATTCCATTGTGTATATATATACCACATTTTGTTTATCCATTTATCTGTTGAAGGGTGCTCAGGTTGGTTCCATAGTGTAGCTATTGTGAATTATGCTGCTGTAAACATTGATGTGGCTGTGTCACTGTAGTATGCTGGTTTTAAATCCTTCAGATACATACCAAGGAGTAGAATAGCTGGGTCAAATTATGGTTCCATTCCTAGTTTTTTGAGGAATCTCCATACTGCTTTTGAGAGTGGTTGCACCAATTTGCAGTCCCACTAGTAATGTATGAGTGTACCTTTTCCCCACATCCTTGCCAATGTTAATTGTTACTTGTATTCTTGATAATTGCCATTCTGATTGGAGTGAGAAGAAATCACAGTGTAGTTTTAATTTGCATTTCTCTAATTGCTAGAGATGGTGAACACTTTTTCATATATTTGTTGAGCATTTGTATTTCTTCTGTGAAGTGCCTGTTCAGTTCCTTTTCTCATTTATTGATTGGGTTATTTGTTTTTTTTTTTTTTTTTTTTTTTTTNCTATCTTCTTCCTGTTTTTAAAGGGAATACTTTTAGTTTTTCTCCATTTAGAATGATGTTGGTCTTGGGTTTGTCATATATAGCTTTTCCAATGTTGAGGTATGTTTCCTTTATCTCTATTTTTTCTAGTGTTTTAAACAGGAAGAGGTGCTGTATTTTGTCAAACACTTTTTCTCAATCTATTGAGATAATCATGTGATTCTTGTCTTTACATCATTTATGTGATAAATTATGTTTATTGATTTCTGTATATTGAACCAACCTTGCATCCTTGGGATGAACCCCATTTGATCATGGTGCAATATCTTTATAATGTGTTTTTGTATGCAGTTTGTCAGTATTTTATTAAGAATTTTAGCCTCTATGTTCATTAAGAAGATTGGTCTGAACTTTTCTTTCCTTGATTTGGCTTTAGTTTTGGTATCAGGATGATACTGACTTCATAGAGTATGTTTGGAAGAATTATTTCCTTTTCTATTTCATGGAATAATTTGAGGAAAATTGGTATTAGTTCTTATTTAAAGATCTCATAGAACTTGGTTGAGAATTCATTTGGTCTTGGGCTTTTGTTTGTTTGTAGGCTTTTAATGGCATCTTCAATATCATTACATGAAATTGATCTATCTAAATTTTCTATATCCTCCTGGTTCAATTTGGGTAGGTTATATGTCATTAGGAATTTGTTAATGTCTTCAGGATTTTCTAGCTTATTGTAGTATAAATTTTCAAAATAATTTCTGATTGTCCTCTGTATTTCAGTAGTGTCTGTGGTGATATTTCCATTTTCATTATGGATTTCAATAATTTGAGTTTTTTCTTTCTTTTGGTTAGCTTGGCTAAGGGTTTATTAACTTTGTTTATTCTTTAAAGAACTAATTTTTTGTTTCATTGATCTTTTTGAATTTTATTTTTTAATCTCAATTTCATTGATTTTGGCTCTGATTTTAATTATTTACTGTCTTCTATTGGTTTTGGTAATGAATTTTCTTATTTTTCTAGGGCTTTTAAAAAATTTTATTCATTTTAGATATATATGATAGTAGAGTATGTTTTGATATATTATAAATACATGGAGTATAACACTGGAATCCCATTCTTGCAGTTGTACATGATGTGGAGTTTCACAGGTTATATATTCATGTATGAACTTAGGAAAGTCATGTGTGATTCATTCTACTGTCTTCCCTGTTTCCATCCTTCTATTTCTCCCTTCCTTTCCCTTTGTCTAATCCAATGAACTTTTATTCTCTCCACCCACCCTTATTTTGTGTTAATATCTACAAATCAGAGAGCACATTTGGCCTTTGGTTTTGGGGATTGGCTTATTTCATTTAGCATGAGTCTCCGATTCTAACCATTTACTGGCACATGCCATAATTTCATTCTTTATGGCTGAGTAATATTCCATTGTGTGTGTGTGTGCGCATGTATGTATATATATATGTATGTATATATGTATATATATATTACATTTTATATATATAGATAATATATAATATATTATGAATATATATTATATTTTCTTAACCCATTCATCTGTTAAAGGGCACCTAGGTTGATTCAATAGCTTAGCTATTGTGAACTGTGTTGTATAAACATTGATGTGGCTGTGTCACTATAGTATGTGGATTGTAAGTCCTTTGAGTATGTATATATATATACTATTTTATATTGCCTTTTCAAAACTCAGATATGACTTTGTGACAATCTAGACTGAAACCATACTCATTGCCATGATTAAGAACTTTCTATAGCTTGCAGTATCCCCATTTTAGACATCTTCTCCCGTGCCCACTTTCTCTTTCTATCCATGTCTTGAAGGCAGTGTTATGTACAATGAAGAAAGATAGAAGTACTGATGAACATAAGAGAGTTGGGGGGGGTGGTATAATTTAATCGGTATAAATTCTTATACAGTAAGTAATGTTTAACTGTCTGCAATTGGTATCCAAACCTACTAGATACCACAATAAGTTATGAAAAGTTATTTTTTTCTTACTCTCAAACGTACCCTCTGACTTGTTTTCTGTTTTGATTTTTATTATTTACTTAAAACATCACGTCATATTTATTCTTTGCTTTCAAAGTTTTGCAAAAAGCCTTTTGCCAAAAAAAAAATATTCTGATCTAATCCAATTTAATCTTTTTGAATTAGTTTAATACTCAAAATAGAAAGTTCTGAAAATTATTTGCGTGAGTTAAGAGGAAATTATTTTGTTTTGGAAAACTGAATTATTGAAAATGTACTTTTTATGATGATTGCCTTATAATCTTCTGCATAATGTTCTCTTAATTCTTTGGACCATTACCAAATTAATCCTTGAAGGCCTTGTTCAAATTAAATCTATTTTTTGTTTAAGTGGACAAGGTCAATTTTTTAAAAGTTTTCTGTTCATCAAACTGAATATAAATTTTATCTTAGGTGACTTGTATGGGGATTGCTGCAATGAGGAGTAATTAATTCATACATCCATACAGTCAAATTTTAATGACTACCTTTGGTGCATCAAATACAATGCTAAGAATGAAGAATACAGAAAAGGATGTTTTGTTCTTTACTGTCAAGGAATTCATAATAACGACTATAAACTTCCATGTTTTAAAACCCACATAACTTTTCTTTCCTTCACCAATCACATATAATCAATAACTGAGTTCTAATAATATACTAATTAAATCAGTTGTTCTCAGTATTGCTTCACAAACTTAGAGCTCACCAGAAAACTTTTTTTTAAGCCATATTGCATTATTGGTGCATTATAGTTGCACATAATGGTGGGATTTGTTGTTACATATTTGTACATACACACAATATAACAATTTACTTTGGCCAATGCCATTCCGCAGTGTTTCCCCTTTCCTTCCCTCTTCCTTCTCCCTGGTCCGTTTCCTCTATTCTACCCATCTCCCTTTGATTTGCATGATATTTCCTCACCTCTCCTTGCCTTTTTCCTCTTTAGTCCCCACATATGAGAGAACACATATGACCCTTGATTTCCTGAGTTTGGCTTATTTCACTTAACATAATGTTCTCAAATTTCATCCATTTTTCTGCAAAAGACACAATTTCATTCTTCTTTATGGATGAATAAAACTCCTTTTTTGGTATATATATCCCACATTTTCTTTATTTGTTCATGCATTGATAAACCTTTAGACTGGTTCCATAGTTTGACTATTTTGAATGTGAGACTATAAAAATGGGTGTTCATGTTTTGCTGTAGTATGCTGACTTTGGTTCTTTTCTTTTTTTAAGAGAGTGCAGATGTCATGACATTTATTAAAAGGCAGGTTGTGATGCCATAATAGTTAGGAAAAGGAATAAGAGATATCAAGTAATAACAAATATACAAACTGAAGGAAAATGGAATATACTGTAGCGTACAGAAGCTTGAATTAACCACACACTACATATTTAGAAAATGTTTTAAACATTTTATCTTCTCTTTGCATTTATAACATAATTCAATTTAACAATCACAGAATCCTTTTCTTTCAATGTCACAAACTGTATTACAAATTAAAGCTGGTTTTGCTGCTTATCAAAATATACAAGATAATTGATGTCTTATATAAAACCACTTTATATGTTAACTTGTTCTGAAAAACCTTTTTTCTTTTTTGTTACGAATATTTATAGCATTTTTTTGTTTGTTGAACATTCTTACACACTGAAAACGGGAATTTCATGAGCAGATCACTTAAAACATGAGACAATATGACTTTAATTCTTTAGGATAAATACCAAGGAGTGGGATAAGTGGGATAGCTGGGTCATATGGTAGTTCCATTCTCAGACTTTTGAGGAAACTATAACGATTTCCATAGCGGATGTACTAGTTTAAAATTCCACCAACAGTATAAAAGTGTTCCTTTTTGTATATATCCTCTCCAGCATTTATTATTGTTTGTGTTCTTGATGGGTGCCATTCTAACTGGAGTGAGATGAAATCTCAGTGTAGTTTTGATATGCAATTCTCTAATTGCTAATGATGTTGAACATTTTTTTTTCATATATTTGTGGGCCGTTGGTATTTCCTTTTGAGAAGTGTCTGCTCATTTTTTTGCCCGTTTTTTTAAATTGCATTATTATTTTTTTTTGGAGTTAAGTTTTTTGAGTTCTTTATATATTCTGGTTCTTAATCCTTTAGAAGAGTTGCTAGCAAAGGTTTTCTCCCATCCGGTAGGTTCTCTCCTCACATTCTTAATTATTTCCTTTGCCATGAAGAAGCTTTTTAATTTGATGCCATCCCATTTATGAACTCTTGGCATTATTTTCTGAGCTTTAGGGGTCTTATTAAGAAAGTCTTTGCTTGCGCTTAGGCTGTAAGTTGACCCTTTATTATCTTCTAGGAGTTGCAAAGTTTTTGGTCTAATGCCTTTGTCTTTGATCCATCTTGAGTTGACTTTTGTGTAGGGTGAGATATAAGGATCTATTCTCAGTATTCTACCTTCTAATTTTCCCACCATTTGTGAAAATGGCTGTCTTTTCTTCAGTGTGTTTTTGGCAGCTTGTCAAGGATAAGATGACTGTATCTGTGTAGCTTTATCTCTGAGTCTTCTATTCTTATTAGACTAGTCTTTTATTGTAGTCCACATTTCTTACTTTAAACTTTCCAGTGGATTCTATTGCCTATAGAACAAAGTTCGTAATTCCTAGCAAGTTCATACTTCCATACCATTGGTTTATGTCTCTGTTTTGTTTTTTGGATGGATCCGGAGGTTTGAGCCCATTCCGACCCTATTTTGTATTTTATTTAGAGACAGGGTCTCACTGAGTTGCTTAGCATCTTGCTTTTGCTGAGGTTGGCTTTGAACTTGTGATCCTCCTGTCTCAGTCTCCTGAGCCGCTAGACTTTTATTTTTATCTTGTACCTAATAGCCTCTCTCCATGTTTCCAGGCTAGACTCTCACTAACCAATCTACACTGCCACATTTCTTACCTCAAACTTTCCAATGCAGTCTATTGCCTTTAGACAAAGTTCATACTTCCTAGCAAGTCTTATGATGGTTTTTATTATCTGACTTTGCCTGTGAAAGCAGTCCCCTCATGCTCTTTGTTCTTGGAAAAAAGAACTACTTGCAGTTCATACCATGCTATTTCTTGTTTATATGTTTAGTCTATATGTTTATATGTTTAGTTGGTTTAGTTTATATGTTTAGTTGGTTCCCCTACTTGAAAAGACCTATTCTGGTGGCAAATATCTATGGTCCTTCAAGACTCAGCAGTATCTTTACCTCCTCTTTTTAAATGCCTGGGTTAGATATTGAGGTTAGATGATCCTCATCTGTATTTCCATAGGCCATTTGTTTACCTTTCATATAACATGTATTGCTTGACATTGGAGTCTGCTTATGAGTGAATTATTTGAGATCAGGAGCCCAATTTTATTTGTCTTTATTTCATAGAATTTAATAAAATATGTGATATATAGTAGGTGCTCAATAAATGCTTATTGTTCTATGATATATAAATGAAGTAGGGCATGTTTCCATTGTTCCCATGGCATAGCAAGAAAATTGAGACTCTGAGGGAATAAATAACTTCCAAGGGGTTTGCCCAACTACTAAGTTGTAGGGGGTGGGGAGATTAAGTGTGAATTTCTGGTTTCTTACTGCCAGCTGCAGGTTCTCTTCTTGTCACTCCAGGCGCTTCTCTGGTATAACTGCAAGCCATCTGTGAGCACCACTATTACACAATGAGTAGAATGAGCACTAGGTTGGCAGTTATGAAACCTGGCCTCAAATCTTGGCTTTCCTACTAAGTGGAGATATGGACTTCAGTTTCTTAGTCCATAAAATGAAGAGATCAATAAGGTTTTAAGGATGGTTTTCAATTTTTTTTTAAAAGTAATTATTTTTACTCAGTATTTTTGACTTTACTTATTAAAATGTTGTTACCAAACCTTGCAAACTGGTGGTAGAAGTAGGAAACAAGCCTCTATTAATTTTCTATTGCTGCCATGATAAATTGCCAAAAGTTCTATAGCTTAAAACCATACACGTTTAGTATTTCACAGTTCTATAAGTCAGAATTCTGAGTGGTTTATCTGGCTTCTCTGCTTAGAGTCTTACAAGGCTAAAATTGAAGTATCAACTGGCACAGAATCTTATCGGAAGGCTCTGGGGAAGATCAGGCTTCAGATCATCTAGGATGATGGCAGAATTCAGTTCCACCTGGTGGAAAGACTGAGGCCCCCATCTCTTTGTTGGCAATCAGCTGGAGACTGTTTCCACTTCCAGAAGCTACTCGTATTCTTGGATCATAATCTGCTTCCCAACCATTGAGTATGATGTGCTCACTGCCTTTTTTCTGTTGCTTATCTTCCGATTCATGTGATTACGTTGGACCTACCTGAATAACTCAGGCTGTTCTCCCCCTGTTCAGCTCAGTGGATTATTGGCCTATTTATATCTGTGGAATCTTTTAACAGTAGTGCTGGATTAGTGTTTGATAGAATAACCAGGAGATGGGAATCTTGAGGGACATCTTTAGAATTCTGCTTACCACAAAGCCCAGATTACTTGATCTTCATTCAAGCAAAGGTGTGGGCCATGGTAATGCATTTACTAATACAAGTTTGTTTTGCTTGGTATTAAATCATTTTCAACATATCCCTTATTCACATAACTTAGTTATTGACATTCTGTACAAATACACAAACAAAACCATGTATATTATACATTGGGATAATACAAATTTAATAAATATTTTTGGTAGAGCCACTATTAAGGCTATCATTCCATTAATGCATCAAACATTTCTTAAATGTCTACTTTGTATCAGCAAAACTAGTTCTAAGTGCTGATGTAAAAGTTGGAAACTTTATGAAGAACTCATTTCTTTATCCACTTGCCACATCCATATTTATCTAGCACTTACGTAGTAGGTAGCCTTCTAGGTTTCTGGAGTAGAGCAGTAAAATAAAACATTGCTATCATGGAGGGTACAACATAAATAAGAAGTTGACTCTAAACAAATAAGCAAATGAACAGATAATGAGTTGATATGTGGTAGTGTCATGGGTTAAAATAAAGCAGGA
Organism: Marmota marmota marmota; assembly: GCF_001458135.2. Taxonomy (NCBI): domain Eukaryota; kingdom Metazoa; phylum Chordata; class Mammalia; order Rodentia; family Sciuridae; genus Marmota; species Marmota marmota. Next base: position 21,596,611 of record NW_026000093.1, read on the forward strand.
TAAAGGGATAGAGACTGGTAGGGTTGAGCGTTGGGTGCTATTTTTAAATGCAACCAAGATGAAATGGCGTGGTGAATACATGAATGAGAGAATAAGGGTACACAGAGGACTAGCAGCTAAACCAGGGACCAGGAGGAGTTGATACTTAAGTCAACATTTGAAAGAAGGGTATGAATTATACACTTGAGTGGAGGATGAAGGTGTTGACAGCAGAGTGAGCAGCATGTGAGAAAAATACATGTTATAAGAGGCAGAAAGAGCTGGGTGCAGTGGCAACACCTGTAATCCTAGCCGCTCGGGAGACTGAGGCAGGAAGATCATGAGTTCAAAGCCAGTCTCAGCAAAAGCAAGGAACTAAGCAACTTAGTCACCCTGTCTCTAAATAAAATGCAAAACAGAGCTGGGGATGTAACTCAGTGGTCGAGTGTTCCTGAGTTCAATCTCTGGTACCCCCTTCCCCCCCCCCCCCAAAAAAAAAGAGGCAGAAATAAAATTGCATGTGGTTCAGAATGGCTGTTCCAGTTGATTGGGACAGGGGAATGGTGGCAGATAGTGAGGAGTGGGTCGATGAAGGATGTTGATGGTTGTGATTAGAAGTTCATATAGAAGAGTATACTTGCAGGCTGGGGTTGTAGCTCAGTGGTAGAGTGCTTGCCTAGCATGTGTGAGGTACTGGGTTCAATTCTCAACACCACATGTAAATAAATAAATAAGTAAAGCAAAGGTCAATCAACAACTAAAAAAATTTAAAAAAGGATAAGAGTATACTTGCAAACATTTTGGTCTGAAATATGACATGATCATTGATAATATTCCTAGAAGTAATGTGAAATATGAATACAAAAGGGTCAAGACTAGAAGAAGGGAAAAGAGCTATACCTTTGCCACATGAAGACTAGAACATGGTGTAGAGTCACACTGGTAGTGTAATTATACATATATATATATAGGGTAAAAATGTCCACCTCATTCCACTGTCCTTCCCTTCCCCACAACCCCTTCCCTCCATTCACTCCCCTCTGCACAATCCAAAGTTCCTTCATTATTCCCTACCTGCCCCCTCTGTCCCCCATTATGGGTGAATATCTGCTTATCAGAGAAAACATTCACTCTTGGGGTCTTTGGGTTTGGCTTATGTTGCTTACCATGATATTCTCCAGCTCCATCCATTTACCTGTAAATGCCATAATTCCATTCTTCTTTAAGGATGAGTAATATTCCATTGTGTATATGTAATACATTTTCTTTATCCATTCATCTGTTGAAGGGCATTAGGTTGGCGCCATAGTTTAGCTATTGTGAATGGAGCTGCTATAAACATTGATGTGTTGCATCGCTGCACTATGCTGATTTTAAGTCCTTTGTGTATAAACCAAGGAGTGGAATAACTGGGTCAAATGATGGTTCCATTCCAAGTTTTCTGAGGAATCTCCATACTGATTTCCATAGAATCAATAAATGGGATGGATTCAAGCTAAAAAGCTGCTTCTCAGCAAAGAAAACAATAACATGAAGAGAGAGCCTATAGAATGGGAGAAAATCTTTACTACACATACCTCATAAAGCACTAATCTCCAGGATATATAAAGAACTCAAAAAACTTAACAGCCCCCAAAACAAATAACCCAGTCAATAAATGGGCTAAGGAACTGAACACACTTGCTTACTTTTGTATGTGGTGCTAAAGATTGAACCCAGTGCCTCATAAGTGATAGGCAAGCATTCTGCCACTGAACCACAGCCTCAGCCCTCAAGTGATTTTATATGTGTTGTCTATTGAGGAGCGTCAGCTTTCATGAAACAAGATTTTTTAAGAGGAACAAAGTCCTACAACTCTTTCTTATTCAAGATTGTTTTCCTATTTTTGGCCCTTAGCCCTTCAATAAAATTTTTAGAATCAGTTTAATAATTCTATAAAATATCTTGTTGCCTTTTTTTTTTTTTTTTTTTAATTTTTTTTATTGTGGGTTGTTCAAAACATTACAAATTTCTTGACATTTGTTGCCTTTTTAATAGACATTATATTGAATCTATAGATAAATTAGTGGAGAACTAACATTTTAAAAAATATGTCTTCAATTCATAAACATGCTATATCTATCCCTGTATTTATTGAATTCTTCCTTAATTCCCCTCAGTAATATTTTACAATATTCTGTGCAGAAGTCTTTTATATCTTTTACAAGACTTGGTCTTATGTATTTTATATTTTTGATACTAACATAAATGGTACCATTTAAAATTGTATTTTCTAATTGTTGACTGCTGTTGCATTTGGCATGCTATTCATTTTTAGATGTTGCTCTAGTGCTGCTAAATCCACTTATTAATTTTAATAGTTTATCTGTAGTTTCTTTTTGATTTTTGATGTATGTAATAATATCATCAGTAAATAACTATCGTATTATTTCTTTTTTTCCACATTATCACTTTTACTTCTTTATCTTGCCTTATTTGCTGATACAAGGATTTAAATATATAATTGAATGAAAGTGGCGATAGAGGAACTTCTTATTTTGATGTACATCTCAGAAAGAAGATTCCAACATTTCACCATTAAAGATGTTTATTACAGATTTTTTTTATAGATATACTTTATTAGATTGAGAAAGTTTTCTTCTATTTTTTGTTTTCTAAGAGGTTTGGTATTTTGTCAGATAATCTGAAAAAATCTTTCTGCATCTATTAAGAGGCCCATATATTTATTTGTCTCTGTTTATTCTCTTAAATGTGGGGAAATTACATTACTTTTCAAATGTTAAGCCATCTTTGAATTTATAAAAGGAAACCAATTTTGGAATGGTATAATATCCATTTTATATATTACTGGCTTCAGTTTACATATGTATATATATGTGCATATACATTCATTGTTTTATAAATATATATATATATATATATATATATATATATATATATATTTATAAAACAATGAATGTATATGCACATNTTTTATATATATATATATATATATATATATATATATATATATATATATATATATATTTACATATATTTGGATTATTGTGTCTATGTTTATGAAAGAGATTGGCCTGTAATTTTTTCTTAATATACAAATTTGATAACAGGGTTATTTTTTTTAATAAAAATTTTTATCTGGTACATTATAATATACTAAGGTTATATTGATCTCTTTGCTTGTCTTTGTGACATCCCTTGCACAAAGACAAGAGTCTGTCTCTTGATGCTCTCTCAACTACATTCCATTGTTACTTTCACTTGACACTTGTTACTACAGGGGTAGGAAGAGAGATAGTGGGGCTTTCCCTGATGTTCTGATTAAGCCTCAGTCTTAGGCAGGCACTGTGAACCTAGATTGGGGGGGGTGTGGCCTTTACAAATGTTCTTGCCCCTTCTACTGATATAATTCAAACCTAATCTTTTTCCTGACCCCAGGGAGCAGCTCGTCCTTCAGTTGCAGTGGGTTTCTCTCAGTGCCTCCATGATACAGTTTTAATGTACTTTCCCTTAAAGTTTAAAGTCTATGTTCTGGGAACAAAAGAGAGAGGTGTCTGGGTGGAGTTTTGGCAGTGGCTGCTCTTCCTCTCCTCCAAAGATCACCTGGGAGAAAGATTTCCCAGGATCTTCTCTGTGTAAGTGCTTTATGGCACATGTGGAGGAAAAGCCCACAGGAAGGTGCACATCCCTTCTGTATGTGTTTCCTCAGAGGCTTTTCACTCATTCCATCCCTTACTCAGTCTTCATCAATTTTTAAAATTTTGGTTAATATTCTTACTAGCTGCAATGAACTTAATTTTGCAGCAACCCTTCCAAATTCATGAGTTTAATACTCAACTCTTAATGTGGTATTTGGAGATTTGCATTTCTTTAATTGCTAGAGATGTTGAACATTTTTTCATATGCTGGTTGATTGATTGTATATCATCTTCTGAGACGTGTCTGTTCAGTTCCTTGGCCCATTTATTGATTGTTTTTTTTTTTTAGTTCTTTATATATCCTAGAGATTAGTGCTCTATCTGATGTGTGTGTGGTAAAAATTTGCTCCCATTCTGTAGGCTCTCTGTTTACCTCAAAGATTGTTTCTTTTGTTGAGAAGAAGCTTGTAAGTTTGAATCCATCTCATTTATTGATTCTTGATTTTAATTCTTGTGCTATAGGAATCTTAGTAAGTAAGTTGGGGCCTAATCTGACATGAGGAAGATTTGGGCCTACTTTTTCTTCTGTTAGGTGCAGCGTCTTTGGTTTAATTCCTATGTTCTTGATCCACTTTGAGTTGAGTTTTGTGCATGGTGAGAGATAGGGATTTAATTTCATTTTGCTGCATATGGCTTTCCAGTTTTCCCAGCACCATTTGTTGAAGAGGCTATCTTTTCTCCAATTCATGTTTTTGGCTCCTTTGTCTAATATGAGATGACTGTATTTATGTGGGTTTGTCTCTGTGTCCTCTATTCTGTACCATTGGTCTACAAGACTATTTTGGTGCCAATAATGCTGCTTTTGTTACTATTGCTCTGTACTATAGTTTAAGGTCTGGTATAGTGATGCCACCTGCTTCATTCTTCTGAACAAGTTATGTATCTTTGAAAACTTCTTTTCTTACTCTCTTCCCTTTTGGGAATGATATTGGTATCAACTTGAAGGATTGTTATGAGAATTAGACAAGTTAATCCATGCAACACACCTGGAGCAAGCCACGTAAGTAGTAAGTGCATTGTGTTAGTTATTAATTGTAGTGTAAGATGGTGTGACATCCAATTGTGCTGGGGCAGTAGGGTAGGTTGTAGAAAGCCAAATAAATTGCCTGAAGATGGTATTGGGGGCTAATGATTTATTGGGGAAATCTTACAGAGGTCAGTGACTCTTGTGAGAAGAGTTTGGTGATAATAGGCTGAGCAGAGAGTACCTCTGTCCCTCAAGGTGCTTCATCAAGAGTGCCTTCTCTCCCTCACAGCATTTGGTCCAGTGGTGACTGGTTGGAATAGTGACATGCATCCTTTTCCCAGTGCCAGTTCTGTACCTGTCCCCACTCAGGGAGGGTTTTATATGTTAGGCTGCAGAAATAGTAACATCATCGGCATTAGGGGGCTTAGTTTCTTGTCTGATAGGCATTCCATGGAGCATCTGTCCTGGTGTCCTGGTGCAAGTGCAAGAAGATAGCTTTCTACAGAGAACATTAACTTTCCCTAGTTCCCAGTGTTCATGAGAAAGCCAGTGTCCTTGAAGATAATGTGTTTCTGGACTTTCTGGCCCAGGCTTGCCCTCATTGTTCCCTTAACTTGGTTTGATTTTTTTTCGAGAACAGAAAGTGGGCATGCAGGGAAATGATGCTTTATTGTCCCTCTTTTCTTTAGGGATGATACAGATGGTAGAAAGAGCTATTTGGAGATTTTGGCTTAAATGCAGGTTGGATCAGCTCTGGTGTGTGTGTTGAGCTTTGAGACACAGTGGGAAAATTCTGTTGCTTCAAAATCTTTTGTCACTGTTAGATTGCTTGACATGTTATCTTTGAGTGCTTTCCCTTTGGATTTATCATGGTTTGTCCTCATTAAGTAGATATGTAGATCAGACAAGGGACAACCAGGGACTAGAAGACATGAGATGAAGGGCCCAGAAGTTGGGGAGACCAGTGTAGAAGGAAACCAATAAAGATGGTGGTTATAGGGAGCAGACTGTATGAGGGTGATCCAGAGAGGAGGTAACAGCCAAGAGACTACTTCAGAAGGAAAGCTTCCATCCTTAGAAGGAGTGGAGGGAATAAAGCCCTTACTTACAAAGGAAGTGGATTAGGACACAAGTAACCTCTAGTTTCTGGACTGGATTATAACATAATCCCAGTGCAATAAGGGAGTGAACTCAGCCTCCAGGCTAAGCCAAGAGGTCTTAGAGAACTTCCAGAAAGGGAACAAATATTGGTCTCGGAAGGGGTCATGTGGTTATAATAAAACAAGAGGTTTTTAAGAGCTGGCATGCTAAATAGATCATGGCATCTTTACAGAGGAAGCATGGTTGGTACAGCAGCAGGGACTTGAGTCAGCCATGTACATTTCAGTTCCGCTATTTACAATCTGTCTTATTTGGTGCAAGTTACTACTGAGCCTTAGTCTCTGTATCCGGTGCAGGGGAAAAGAATACATATTATAGAAGTATTTTTGGAAGAGGGAAGATTAAGTAAACCAACATGTGAAGACATTCAGCAGAGTTCCAGTCATAGATGCTCAGTAACGATGGTTTCTCTCCCTATTATCAGTCATTCATATAGTAGGATGAATGTTTATGGTTTGCTCTCTTAATAACAGATCTCTTGCCTACCAAAGCAAAATAGTGTGAATGAGTGGTTTGATTAGGAGAAAGTATAAAAAGAAAGGAAGAAGGAATAATGTTGAATTTCAGGGCTGGGTGGGGTGTCTGTGTACTTAGGGTATCACTGAAGGGTATTCCAGGGTAGTGCTTTAGCAGCTGGGAATTACTAGCTTTCCTCACTGGGCCGCCTGCTACGGGAAGGCAGGGAGCTGTCTGTGCACAGTGTGCCCACAGAATACACAGTGACTACAGCAGCACCTGGCACACAGTAAGTGGGCACCAGGATCAGAATAAATGAACATGAAAAAACTAGAGATGTTGAGATCGTTTCAAACAGACTTTTTTTCCTTCATAGTTTTGTCTTGGGCTGCCAGAGGTATAACATGTTGCACGAATAAAATTCACTCGAGAGCCTTGGAGATTTATCAACTCTGTTCCTTGTCTGTACCATCAGCATAATTTTCTTTCTGAAAGGCCTTGTAATTGTTATAAAATGTTGGATGGTATCAACAACAGTGCACATACATAATGCCAAAGGGGAATGGCTCTGCTTTATGTCTGCTTTAAAGAGAATAAATATTATCTATACTTTGGTAAATTTCAGAAAAATGTGATTTTTAATAATGCATTTTCTTCTGTGCTACCTCTTTTTAGGAATATGTGTTTTTTAATCAGTGAAATTATAACCATCAGAGTATGAGAGTAGAATCTCATTGTGAATGTTAAATATTACATTAATCATAAAAATTTGGTTTAAAAATATTGTAAATTGTGAGACTCACTAGACAATGAATGTATAAACCCTATCCTTAGAATGCATCATTATAATAAATGAATATGTTACTATATTAATTATTAAATAGGAGCTTTTGTGTAACAAATTTTTAAAAATAAAACTAAAAGAAACATTTTTTTTGTTCAACCATGAGAAATAGGCTGGTGTAAGGGGGTGAGACTTTATGTACTAAAACTATTTTTTTTTCAGTTCTGCACAATACCTTTATTCTTATTTGTTTATTTTTATGTGGTGCTGAGGATCAAACTCAGCGCCTCGAATGTGCTAGGCAAGTGCTCAATCCTGCTGAGCCACAACTCCAGCCCTAAAACTATTTTTTTAACAAAAAACCCCCACATGTTGTTAAACTTGGGAGCTAGAGATTTTTCTTAGAGTGAATATAAAATATGACATCTTTTTTTTTTTTTTTTTTTAAAACACCTCAAACAAGTTGATATTAAATCAGTTCACCAGTTTTCAAATGCAAACAGTCTGGGAATGAGCATGTATCAGAGGTAGACATTTAAGAGAAATTTTTGTGCTCACCTCTCTCAAATTATGAGGACAGGATGGGGATGTTTTCCTATTTACTTGCCTACATTTTAAGTAACTGTTACCATTATTTTGAGATGAAGCAACTATGAATAAATCATAAAATCCAGAAAAAGTGTTATTTGCTTAACTGGAAGAGGTGAAATGAGCATTTTCTGCATGCTTTCTTGAACCATCATTTATTGACCCTCCACAGTGTAGCAGACACCGAGCAGGTCCTTTAAATTCATTCCACTTCCTTCACAGCAGTCACAGGAGTTATCATCCTGTATATATCTTATATATACATCATCCCATCATTCTATAGCTGCTGAAACTGACACTTTCCCAAGGTCACAGATTAAATTGGAATAGCCTGAATTTTCACTCAGATCTGACTTGCTGTTAAAGTATACTGTCTTCTCCAAGTTGAAATTTCAAAAAATTTTAATCTGACAAATATAATTTTAAATGTTAAATAGAAATCAAAGACTCCAATAAAATCAAACAGCTACTTTTCTGTGTTCCATTAATAATAATTTATATGAAAAAGACTCATATATTTTAAAATTAACTCAAGTCCTTCATTAATTTAGATGTCCTTAGTTTTACCCAATGCCTTTTGTATTTGTATTTGATATGTGTCTGAATACACATTTATTGGATGGATTTTCTAAGCTCTTTTTGTGGGGCACACGTCTATATGTCTGGCCTTGTGTGTATTTATAAGAATTTTATTAATAAATCCTTTGTCATCAGAGATTGTAAGTTCTTACATGGCCTCCTCATCATTTTCCATACTGAAAATCTCTAAAAACTGTTCCCAGGCATTCTCTATAATGTATGCATTTTGTTTACTGTTAAAAAGCTTACTTAGGTTTCAATGACAAGTAATTGTTGTATAAGATGACTCTTTTCCTTCTTTAAATTAAAAATATCACAAACATGGATGTTAAGGGTCCTTGTTTAAATGATGTTGATGAATAGACACAAGGGCCAAACCTGTGAAGCCATTATTGAGATAATTGAGTCGATAAGCCACTTCTTACCTTGTAGAGTTCTTTTGTGGTCAAAAGATTGTGGGTTATTGTGAGCCACATATAACATTTTATTCAACATCAATTTCTCATCCCATAAATCCAATTATCAAGAGAAAAAATCCAAGTCCTAATAATGGTGAGTGGTAGCCAGAAATCAGTAGGCCTAATGATACAGCATAGAACTGGAAGAATGTAATTGGAGCAGCAGAACAATTCCTTGAGAGCTGAGATGGTTTCTGCTATCCACCCAAGTCAAAGCAAGGCAACTGCCATTCTGGGATCCTCTAACTTGGAGAATCCCTGCTCTGTGTAGACTCCTGAGTTACCTGACCTTCAGGGCCCTTCATGAGGAAGTAGAGAGGCTGAGAGGACTGCATCTCCTCCCTTGTGCCCTTGATCTTGGCATATGTATTCCACTCTGCTTGCTGTTTGGATAACAAACTCTAATAGTCATTATTAAAGGGAATTGAGTTTAAATCGCCAGAACTGTGGGGATGGCCCAGCTCCCTGTTATATGCTTTTCCTTTTTTCTGTATTTGCAGAAATAAGTCAATATCAAACTTATTTCTTTTCTCTTTACAAAAATACTTATCTTCTTTTATTCAATTTAAATTTATTTAGATTTCTCTCACAGATGCTTTCAGTTGAGTTCATGTTATAGGTTTTTTTTTTTTTAATGAAGAAACCAAAATTGGTGACAAATGATAATGAAATCTTTAATAAAGTACAAAGTAGAGGTTAGCAGTCTTTTAGAAGAGACTTGCTAAATCTTTATTCTTTAATGATTTTACATTTTGTGGTGATAATACCCACTCAACAAAACCCCCAAATGTATACAAACAACATATAATATCCTCCCTCAAAATCTCCGAGGATTAGGACCTTTTACATTATTTTAGAACCAGGAGAATGAAAGTAAGATTGTACTGTGGATAATATTTTTTTGAAACTACACAATGATATCTAGAAAATGGAAGGCATGACTTTGTAATTACTGCTCTTGGGGAGTGGGGGAGGGATGAAAAGGGGGAGTAGACAGGGTACTACAGAGAAACTAGGGTTCAGAAGCAGTAATTGTCATGGAAATAAGAGTGGCGTTAGGGAATTTGCCTCCCCTACCCTTCCCATACCTCTGAGGGATATCCACTTCTAACTTCCCACTTGCTAGCAGTAAAAACAATTTGGACCCCACATCAAAAGACAAGTTCCAGCAACTCTTCCCTGTGCCTGCAATTCTGCAGAAGCCAGTCTTTGTAGCAGAGTTGGTGGAATGAACCACGAGAAGGGCTATTCAGAGTTTTCATTTGCTGCTTTGTACATGGAACCATAGTTTGTTGAGCCCCAGAGGAAGTTATCAACTTAGATAGTCACTGTAGATAATGCCATTGATCTCCAGTTATGGTGGTGAATGGAAAGGAGCAGAAGGCATTTTATCAATGTAAACATCTATCCACTTTGTCTTCTCTCAGTGTTTTTTTGGGGGTATTTTTACTGTTAAAGAGATGAGGAGGCTAAGATAAACACATCAAAACCCCTTCAATTAGCTACTGGGCAAATAACTTCTTTAGCTGACAGAGAAATTATATGCAGTCCATCCAACTATATTAAGAGGATACTCACTGGGACAGAGGGACTTCTCTCTGCTTCTGCCTTGTGTGGCAAATGACAACTAGTAGTGAAGAATTAGCAATTATTGGCATTTGTCAACTTTCAGGTTCTGTGGCAGGAAAACGGAAACAGCAGCAATCATGCTCAATTTAAGTCTCTCGTGATGTCAGGCTTTTCACGGACTCACACGGACATCAGAAGAGGCTCGAAAAGGTTTACAGATGTGCAGTCAGCTATGACAGCGATGCTGCCAATGTGGCGCATGGATCAACTAACGATTAAGATATCAAAAGCGATCCCCGTAGCTTGCTGACAGCTGGTTCAATTGTTTGCACCTGTTTTTCCTGCATTACACATGAGTCTGGAATGGATTATTCTGGCTTGCGCCAGACACATTTCACCTTCCCTCAGGGCGATGTCCTCCAGCAGCCTTAGGGCCAGAGACTAGGCAGCTCTCACTAGGACCCGTGGAAAGATGAAGCCCTTGCACTTTGGAAAAAGGGTCCTGGTGTTGGGGTTGTTAAGCTATTGGTTCAGGTTTGTTCTCAGTGACAGTTAACACTGATATATGGACAGTGCTTGCTTCTCCCATGAATAGGAAAGAGAGCTCTGTGATCCCACAGCCAGACTCAGTGCTAGCTTGTTCAGCTCACCAAAGTGTCACCATTCCATGAGCCACTTGGAATCAGTTTTGGAAGTAGATAGGGCTGAGGTAAGTAAACCAAGGAGCCATCCCTGCCAGGCTCCTGAACTTCAGTCTTCATTTCCATGCCTCATTTGCCCTCAGAGGCAAAGCCACCATGAAGTGGATGAAACTCAAGCTTCAAATCCTTACACTTGCCTGGCCCTTCCCAGGTTGAGAGTTGCCCTAGCAGGGGGTTCACATGGTTACATATTTTTGGAAAATGTGCAAAAGTAAGACATTTTAACCACAGTGGGTTTAGACTGCTGTTTATTTCCACATAGACTTCTCCTCCGACATGCTTCCCATCATTATGATGTGGTGCTGGAGTGGTTGTGGGCACTTTTAGTGTCTGGCTAAGGGGAAGCTGAGTTGGGGACAGATTTAACTTGGGTTTAGTGGGATATTTTTATGTGGTTTATAGTATATTTACTTCTGGCTTCCAGGAATACTCCTACTCTCTTATTATTTATGCCTAATTTTGAATTCATAATTCTGTAGTCTTTTCCTTAAGGAGAATACCTCAAATTATAAAAGCTTCAGGACTCACCAAACCTGTTATCTCCTGCTTGCTTCCTGTACCTAGTCCTTTTAGGGTATGAACTGCTAAATGATAGACTGACTCTTTAAAAAAACAAAAAGCCTTAATTTATGTTGTTTGCTAATTTCTGTGGCCAGTTTCCATTGCTGATTCCAAGTTAACAATAATTTAACAGCCAGCTTGCACAATTTCTGAATATGTAACTATTGACCCTTGCAAGCTGGTACAAGCTGGCTCCAGGATGCCACTAATTCTCCCTTAGCAATGGTTTTGAGAACTGGTTTCTTTTCTTTTTATTCATTTTTAATTATTATGTTTTTTGAATGTTAATAACAGCAGCTTTATTATTTTTTAGTTGAGTCTTTTTTTTTATTTGTTCTAATTAGTTACCTCTCTTCAACTTCACTCCCTCCCTAAGACCTTGTGACAGTTTCTTAGACTTTTTTTCCTGCCGCCTGCCTTTTCTGAGTTCTATCTTCTAAAATACCACCAGATTTATTTCCTAAAATGCAAGTTTTGCCATGTGAGCCTCTGACTTCCTATTATCTAGAGGGGAAAAAGTCAGTTTTCAAGCTTGTTCCCAAGTTCCTTCATGCTCTGGCTCTTACCTGCCATCTGGCTTCATCACCCTCCACAGTGTGGGAGCTTCCTGGTGAACTTGGAGCTTCCCAGACATGCTGAAGCCATCACTCTCCTGTGTCTCTTGGTTGTTTCTTTGCTTTTGCCACTTGGAAAACTATCCTCTACACATTAGTCTGTATTTTGGACCATGGAAAAGATTTTCTGCACCTTGAGGATGTCTACTATACAGACTGAACTCACAAAAGTTTGCTTGAAGGCTCAGAACAGAAAGAGTGCAACTGAACAAAATGTAAGGCAATGTATTTCCCTAAATTCCCTAAGCACTTGACCAAACAATGCCAAATAAGATGTTGACATGCTATATAAGACCACTTCCTTTATTGGTGCTCTGAAAATATCATGGTTGTAGAGTAACGAAACTTAGCTTGGGCTTGGACTCTCTAAGCCAGGAGTAGCAAAATTTAACCTCAGGTCTTCTTTCTAATCAGCTTTCCGGTATAGTCATCCATTTAATGCCCTCTATTTGCTGAACTGATAACCTATATCATGTTCAAAAAACATTCTTTGTCTCTTTTATACTTTCAGTTGCATTCCCTGTGAAGATTTTTACCTTCATAATGTTCTTAGGTCCTGCAGTGGGGTTCCTTCCATGCTTTTTGCAGTCTCACAAGGGTATACGTACTTATCTGTTTAAGTGCCTGTTTCTTTCATGACTAGACCACATGCTTCTCAAGAATAGGCACTATATACATGTAGGTATCACCAATACCTGACCAATGAACCCTGAGTATCATATATAAAACCTATATAAGAATGTGCTGGATAAAGAATGAATGGATGGGAAAATGGGTGAGTAGAGAAGGTCAAAATGATAAATTGTCCCATGTCTGTATAAGTGGCAATCAGAATAGTCTCCTGCCAAGATGATGGAATGAGACTTTAACTCTACAAATAAGTAGTGGAAGCTCTTGGTTACTATTGATGTTACCAGTATAGTGCCTTTATAAAATTAACCATTATTCTTGATATTATACATTTAAACATTAAAAAGAGATATAATAGGTGAGGTGATAATAGGTGAGGTCTCACTAGAATAGAAGCCTGACTGTGCATTTAGTGGATATGCATGACGTGTGATAATGCAAACTAAGAGTTAGGAAAAGGGAATCAACAGGACTGACAGGAGGAACAGGTAGTAACTAAGAGGTGAGAAGGAAAAGCAGTGTGCAAAGACTGCCGAGGAGCCTATTGTGATAATCAAGAGACACTATTGGTATGTGGGAAAGAAGTGAGTTGGGGCACAGGAAGGAGGGGAGGAATGAATACCTAGAACAGACAGGTATCTGGAAAACCAAGTGAAAAAATAATAGGGATTTCTGAAATGAATGAGAAGATGGTGGGAGACACTAATTTCAGAGACTGATTTATCAAGCATTTTCATATACATTGTAAATACAGATTATAGGGCTGGTGATGTAGCTCAGTGGCAGAGCACTTGCCTAGCATATGAGAGGCCCTGGATTCAATCCTCAGCACCACATAAAAATAAATAAAGAAAATAACAGGTCCATTGACAACTACAACTAAAAAATATTTTAAAAAGAGTATATGATTAATGTTTCTAAACACTATGACAATGTTTCCCTAATTATGTTCTGTGCAATACTTATGTCTTCAAGATGGCAATGGTTATTCCAGTGGAAAAATATTTCACATACGTTATAACTAATCTTATAGATTTATTGTATCCACCTATTAAAGGCTTTGATATGTTTTCTATTGGAAGCCTTTTCTTTTTCTCAACCCAACTTTCCCCAAATAGACCTAAAACCTAAACATTTTTTTTTCATAAAATAAGGTTGCTGGTTTTCCTCAGAACATAGTTTGGTAAATACATATATTTCCTCTGATTTACTTCAAGCTGAGCCCAGATTATAACAGAGGAAAACTATTTGTTTCAACCACTATTTATTTCAATCACACAGAAAAAATATGTACAAGCAACTTAGTATCTGAAGATCAGCTTTTAATCCAGTGATGGAAGGCTGTCCTACCAACCTGTGGAAATGAAATGCCTTTGAAATTAATCAGAGAAGTTTAGAACAGCTGCAGGTAGGATAAGACCAAGTCATCTGCCTGGGAGTCAGGAGACTTGGGACACTTGGCTTTCACAACTTATGTTGCCATTAAGTGTGTGGGTTTAGGAAGGTTATATGAACTTTTAGGATGTTGAGTTCATTACAGTGGTTTCTACATCCATAGATTCAACTAACCTTGTATTGAAAATATTTGGATAAAAAAGAGTTGCATCTGTCCTGAACACGTAGACACTTTTTTCTTGTCATTATGCCTTAAACAATATAGTATACCAAGTATTTACATGCCAATTATATTATGTTAGGTATTATAAATAACCTAGAGATGATTTAAAGTACATAGGAGGATACGCATAGGCTGTATACAAAAACTACACCATTTTATATAAGGGACTTGAGCATCTATGGAATTTGTTACCAGTGGGTGGTCCTGGAACCAATTCCCCACATATTCTGAGGAATAACTCTCTGTGTGTGTATCATACAATGTGTATGTGTTATGTATACTGTATACTCATATACAAGGGATCTTGTCTAAAAGAGTTGTAAGATCCTGAGCTGGAGTTATTTGACATTAAGCTAAGAAAAAATGGGACACAGAGTAAGTAAGTAAGTGTCCAGACAAGCAGTGAGAAGCAGAAAGTAACAGAGGAGAGGAAAGGGTGCCACTGATGAACTGTTTTGGGGCAGAGAACCTCCTGTGTACTGAGCAATGAAATCAGGAGTGCAGGGCAGTGGGTGGGATCTCTTTTCCGGTCCCCACCTCTCTTAGTCTGTTCATGCTGTTATAACCCCCACCTGAGATGGGGTAATTTATCACTAATGGAAGTTCATTTCTCACAGTTCTGGAAGATGGAAAGTTCAAGATCAAGGCATGGGCGGATTTGGTGTTTGGCAATGGCCTTGCTCTGCTTCCAAGATGTTACCTTGTTACTGTGTTCCAGGAGGGGATAAATGCTGTATCCTCATGTAGCTGAAGGGAGAGAAAGGCCAGACAGCTTTCTGAAGCCTGTTTTATAAGGGTATGAATCCCCTTCACAAAGGTGGAGCCCTCATGACTTAATCACTTCCCCAAAGGCTTCACCTTTTAATACCACCACAGTGGGGATGAGGTTTCAACTGACACTCAGACCACAACACTACCCAGCCCTTGGCCAGCTTATTGCTATCTTGGCTGCAAATATATATTTGTGGTGCAGAGGATTGAACCCAGGGCCTTGTGCATGCGAGGCAAGAATTCTACCAACTGAGCTATATCCCCAGCCCTTGGCTGCATCATTCTACAATGATGTTTATACCTCCTGGCTTAGGTCATGGGTCAGTGGGTACTGGATCTGGTGGTAGATAGGAAACCCTCTTCTCTATTATAGGAGAAATAGTCTGGAAATTGTCTGCTGTCTTGTATCTACCTCAATAACACTGAACTGAGCTCCAGAGTCCATTTGAGCCTGGAGCTATAGCCTAATCCTGGAGCTGACCATTAATCCTTGTTTATTGCCTGCCTGGAACTATGTGCAGGTGTTGGGCCCTTTGGGTCTTTTGTGCAGTTTCCCTGTTTTCTTCATCTTCCCAGGGCCCTGGTATCTGGTTCTTCCCCCCATTTTCCTGGAATGACTTGAGTCCAGACTTGAGACTTTTATTTAATTCCTTTATTTTTCTTTCTTGCCAGGGTTCAAGTAAAACTATGATTTCCAAGTTTTTAAAAATTTGTTTTAATTAGCTATACATGACAGTAGAATGCAGTTATATACTTTGATATATCATACATAGATGGGATATAATTTATCATTTTTCTGATATACATGTTGTAGAATCACATTGGTCATACAGTCACATACATACATAAAGTAATAATGTCTGTTTCATTCTACTATCTTTCTTATCCCCACATACCCTGCCTTCCCCTCCTTTTACTTCCCTCTACCTAAGTTTTATCGGGACATTTTGGCGTTTGACTGTATAGTTTTGTCATGGCCTTATAGACATTATTAAGCACACCCCCTGTGGGATGAACACATCTGTTGCAAAATAAAAGAGGCTTAATTGTTAGTAATCACAGATACAAAATGTGCACAAATGACCTAAAAGCAAAATGACTTAAAATCTGATTCGCTTTTTAAGTTCCTGAAATATATGCAAATAATAATAATGCCTAACGTAACACTGGTTTAAATTTTATCACCTTTCAGCAAAGGAATTCTGTGGCTTATCATCTGTGCTTTAGTTGATATCTATAATTGCTGCCATCTTAAAACCTGGGTGTCCTTCCTTGGTTTGAACCCTCACATTATCTCTTCACTATGAGCCAGGGTCAAAGTTCCCTGGGTTTGATGTTAGATGACCATAGTATTCTTCTGCCAGGCTGGTCAGACTCCAAAGTTAGCCCCAGTTTGTTTTCTCCTTTTGGCAGGCACAGACATGATAGTCATCCTTCTGCAAAGAAGGGATGGGAAGGCCATGTGGAATAACATCATAGACACATTAAATTAAAACAAGTCAAACCTATGAGTTGGGAGAGATAGGGTCGAGATACTATTATAGATTCTACCCACCATTCCACACTTGGATTATGCATCTGGGGGTAAGCAGGAAATGGAAGGCGGGAATCTAGTTCCCTTGATTAGTCTTGGTTCCCTTTGCATCTCCTGATGTGAGCATCTCACCAGGCTGGTGCAATTATGGTATTTTTCTTACCACATGGTGGGTAAGGGCGATATGATATCATTTACTATTCAACCAAAGAAATGGTCATCTGGGTCAAAGCTGCATGAAAACAGGTTCTTTTGGATTTTCCAGAGCAGTGCAATAAAACTTTTCATGATGATAAGAAAGAGTTCTATAGTCTACAGTTCCAGTATAAGTGACTAGGAACCACATGTGGCTATGGAACACTTGAAGTCTGCCTAGTGTGGAAAGGAATTTAAACTAATTAAAGTTAATTTAAACTACATTATTTCATGCTGCTGCATTGAACAGTACAGATCCAGAGAATTCCATGTGGCAGTGCATTTATTTTCTCTTTCTGTAGAATATTACCACAGACTTAGCACTTACCCAACACCCATTTATTAGTTCTTTAGATCAGAAGTCTGGACTGGCTTGACTGGGGCCTTTGCTTAGAGTCTCACAGGACTGAATCAAGGTGTTGGTCAGTCTGGGATCTTATCTGGAAACTCTAGGTATGAATCCCCTTCCAGAATGATTTAGGCTGTTGGCAGAATTTGGGTTCCTTGCAGTTGTAAGACCAAGGTCTATGTTTCCTTGCTGGCTGTTGGCCAGGAATTGCTCTCAGCAGTAAGAGGGCAGTTGCCAGTCTTTGCATGTGATTTCTTCCATCTTCAGGCCATCAATAGCTCATTGAATCCTTCTGGTACTTTGTATCTTTCTGACTTCCTCTTCTGCTCCTAGCCGGAGGAAAGGTAGTGCTTTTAAAGGGCTCACTTGGTTGGGTCAGGCCTATTCAGATAAACTCCATATCTTCAAGACAACTGACTTAGCATCTGCAAAATACCTTCATTCTAGTACTTACACTAGTGTTTGAAAACTAGGGGATGTTAAGCAGAGGAGGCCACCTCTAGAATTCTGTCACAAGCACCTTCTTAAGATTTCCAATGGTAAGTTGAACTAGATTTGAGGTTTGTATTTGATACTAACTTCAGAATCCAATCATCAGTAGAAGACAAACACCTAATAGGTAGAGTTACTTCATTTCTTTGGGGTTTGAATCTTTTCTGATTTCAAGAATCATTTTAAAAATGTAGAAACCTAGAATTAGTAAGTGGCTATTGTAGGTAGAGTGAAGTAGGTTATGTAAACCTGTAGCTACTAAGACTTTAACTTTTCACACTGTAGTGAAGAATAATAGGCAACAGATAGATGAGATGGGCCTCTAATATTTGTTGGCTGAATCGAGGATAGAAAGCCTCTTTGAGGAGGGTTGGGTGGGGATGTGTCTAATGAGAGGGCTTAGTGGCCATTACAGACAACTTAGTTAATCCACTTTGCTATTGGGGTCACAAGTTGCCACTCCATGCTGTGGCATATTTTGAAAGCTATTAAGGTCAATAAAATTGCATGATTTATTAAAAAAGAGAGACCCCCTCAAATCTTCTGAAAATGATATCAGGCTGTGTTAATGGAAGCACTATGTTTTAAACCAGAAAAAGAATTATTTCAAGCTACTTGGTTCTGGTCTTGGCTGGACAGTTTTCAACTGCTTTTAGTTTGGGATACCACATGTTGAAAAAGAGACAAATTAGAGAAAATTCGGAGAGTGGCAACCAACGTGATAAAATGTCTAGTTAACGGTTCATGGCGTGGCTCATGGGATTGGTAATGGATTATAAATCCTGTTTCTCGTCAGCACTTCATTTTTAGCAGTGTCTCTCTAATGGCTGTCGTCACCACTTAGACTCGGAGACCAAGATGGGAGGACCTGATAGTGGGGATATGGTTCAGAATGTTGTAGTCCGTGTGCCAGATAGCATCACCATCAGAGCTTTAGCCCCCTTTCTGCTCAAGTGAACGCTTTAAATGCAGAGGCTAAATCTGGTATTCACCTTGACCTGAGCCAGTTAGTTCCAAGTTTGGCGGGTCATATTGCTAATTACTCTTGCTTAGTAGATTTTACTGTACTAGCATTTAGACTGAGAAATTCATTTTTCTCATGCTTAAATAAATATCTGCAGTAGTTGAATCATTTCCAGGAAGTATGAAATCTGCTTCAAGTTTAAACTTCAAAAAAATTGGAAGGCCAATTCATTTAACCAGAATGAGAAATGAAACTATAAACCGCAATGCTCATGTTAATGAGATCCGTGTATTCTATATCCATATGAAGAGTACTAGAAGGTATGCAGTAATAAACTATGTGAGCATGGTTTTCTACAATGATTATAAGAGATCCAGATGTATCCGTCTACAATTTTTGATCAAGTCTGGATGACTGACCAGGTCCTGTGGTGGGATGAAGACTGGCCTAGGAGACATTAGATCTCTGTTTTAGTCCTGGACCTGATACTAAGTTACTGTGTGATGCCTAGTAAATGGGTAAAATGACAATCTAGCAATAAATAGTCTCTAAGACTCTTTTAGCTATAATATTCTTGTATTTTATGTATATACTCTAGAGACAGCTGAGTAAATAGATAATTAGCTGTCTTGGTTCTGTTCACTAAAGACCTCAAAGCTTTCTACACATCTTAGTGAATTCAGTAAACACTTGTTAATGGCTGCCTGTGTACATATTATTGTGTTAGTCATGGAAGTAGATATGATCTCTTTCCCAAAGCAATTTAAATGACTAATTAAAATATGAATGCTGTTGTTATGAATTAATGTAAGTATTAATGAATATAAATGACAACAAAATATGATGGCAGAATATGAATAATGTCTGCTAACAATTTAAGACAGAATTAAATTAGATAAGGGGCAGCAATGGAGAAGTAGACATGTCAGTTAGCATCAGATAGGATTTGGGACAGGGAAAATTAATTTCATCTAAGAAGATCAGAGATGAATTCATAGAATATAGCATTTGAACTTAATTTATTTTTGTTATTATAGTGCTGGGGATTAAACCCAAGGCTTGAAGGCATGCTAAGCAAGCACTCTACCACTGAACTACAACCCCACCCCTTTTAAAAATTTTATTTTGAGATAAGAAAATAAAATTTTCTTATTTGTGCTAAGTTGCCCAGGCTGGCCTCAAGCTTGTGATCTTCCTGCCTCAGCCTCCCAGGTAGCTGAGATTATAGATGTGCACTACTGTGCCTAGCATGAACTGGACTCTGTGTGTGTATTTCCCTTAAAATGAATATTTTTTTTTATTAGAGCTGTATAGTTATACATAGCTGTTGGGTTCATCCTGCCAAACTCATACATGCATGGAATTTGATTTTAGTTCATGAACCTATCAGTCTTCCCTCCCTTCTCCCATTCTCCTCCCTCTACTAGACCTTCCTTTCACTTGTCTATTTATTTTTATTTATTTTTTAGTTGTAGTTGAAACCAATATCTTTATTTTATTTATTTATTTTATGTGGTGTTAAGGAACAAACCCAGGGCTTCACACATGCTAGGCAAGTGCTCTACCGCTGAGCCACAACCCCAGTCCTCACTTGTCTATTTATTGATATTTGATTGGTTCTTTTTATTTATGCATAAAGATGAAATTCTCTGTGGTGTAATTATACATGCACATGACATGATTTTTTAAGAATTCATTTTTGCATTGCCCATCCTTACCATCCCTCCACTCTGCCTCTCGACTTTCTTCTTCTCCACTGCTGATCTTCCTTTTATTGGGATTAAAGTTTTATTGGGATTAAAGTTTTATGATTGCTTTTATCCTTCCCGTCGCCTTTCCTTTATTTTATTCTAACTTCTGCATAAGAGAGAAAACATTCAGCCTTTGAGTTTCTGAGTTTGGCTTATTTAACATAGCATGATATTCTTCATTTCATTCCATTTACTGGAAAATGTCATAATTTGAGCTGGACCCTTAAGGATAGGTATGTTCAGCAAAATTTGATAGCAGCTGGCCTAGGGTCAAAGTTGGTGTTGCAAAATATTCATTAGGCTCACTGTTCAGCAGGAGAGGTAACTCTAAGTAGGATTACTGTGCAGGAGAAGTGGGCCAGTGAGTAATTTCTCCACTAACATAGAGAACATAGGGGCTACTGTGAATTCTGAGTACTGGTGGGACTCTGGATGAGTTTAGATTGGGAATTAGTGGATAGGAATGAAATGCACAGGTCTTCAACAATTATCCTCCGTTTCCCTGTCATATTCTACAAGTGTCAGAAGAAACCAGTGTTAGTGTCTAATGGCAATCCAGACATAAAGCAATGAAACACCGAGAGCACTTAGGAAATATAGGATTGCATTAAAATTGAAAGAGAATGTAGGCCAAAAAACTCCACCAGAAAACTTCTATAACTAGTAAATGAATTCAGCAAAGTAGCAGGATATAAAATCAACACCCATAAATCAAAGGCATTTCTGTATATCAGTAACAAATCCTCTGAGAAGGAAATGAGGAAAACTACCCCACTCACAATATCTTAAAAAAAATAAGATTCTTGGGAATCAACAAAAGAGGTGAAAGATCTATACAATGAAAACTATAGAACCCTAAAGAAATCAAAGAAGATCTTAGAAGATGGAAGGATCTACCTTGCTCTTGGATAGGCAAAATTAATATTATCAAAATGACCATACTACTAAAAGCATTATATAGATTTAATGCACCTCTGATCAAAGTCTCAATGGCATTCCTCATAGAAATAGAAAAAGCAATCATGAAATTCATCTGGAAAAGTAAGAGACCCAGAATAGCTAAAGTAATCCTAAGCAGGAAGAGTGAAGCAGGTGGTATCGCTATACCAGACCTTAAACTATACTACAGAGCAATCATAACAAAACCAGCATGGTATTGGCACCAAAACATGCTGGTAGACCAATAGTACAGAATACAGGACACACAGACTAACCCACAAAATTACAACTATTTTATATTAGACATGCACTGGAGAAAAGATAGCATCTTCAACAAATGGTGAAGATATCAAAAACATGCACTGGAGAAAAGATAGCATCTTCAACAAATGGTGCTGGGAAAACTGGAAATCCATATGCAGCAAAATGAAATTAAACCCCTATCTCTCACCATGCACAAAACTTAACTCAAAATGGATCAAGGACCTAGGAATTAAATCAGAGACTCTGCGTCTAATAGAAGAAAAAGTAGGCCCTAATCTTCATCTGAAATGTGGGATTGGTCCCAACTTCCTTAATAAGACTCCTATAGTGTGAGAATTAAAATCAAGAATCAATAAATGGTATGAAATCAAACTAAAAAGTTTCTTCTCAGCAAAAGAAACAATCTGTGAGGTGAACAGAGAGCCTACATCCTGGGAGCAAATTTTTACCCCTCACAATCAGATAGAGCATTAATCTCTAGGGTATAGAAAGAACTCAAAAAGCTAAACACCAAAAAAACAAATAACCCAATCAACAAATGGGCTAAGGAACTAAACAGACACTTCTCACAAGAGGATATACAATCAATCAATAAATATATGAAAAAATGCTTATCATCTCTAGCAATCAGAGAAATACAAATCAAAACTACTCTAATATATCTTCTCACTCCAGTCAGAATGGCAGATATTATGAAACAATAAGTGTCAGCAGGGATGTGGAGAAAAATATACTCTCATGCACTGCTGGTGGGACTGTAAATTGGTGCAGCCAATATGGAAAGCAGTATGGAGATTCCTTGGAAAACTGGGAATGGAACCACCATTTGACCCAGCTAAACCTCTCCTTGGACTATATCCAAAGGACTTAAAAAAGCATACTACAGGGACACAGCCACATCAATGTTTATAGCAGCACAATTCATAATAGCTAAACTGTGGAGCCAAACTAGATGCCCTTCAGTAAATGAATGGATAAAAAAAATGTGCATATATACACAATGGAATTTTACTCAGCACTAAAAAAGAACAAAATCATGGCATTTACAGGTAAATGGATGGTGTTGGAGAAGATAAATCTAAGTGAAGGAAGCCAATCCCAAAAAACAAATGCCAAATGTTTTCTCTGATATAAGGAGGTTGATTCATAATGGGGTAGGGAGGGAGAGCATGGGAGGAATAGATGAATTCTAGATAGGGAAGAGGGGTGGGAGGGTAAGGAAGGAGGTAGGGGATTAGCAAGGATGGTAGAATGTGATGAACATCATTATACAAAGTATATGTATGAAAAAAATAAAAAAATAAACTATTTATAATATAATATGTAGACTTAAAAAAAGGAAAGAGAATGTAGGCAGAGTTAAAGTGAGAAATAAAAGTGGGAAAAAATTCTTATTCTATTTTTTTTCTGTCTTTGCTGGCATAATATAAATATAAATTAAGCAAAGATTTCTTGGCCTTAGAGTCAGGCAAAAGTAGTTAATGTTAGTAAAGGAATGAAAGCTCCGGGTAGCAGGGACATACCTTCCATTTCTCTTCTTTAAGGTCCTCTACTCTTCCCCAACATCACTGCTTCTCATCAGAGTCACTTGGAGGTGCTTATGAAAATTGAAGAGTCCTACACTTAATCCCAGATTGAATGAATCAGAAACTTTGGTGGGTAGGACCCAGAAATCTTTACTTTGAACATTTCAGCTTTGCTTTTCATATTCTCTTGAGATTGAGAAGCGCCTTCCTATAGCCACATAAACAGTACTGCCTCTTAATTCAGTATTGCTTCTATGAATATCTATTAATTATAAAAGAATGCACAGTAATGGGGCACTGATGAGCTGTTTTGAGTGACCTATTCACCTGATTCTCATAGTAAACATTATGTGATAAGTTTACTCCCATCTTGCAGAATAAAACCCAAAGCTGAGGAAAATTAAATTGCTCAAATCCAAATTAGTAGTAGTACTCATAAAGGGAAGGGCACAAAGAGAAGGGAAAATTGGATAAACATTAATTCAAACATATTTCTGTATGTAAAAAGACTTCAAGTAGAGCTATATATTGTCCTAATTGTGTGGATGTTATAATAAATATTAACTCCTGAGACCCCTGCCTTCTTGGACATTGTTCAGCTACCTTGTTAAACCAATATTCTGATGAAATGGAATGCCAGGAAATTCCAGGCACTTTTGGCAGAAATAATAGATTTCATGTACTTTTTTGGGCAATATTAACCTCTCTCTGTGACACTTATGAGGCTATAGGGACTTGTTTGGTTAGCTAATGTTCATGTTTTTGGTTTGATAAGAAATTTAGGCAGTCTCAGCAATAAGGTATATAGTTTTAGAAACTGTGAACAAAGCCCTGCTGTGTTACACTCTCTTTTATTTTAATAAAATTTGGATAAAATCATGGTGCTTTACTTTTATAAGCAAAACAAAACAACTCAGTCAAAGCAAGTTTTGTGACTACTCTAATATTCCCTCCATTAGTCCTTCGTAATTCTACTTAAACAAGGATAAAAATTTCCATTTAATGGATCAGGCAATACAATAAACTTTCTTGAGTTAACTATGGAAATGTAAACTTATACTGATGACAAAGACAATAATAATATAACATATAAATAATATAGTGCATGTAAGTTTATTATAATGCAGGGATGAGAATTAAATAATGCATGTATCCTTCAACAAATTAGTATTTTAAATCTTCAAAAAGAAATAAAATCTGCATGTTTAGTATATTTATACTGACTGAATATGAATGACAAGAAATGGCTAAGGAAAAGAATTCAACTTGATATAACTCAGTTCAACAAATGGAATTCTCTCAAAATTTAAGAGGCCATTTATTTTGTAGATTTTTTTTATCTGCAAATAACAAGATAAATATGTACTTCTTTTATATTTATTGAGTGATAGGTTTCTGGTTTTAAAGTGCTTTTCGAGGTTAAATATTTTGAAATGTACTGAAAAATAAAAATAAAGCAAGATTCAGTCATCCTCCTCTGTATATTTGGATTTTATAAAACAAGAAGCTGAGGATCATTTCTACCCATTGCTATATATTTTTTTTCCTGTCAGGGTTAGTAACTGTTGGCTCTCTGTTTGATGTATATCCTTTATGTTTCCTCAGTTTATACACATTTGATACCCTAAGTTGGAATATTACTAAATAATCTAGAATTTATTTTGAGCTTTATTTACTCAAAATGCACTATAGGCATTTCTTAGGTCACTTCGAAAGGACTTTCTGGCTTTTTAATGTCTGTATATTGTTACTGTTGAACCTGTTTAAAGTTTCTCCTCTTTTTGCCATTATAAACAATTCTTCAGTGAATAGCCTTGCAAAGTATGCCCATTTCAAGCTTCAGTAGATATTACCAACCAAATCACTTTCAACACAATTTGTACTACTCTTCCTCCCACACTATATGAACATATATTTCCTCCACATATTTGCTGGCAATGGCTGTTAGCAATCTTTTTAGTCACTGACAGTCTTCTGAGGGAAAAATCATATTTGTTTCCCTTTGTAATAAGAGATTGGATGAATGAAATCTGTCTGGGGAATTTCTAAAAGGTGCGGTAGTCTAGAATTAAGAGTAAGAAAGATAGTTGCTTAGTTAGAATGAAACATCATTTAAGTACTGTTCACATTCTCAACATCAGATTCCTAGCACCTTTTATTTGCCTGGATGGAGAATTTATTCAAATGAGTAAGGCCCTGGATTGGATGCCAGAATGGCAAAAAAACAAACAAAAATTTCAAACTTTAATCTCAATTTTTACTGCTATTATAAGGGAACAAGATGTGGAATAAGTAATCCTGACTGAAAAATTTAAGCTGTTTTGCTTTTACCTTCTGCACCTTTTTTGTTGGGAACAATCTTTATCTTTCTTGCCTCGTGTTACAAATTATATTTTAACTTTAAAATCCACTAAAAAACCCCTCAAAGTTTATGATTTGGACAGTTTCTGACTAGTGCTAATTCATGGGAGCTACTTTACTAGTGTTTTTCTAAATTAAAGCCATTTATTTCTTCTTTAGAATAACTTATCAGGTCTTAGTGGATAAGAAACTGAAATGAGATGCTCTCTACTCAATAGAACCAGAAAATACCTCTGCAGGCTTAGTCATAAAACCCAGCACGGAAATAATGCTTGTCTCACAATCAGGTCAGAAATGATAACTGAAACCATGGAATCCTTAAGATAAGCTACCTGTGTAATCAGGGGAAATAGCTGAAACCCTAATAGAAGGCTTTGTGTTGGAGGACAGTGATTGAAGTTCAAAAGGCTTAGCAGAGGTCAAGTTGGCAATGTCAGGTATTTCCCCAAGTTTACTTCATTCAATTATGTTGAAACAATCTGCCCCTGTGAATGAGTTAGTGGCTTTCCTTACACAGGAGGGGCCCAGGCAAACGGATGCTTGGTTTTCTCTGTACTATGGCCATGTCTGGGGTGATTTTAAAAAAAGAGATTGATTCAATATTTGTGAATTCTCTGTCAGAGCATGTAGATGCAATACAATGATTGTAAATCTTGTATATTTACTGGATACATTGGAAAGACATGGGAGATGTATTTATTGTGTGTGTTGGCCAACTCTCAGCAACTAAATTCTTTTCAAACTTTTGTTGTTTCTAGAAGGGATGACTATTCCTGTCTGTACCATTAATTGAGCTGGTTTTCTTCCTGTTTAGTCTAAACCACTGTCGATTGCCTTGACTCCTGCCCAAATGAGGAATGAAAATGTCCTGGGTTGAGGGCTCTTTTAGAAGTTCCTGCGTTCTCAGTTCAAGGCTGCTTGATCCAGACAGAGTTTAGAATGAAAGAAAGTTTCCAAATTTACTTCTTTAAAACATAATTTTCACACACTTAGGATTTTCTCTTAGTATGTCATTTATTTTATTGTTGTGAAGTATACTGTCTTATTTCTAGGTTGGAGTAATTATTTTTCAAACATGAATGAACTTTGTGGAGGAGTAGAAATGGGACATACCCAAACTGCAGCAAATGATCAGATTACAGAGATAAATTGATATATGAGAGGTTCCGGAATACTGAGTAATTAAGGCACATACCTCCAGGAAATTCACACACACACACACACACACCACATTAACATCCTGCATATGTGTGTGTGTGTGTGTGTGTGTGTGTGTGACAATATAGATTTTAATTAGAAGAAAGATTTGATCGATAAAACCTATTTTAAGTTGGATAGCACCATCCATCATTATTGATGTTTTTATTTTACTTTGAGATATGTTTGTAAAAGGCTACAACTCCAATAACTATTCATTAGTCAGGTGCTGAGCAAAACAAATGTGAACAAAAATGACTTAATTCACTAGTTTGACGCCTGACTAATTGTTAGATTCATGTTTGCCTACCCAGACCTACTGAATCTAAAATTGAGATCCAGCAATTTTTAGTTTTATACGTTTCCTGATGATTCTTAGTCAAGTTTGTGAAGCCTAAAAAAATCGGTCCTAGAATAATCTGTCATTTCATTCTAATCAGTTTGACATTGAGGGAATTTTGTAGTTTACTAAGGAGCCATGGATGCATGATTTTTGTAATGCATAGGAACACTGTAATCATGAATGGCCTCACTGGATTTTCCAACACTCTGCTGACTTTCTCAGCATTGCCTCCATTTTACAGAGAAGGAAACTGATACTGTTAAAAGGATCAAGGCCATAAAGTTGATAGAAAAAAAACTAGGATACAGTTCCAATCCTTCTGGCTCCATGTCCAGGACTTCCAGCACATTGACTTTTTAGTAGCCTTGAAATAAAAATCATTAAAGGCTTTTTCCAGTAGTATCTCAATTTAGTTCTAGTATTTTGTATTTCCTTCATCCTAGAATAACTTTCGAGGTCAGCATGATTTCAGTTGCAAGCCCATTTTTTTAGTCAGTATGTACCTTTGTGTTGGATGATGGGTTAGACTGCACAGCACGGGTTCTGCTTTAGATAGTGCAGATGGGGAAGGAAGATTTACTTGGGACAGGAATAGAATAGGTACAATACAGGTTTCTAATGTGAAAAGAGTTCAGAGAAAATCATTTGAGCTAAAATATTTTTAGGGGAGACTCTAGGAGAAGCAGGATCTGACTCAGGTCATGAGAATGGGACTTGGAAAATGTAGAAGATGTTCCAGGTACTGAAAGGACAGGAGCAAGGGAGAGTCCGATACGCTCAGTGTTCAAAGGAGATTGCTTCTGCTGGGGACAGTGAGAGAGAGAATGTGGCATAGAGGACAGGGCTCTGTACCATCTTTCAGGGTGGCCAGACTCTGTAGGGGACTGTAATTTTTGAGTTAAAAGGTGCCTTTTGGGGTCATTGCCCTCTTCTTTCATGTGTTGTTTATTATTCTCTCCTGCATGTGCTCCAAGCCCCCAGAAAAGAGTCAAGCCTAATGCTTCAAAGGCCTCTGTCATTGTCCAGAATCAAATTAAGCACAGTGGCTATGACTGTGCTCTGAGACACACATGGGATTTGGGATGTGGAAAGACACAAAAGCTCAGCACAATAGACAGAGAAGCAGCAGGTTCCTGGGATATGACTAATTTTTCTCTGGCTGTTTAGTAACAGGTGGTATTTATCTAAGCAGACTGCCCTGGGCAGCTGGTTGATGGGTTCTTCCAGCTGGACATCTTCTCCCCATTTAGTCCGACCACACCTGCTTCAGACAGCAAACAAGAGCCTTTCTGATCTCCAGTATCTACATGTTGGGGGCTAGGGGTACAGATCAACCACTCAGCTTCCAGCTGTAGTGTCTCATGATGTCCGAGGATCCCATCTGGCCTCCTACCAGAAAAAAAAAAAAAGTTAGGTTTTAAGTTTAGAGGTGGGCTTCTCCCTCAGGGGGTGGTTTTGTCTTGTTGGGTTGCTTTCTTTTAAGAAAGAGGTTTCATCATCGGCTGGTATCATGTGATCAGATTTATCTCCCATTAAGTTTTCTTTCCTTGAAGCATGCACTGACATGAGGGTATCTGTCCTTTAAGCTTTTACTATACGGAGTTAAGGAATAGTAGAATAGACTCATGAAAGATTAATCACTTCCTGTAAGCATTTTGTACCTGAAGACAGGCAATTACTGAAATATGTCCGAAAGAAAACAAGGAAGGATGTTAAAATGTATTGGCCAGGTATCTTTTGGCAGTATGACTAAAAGACTTGTTTAGGTGCCAGCTTTTTTGGAGCCAAAAAGACCTTCTAGGCTGAGCTAATGGATCATAGTTTGTTTTGTACATGAGTAGCGATGTTTTCTTTGTCAGGATAGACACAACTTTGACATTACCCAGGTATTTCTCTGGAGGCTGTACAGTGTGTATGTTCGTATTTATTTCCTTGTCTAACCTGAATGATGAATCAACATTTGGAACTAAATTCTAGCCCTTGCAATTTAAAGAATCCTGTATCTTCTGTGCCAGGCCTGACAATGGGTATTTAATAAGTATTTGAGGACTGATAATCTATTTCACAGGTATAAAGAGTTTATTAAAGGAGAGAAGACCCTCATAGCCTCAGTCTTGAAAATCCTGGTAATCAGGCCAAAGCTGGGTTCATTATCACTTTGGCTTAGAATTTTCCATTTCTCACCTGTGTTCCAGGCTTTGTGCTAACAGCTGGGGGTGGGTGGGTGAAATGGGCGTGGGGAAAGGAAGAAGAAAGAGAGAGAGATAAAAAAAAGAGAGAGAAAAAGAAAGAAAAAAGAAAGACTTGGTTCTTGTATTTTAGAAACTGAGAATTCTTGGTAAGAGAAATAATAGTACAACAACAACAAAAACAACGTTTATCAAGCACTTGCTATTATTAAGCACTCCAGTTTTTCAATTGTGTACACAGAGGCACAGACACTTGCACAACTTTGTGTAATTTATTTACCCAAAGTTAATAAGTGATGGAACTAGGATGTGAATAAGAAAAAAACAACAGACATAGAGGGCTGGGGATATAGTTCAGTTGGTAGAGTGCTTACACTGCAGGCACAAGGCCCTGGGTTCAATCCTCAGCACTACAAAAAACAAAACATAACAAAAAAACCCCATAGAATGTGTGGAGTGC
This sequence comes from Marmota marmota marmota, assembly GCF_001458135.2. Classification (NCBI taxonomy): domain Eukaryota; kingdom Metazoa; phylum Chordata; class Mammalia; order Rodentia; family Sciuridae; genus Marmota; species Marmota marmota. The sequence continues at coordinate 21,626,309 of NW_026000093.1, forward strand.
TCTAGTGGGTGACAGGGTGCAGACAAAGTTGCTCTTGGCAGTGCATTGAGAATGGGTAAGAGTTTCAGGAGGAGAAAGTGACATCTAATCCTTCTCCTCCTTACCTGTACTTCTGTCACTGGGATCTGGAATGTGGGATTCCGTTTCTGTCCAGGTCTGTTCCAGTTCTATGTTTCTATGCACACCTCCCCCCCCCACCAGGGATTATCATTATGATGTCTATTATACCGATGTCTCAACCAGTTACTTAACTTCAACAGCTGTAATATCCTTCATGATTTGCAACCTGCTTTGGTGACCAGAACCAGGGCTCTAGAGTCAGACATACTAAGGTTTGAATCATGTCTCATTGAGTTTGGTAAGCTATGTAATTTTGGGAAAGTTACCTACCTTCTCTGGGCTTACATGTTCTTATATATAAGATAGAGTTAATTATACTTATCTCTTAGGTCTGCTTAAAGGGTGAATTGGGATAATATCTGCACAATATCTATCATGCAGAAGTTGATCAATAAATGCTAGTTTTATTTTGTTGATAGGACTTTGTCTATTATTGTTCCTTACAAATAGATGTTTATACATATTTATCAACCTGCTTTAATGAAGGTGGAGAAATATTTAAAAACATCAGTGTTATATTATTAAATCACCACACACATAATATCCTTCTGCAACACATTTTCTCTTCTCCTTTATTTCTCCTCCTCTAACTTCTCCCTTCTCTACTTAGCTGAAATCCTTCCTGTCTTTCAGGTGTTTTTTCAGATGTTATCTTCTCTGAGGAGTCTCTCCTATGGCTGATGTAGGTTTCCCTCTTCTAGATGTCAAACAGGCTTTAATATATTATATTATTGAAGTAAATTCATATAAAATTAGCCATTTTAAAGTGAATGATTCAATGGTGTTCAGCACATTTATAATGTCATGCAACCACCACTTTTATCCAGTTTCAAAGCAGTTTCATTATTTTGAAAGAAAACTCTATACCCCTTAAGTAGTTGTTCTCCTTTTCCCTGCCAACCAGCAGTTGGCAACCAACAACCTTCTTTCTAGTTCTTTGTAATTACCTATTTCAGGTGTTTTATATACACTGAATTATGCAATATCAAACCTTTTATGTCCGACTTCTTCCACTTAGCATAATACTTTGGAGGTTCTATGTTGTAGCAAGTACTTCATTCCTTTCTAGGGATGAATACTATACCATTGTAGATACATACCGATATGTATGCTGGCCTTATTAATTTTCTTGTTTCAAAAATATTGCACAAATCAAACCTAAAGACAAAATCAGAGTCTAGAGTTATCAATACTAGAATAAATACAATTGCAGGTCTTGAAGACTTCTGTTGAAGATAAAAAGACGCCCAAAATGGTATGTAATACATCTACTTCATAAAAACAGTTCTGCTTGTGTGGAAGAAAAATGATGTACAATCTGACTACGGGATGAGGTATAGGAGCAGAGATTCATTGTCAGTATTCACCCAGCTCCCCAATACCCTCCCCCAAAGGCCTCTAGGTTAACTTTTACCAGCTGGCTCTCTGAGATCTCATAGTTCCCTGTCTAGACTCTTTAGGTTGCATCTGCAGTTTTTTTTTTTTAAATTTAAACCTCTTCAGGTGATTCCAATGTTCAGCCTGTATTTAAAACTACTGTTTCAGAACAACGAGTCATTCTTTTGTACTCACAGCTAGAAGAAAAGTTCTCCCCTCTTAAACTTATTTGGCATTTCTGTTTCTCTCTTTCTGACTTTGTGTTGTTACATGTGTGCCTGAATCAACAACTCTCTTAGATTGTATGTTCTTTGGGAACAAGGTCCATAAGGTATATGCCTCATCATCTCCCATGGCACTACCTTATAATGGGAAGAATAATCAATTCATGAAAAAATATGTACAAAACCAGAAATATTTAGAATAAAATAACTCTTTTCAAAATAGAATAAAAATGCATGCTTTGTATCAAGTAAAGGTTTTATCCAATTACCAGAAATCCCAAATACTTTGTTACCACCTGTAAGATCTCACCAAAGCAGGATAAGGAAAAAAGGGAGTTTTGCAATGATAAACACAAATTAGGCCTTGCTAAACTGTTGTCGGGTTTTATAGGATCTGCTGGTCTAAAGGACTTAAAGTTAAGCTTCAGGGGGCATTTTATTTTATTTTTAATTTTTTTAAAATTTTTATTGTTGGTCGTTCAAAACATTACATAGTTCTTGATATATCATATTTCACACTTTGATTCAAGTGGGTTATGAACTCCCATTTTTACCCCATATACAGATTGCAGAATCACATCAGTTACACATCCATTGATTTACATATTGCCATACTAGTGTCTGTTGTATTCTGCTGCCTTTCCTATCCTCTACTATCCCCCTCAGGGGGCATTTTAAAGAGGACCAACCTAACCTAGTGACTCTTTCCAAGAACTGTTTTCAGAGTGTGAAAAACTCAGATTCTGACTTACTGAGCACTTACCATGTGAAAGTCACCATGTTAGGGACGGAAGCCGGTGCAACTTGGGGAGGACTTAGGTTGGTTTGTTGTGTGTTCCGTCACTGGAAGAACTGGCAATTTGAGTGGAATTAAGATATATGAACAGACAGGAGATACAAGATGGCAAATTAGAAAGAACCCCAAACACTCGCCTGCTTCTCCCTGAGATAGAGTCAAAACATTGGAGAGCAGCTGCATATTGAGGTGGGGAGTATGGGAGAATTCCAAAGTGGACAGAGACATGGAGAAACCCAGGGACTTTGGACAGTGGAAAAGAGGGTAACATGGAGTCCCCCAGTGCTGATCACGTGGGAGGGCTACAGAAGGTGGGGGTGGAGGTGACAGAGGGAGAGTCCCCGTAAGCATTACTTGGACAAAAATTGGCATCTTGCAGAAATACATTCTAAACCAACAATAGACATGGGATCTGTGTAGCAAACTGCTCTGGAGAAGTCCTCTATTCTTCCCAGATTCTTAAGTATTTTTTAACAGGGAGCCATCTTGAGAAGATCTGACTTGAGCTTACTGCTCTTGGAGTCAAAGACCTCTGCATTTTCTTTCTTTTTTTAAAAATTTGTTGTTTGTTCTTTTTAGATATACATGACGGTAGACTATATTTTGACATATTATACAGACATGGAATATAACTTCCCTTTTTTGTGGTTGTACTTGATGTGGAGTTACACTGGTTATATATTCATATATGGGCATAGGAAAGTTATGCCTGATTCATTCTACTGTCTTTCCTATTCTCATCCCCCTCCCTTCCCTTTATTCCCCTTAGTCTAATCCAATGAATCTCTATTCTCCATTCCTCCTTGTTGTGTGTTAGCATCTGCATATCAGAAAGAACATTCAGTCTTTGGTTTTTTGGGATTGACTTATTTCACTTAGCATGATAGTCTCTAGTTCCATCCACTTACAGGCAAAAGCCATAATTTCATTCTTTAAGGCTGATTAATATTCCATTGTGTACATATGCCACATATTCTTTATCCATTCATCGGTTGAAGGGCATCTAGGTTGGTTTCATTAGCTTAGCTGTTGTGAATTGTGTACTATGAACATTGATGTGGCGGTGTCACTGTAGTATGCTGATTTTAAGTCCTTTGGGTATAGACTGAGGAGTGGGATAGCTGGGTCAAATGGTGGTTCCATTCAAAGTTTTCTGAGGAATCTCCAAACTGCTTTCCAGAGTAGTTGCACCAACTGCAGTCCCACGAGCAGTGTATGAGTGTATCTCCCCCCACCCCCCTGTATCCTTACCAACATTCATTGTTACTTTATTTTTAAAATTTAATTGATTTTATTGTTACTTGTATTTTTGATAATTGCCATCTGACTTCAGTGAGATGAAATCTCAGTTTAGTTTAATTTTCTTGGTTCCTGTGGCAATATTACCACACCAACCCATTGGGTGGCTGACTTGCTTGTTTTGCCCCAGGGGAGAACGTCTGGCACAAACCCACTGAGAATTCTATGTGATGGGAAACCAAACTACAACATGTAAGGAAACACAGGATGCTTCCCTTTTAAAATTGGTGCTTAGGGAAGCCATGGCAGAAGTCTTGGGGAAAGAACAGCTGTGTTTGATTTTACATGGGAGCTAAGTCTTTAAACACCAGAGTTGTGGGTGGTGGATTGGATAAGTCACACCAAAGTCCCCTCACAGCACAGAGGTAACCTAACAGCTTTTCCCTACACTCAGAGTGCACAGCACAAAAGCCACTTGAGTTTGTGATGTAACATAGTGCCCGATGTCAGCCCTGTCGTTGACTTGCAGAGCACAAGGGATCGTGAAGGGGATCTGTGCTAGATGGGTTCTGCATTCCATGCTAGCTTGTTAATATGCTGCAGCATTTGCATCTGCTCCACTTTCAGAGTATCTCCAGAGTAAATCATTGCCTGGGTAGCTCTGAGTTCTGCTCTTGCTTATCCTGGTGTGCAGGACAGCTGGACACAACCACTCCCACTGGTCACCTGGTGAGCAAAACAAAGAACCTGTTTCTTTAAACAGGTAAATAATCTTCAGTCTTTGTTCTCTCCAAGGAGTGCATAGCCTAAGACATGGAGAAAACCTTTGAGTAGCATTGATTGCCTGAGCACCTCTGCAGAGAGAAAATTCTATTTTTTATTGATACTTTTTTCATTATTGATGTTTTCTTGTTTGTACATATTTTCCTTCCTTCCTTCCTTTTTCTTTCTTTCTTTCTTTCTCTCCCTCCTCCTTCTCTGCCTCCTCTTTCTCCTCTTCTTCTTTTTTTTTGGTACCAGGGATTGAACCCAGGTGTGTTAACCACTGAATCACCTCTCCAACCCTTTTTAATATTTTATTTAGAGACAGGGTCTCACTGAGTTGCTTAGAGCCTCACTAAGTTGCTGAGGCTGGCTTTGATCTTGCTAACCTCCTGCCTCAGCCTCCTGAGCTGCCGGGATTACAGGCATGAGCCACCACACCCAGCTCTTTTTCTTTTATTAATATTTAATTTGTTCTTCTTTTTTCTCTTTATGTTTTTCCTTTCTCCTGCCTTCCACATTTTTATCTTTTCAATTTTTAAAATTTTTTCTTTCTTTTTGTAAAATTAATTTATTTTTATTATTTTTAAACCTTTTACTTTATATTATTTACACTCTTCTACTGTTGTTGATATTATTATTATTTTTGTTTGTTTTTTACTGTTTTGTTGTTTTTGTTTTGTGGTCCTGGGAATTAAACCCAGAGATATTTTACCACCGAGCCGCATCTCCAGTTCTTTTTATTTTTTATTTTGAGACAGGGCCTTGATAAATTGCTTAGGGCCTCACTAAGTTGCTGAGGCTGACCTCTAACTTGCAATCCTCCTGTTTCAACCTCCCAAGCTGCTAGGATTATAGGCATGTGCAACCAAGCCCCAGTTTATTTGGTTTTTACTTTATTTCTTTATCTAATTTTGGTTTTGGTTTCTTTCTTTGTGTTGCTTAGAGATTGGTAGAGATTGTTGGTAGAGATTGAGCCTGGCACTTTGAGCATGTCACATGGATGCTCTGTTGCTGAATTACATTTCTAGTTTAGGTCAAAGAAATTGCACTGTTTTCCAGCCACAACTTAACCACACTCAAACCTTGGAAGGTTCTTCAACTTAAAGAATAGGGGAGATATTAAGCTCCAGCGGTTAACTCAGCCCCTAGTAGCCATGGCTGTGGGAGGACTGAAGTCCAATTCTTGGATATTCACCCCTATGACAACTGCAGAAAGAAATAACAACAGTTGTGGACACCACATCTATGAGGGACCTCAACATAAGTTTCTTCCATACCTTATTGGACTGCATTTTGGTAGTAAGACTAGAGGAGTAACCACAGAGTATATAACCCATGTATCCTGCAGTCTGTATTACACCTGCCTAAAACACCAGAGGGAATCTATTCTTGCAAGAACTAACAAGAAAGCAGGTCCCTCAGGCTCTGACAGAGTACAAACTGTCTTATAACCCACTAATCACAAGAAAAAAAGCCACAGGGAAACTGCACTACAAAGTCAAACTGGAATGAAACTCAACACTGCACAACAAACTGGTATCCTAGGGTACATCATTGAGAGAAGTCTGCTTTTAAGAAGGTCCTCACATAAAAGTGGAAGAATTATCCATTCCAATAGATGCAAAAATATCAATGTATAAACACAAGAAATACGAAAAACAAGGTAACATGACACCTAAGGTTCATAAGACATCATCAAAGAGGATATCAAGTGGATAAAATGCTGATCAAAGAATTCAAAAGGATAATTTTTTTGGAAAAGCTTAATGAATTCCAAGAGGATACAAGTCAATGGCTGAATGAATTAAAAAAGATAATGCAGGATATGAATGACCAATTTAATAAAAGAATAGAAATTTTGAAAAAGAACCAAACAGAAATCTTGGAAATGAAAAAGCTTAAGTCAGATTAAAAACTCAATTGAAAGCCTCTCCAGAAGAAAGAATGTCAGGACTTGAAGACAAGGTTGAGTAATTTTTACATCCAGACAATAATAAAGAATAAAAGAAAGAAAGAAGAGAACACGCAAGATCTGAGACACCATTAAAAGACCAAACATACAATTAATATGAATAGACAAAGGAGAAGAGCTACATGCTGAGGCATAGAAAACCTCTTCAGTAAAAAAACAGCAGAAAATTCTTTAAATCTTGGGAAGACTTGGACAATCATGTACAGGAAGCATTTAGAACCCGAAATAGATGTGACCAGAAAACCTCTTCAGAACATCTGTGGATGAATTCAATATCCCACTCTCAGCAATGGATAGATCATTCAAAATCCTACCCCACCATCAAAAAAGAAACAGCAGAGTTAAAGTATAGATCAAATGGACTTAATAACATCTGTAGAATACTCTATCCAATAGCTGCAGAATATATATTACTTTTATCAGAACATGGAAGATTTTCCAAAATAGATTCTAAAACAAATTAAAAGAAAATTGAAATAATTTCTTGCATTTTATCAGATCAAAATTGAATGAAACTACGGCTGAGCTATAGCTCAGTGGCGCAGTGCTTGCCTAGAGCATGTGAAACACTGGGTTAGATCCTTAGCACTACATAAAAACAAACAAACAAACAAACAAACAAGCAAATAAATAAATAAATTCTGTCCATCTACAACTACATTTAAAAAAAATTGAATATAACTAGAAATCAATGATAAGAGTAACCTCAAAAATTATATAAACACATGGAGGTTGAACAATACACTTTTGAGCAAACCTCTGAAACTGTGAGCCAAAATAACCCTTTTCTCCTCTAAGTTGTTTGTGTCAGAAATTTTTGTCACAGTGACAAAAAAAAAAGCTAACACAGAAATAATAAAGATAAGGGCAGAAATAAATGCAATAGAGACTAACAGCCTAAAGGATCAATTAAAAAAAAGAGTTCATTGAAATGAAAGAAAAATTGACAAGAGTGAAGAAACTCTTCCAAACTGATTCTTGGAAGCCATATTACCCTTCTATCAAAATGTAATAAATCACACCACACACACGCACAAACACACACACACACACACACAGAGAGAGAGAGAGAGAGAGAGAGAGAGAGAGAGAACTATAGACTAATATCCTTGATAAACATAGAAGCAAAAACATCTATAAAATACTTGCAAATTGAGTTCAACAGAACATTAAAAAGATCACAACCAAGATCGAGTTGGTTTCATTCCAGGGATGCAAAGATGATTCAACACAAATCAATAAACAAAATACAGCACATAAATATAATCAAGGATAAAAGTCATATAACTATCTCAAAAGATGCAGAAAAAGCCTTTAATAAGATTCAATTTCAATAGATATAGAAGGATCACCCTAACATGATAAAGTCTGTATATGAGAAACCCATAGCGAGCATCATACTGAATGGGGAAGAGTTGAAAAAAAATTATCTAAAATTAGGAATGAGACAAGGATATCCACACTCAATATCCTCATTTTATATAGTACTTGAAATTTTGACCAGAACAATTAGGCAATAGAAAGAAATGAAACACAGATGTATATATGAGAGGAGAAAGTCAGATTATCTCTGTTTGCAGATGATATGATTCTATACTTAGAAAATCTTAAAGACTCCACAAAAGACTGTTAGAATTGATAAATAAATTCAGCAAAATAACAGGATTCCAAATCAGCATACAAAAATCAGTAGCTTTTCTATACATCTGAATTCACTGAAAAATAAATCAGAAAACAGTACCATCATAATAGCCTCAAACAAACAAACAAAAACCAACAACCTAGTAATAAAACCTAACCAAGAGGCAAAAGACCTCAGTATTGAAAATTACAGAAGATGGAAGAAAGAAATTGAAGAAGACACTAGAATATGAATATGGAAGACATCCCATGTTCACAGATTGAGAGAATTGATATTGCTAAGATGGCCACACTACTAGAAGTGATCTATAGATTCAATGCAATCTCCAGCAAAAGACCAATGACATTATTAACAGAAATATAAAAAGTAATGCTAAAATTTATATGGAAGCTCAAAAGAATCTACATAGCCAAAGCAGTCTAGAGGCATCGCAATACCTGACCTTAAATGTACACAGGACCATAGTTCCAAAAGCAGCATGGTATTGACAGAAAAATAGATATGCAGACCAACAAATTAGAGGACAGAGAAATAAATCCACACTTATGCAATCAACTGATTCTTGGCAAAGGTGCCAAAAACATATATTGAAGAAAAGACAGCTTTTTAAACAAATAATGGTGCTAGAAAAATCAGTTATCCCCATGTAGAGGATTGACACTCGACCCCATCTCTCAATATGTACAAAAATCAACTCAAAATGAATCAAAAATCTTATGTAAAACCTGAAACTTTGAAATGACTAGAAGAAAATGTAGGGAAAACATTTCAAGATATTGGCAAAGGCAATTTCCTTGAAAGGATTCCAATAGCTCAGGACACCAAAGCAGGAATTGACAAGTGGGTTTACATCAAGTTAAAAAGCTTCTGCACAGCAAAGGAAGCCATCAGCAGAATAAAGAGACAATATACAGAATAGGAGAAAATCCTGTTGGCCATTGATCTGACAAAGGATTAATGTCCAGAACATATAAGGAACTCACAAACCTAACAACAAAGCCAGGAATGGTGGTGCAGGTGGCAATCCCAGCTACTTGGAAGGCTGAGGCAGGAGGATTGCATATTTAAGGTCAGCTGGGCTACTGAGAACCCTGTCTCTAAATTAAAATAAGTTAAATTAAAAGCACTGTGGGTGAAGTTCAATGGCCAAGCACTTGTCTAAAATGTGTGAGGCCCTGGATGTGATCTCCAGTACTACAAAACAAAACAAAACAAAAAACCCCGAAGAACAAAAAAACAAACTTTAAGAATTAAAAAAAAAGTAATCCAATAAAAAATGGGCATATGATATGAACAAATGCTTCTCAAAAACTGATAAATATATGAAAAAACTCAATATTTTTAACCATAGGGGAAATGTAAATCAAAACTAAATGAGATATCATCTCACCCTAGTCAGAATGGATATTATCAAAAAAGCCCAAAATAACAAATGCTGGCTGGGATGTGAAGAAAAAGGAACACTTCTATACTGTTGGTAGGAGTGTATAGGGGCAAAGCAGGAAAAAAGTAAGGAGAAAACTAAAAATAGAACTACCATATGTTCTAGTCCTTAGTATATATCCGAAAGGAAATGAAATCAGCATGTGCAAGAGATATCTGCATACCCATATTTATAGCAGCTCCGTTCACAATAGCCAAGATGTGAAATTGGCCTAGGTGCCTATCAACAGATGAAGGCATGATAAAATATGGTATATTTACACAATGGAGTATTACTTGGCCATAAAGAAGAATGAAATTATGTCATTCTCAGGGACATGGGTAGAACTGGAGGACATCATCTTAAGCAAAATTAGTCAGACACAGGGAGTTAAGTATCACAGGATCACATATCTTCTTTCATATGTAGAAACCAAATAAACAAAAGACCTGGAATTAGAAAAGGGATTATTAGGGGAAGGAAGAAGGATAAAGATTATCTCCAGGTAAGAAATGGTCTGTTTTAGTCTAGTGAGTTTGCTTATTAAGTTTGGTTCTGTGAAGGCTTTCTCTTTAGCAAAGAGAAAACAAAGTGTATAGCAAGTTATAGAACAGAAGAAGGGAATGAATTTTCTTTAGAAAACCAATACTTGGAATCTGAGTTGGAAATTGTAGCCAATTAATTTTATTAGGAAAATTTACTGCTAAGGAACTTATGGAAGAGGTGCTGAATTTCTTTATAAATCGAGGGTCTTGGGTTTTAAAGCTAAGTTTAAAAATGGCTCTGATAAGGTTGCAAGCTTTTAAATTTCTTTTTTCTTTTCTTTCTTTTTCTTTTTCTTTTTTTGTACCAGGGCACTCATCCACTGAACCACATCCCCAGTCCTTTTTATTTTTTTATTTTGAGACAGAGTCTCAGTAAGTTGCTTAGGGCCTCACTAAGTTACTGGGACTGGCTTTGAATTTGCCATCCTCCTGCCTCAGCCTCCTGAGCCGCTGGGATTACAGGTTTTCGCCACGGCTCCCAGCTTTCAGTTCTTTTAAAATAAATCACTTGAGTAATTATATGGTGAGTCTAACTGAAAGTTAATGTTCTCTTCTTCCTAGACTCAGGGGTTTGAATCTATCTTTGATAACTCTTCTGTCTACACACAAGACTACCCTGAGTCTACCTTTCAAACTCTATTTTATTTGAACATACTCATTTGCTTTATACTTTGCCTATTTTTAACTCATAATTATCAGATATTATTTCTCCCTTGCACTTCGAATAAAGCTTTGAGTAAGATTAAAAAAAAGATAGATATTCGTTTTTTTTCCAACCTGGAGAGATGACTGAAAATAATAAACTATATATCTGCTGAGAAAAGAATGGCATTTCTCCCATAAGCCTCTGACTTCTACCTAGATGAGGAATCATACGTCTGGTACTCTCAAATCTCAAGTTCTGTCCTTAGAAAGCATTTTTTTTCTTCCTTTCTATTTTTTTCCCTACTTTGGCAATATTCTTGTTTTACACATATAGTTTCACTTAGATCTTTATCTAGTCTCCTTGTAAATGAAGAAAGTGTCTTAAGTGAGCCCTTGGTGCAATAGTGTGATCTCTCTAGTCCTAGGTAACAGTCCTAGGGATATAAGACACTTCCTTGTATCCTAGAAACACATAACCTTATAGCTAGGTAAAGAATGATCATATTAATAACTATATTTGGCTTTTGTGCTTCCTTGGGAACACTTCTGTGATCTGCTTGGATAGGCTCTGGATTCAGATTAGAGGTACCTTTACACCATTATTTTTTATAGGAGTCCTGACATTAATCAATTACTTACCTGCCTTGGAAATCTAAAAACAGTCATAGGCAAAGGAGGAAGCAGTAGTCTAAGAAGCAGGGTGAGTTGAGGAAAATACATGAAGGGGAACAGTCATACTGTAGCAGTATTAGCCATTCCATGATTTTAAAAACCCTTCCCTTCTGCAGTTTCACTCGGGAAAGCCTGAGGGCCAGCTTTGGATGTACATGGTCTCGAGGTTTAAACCATGGCTTACCTGACCACCCATGTAACCTGGGTTAAGTTAGTCAATCTTTCCCAATTTCAGTTTTCTTATCTGCATTTGGGGATAAAATATTAACAATTTCTTAGGCTTTTCTTTAGGATTAAATGAAGTAATGTATGTGGTACATAGAGAACAATGCATGGTCCACATGCTCCTAGCAGATGATGATTGTTGGTGACTTTCTACAATCACCCTCTGTGGCCAGCCCGTAAGTCTTACCTACATTTTCTGTAAGTTCCCATTTTAAACCGTAAGTTTCATTTGGCCAGTCTTTTCCATACTTTTAGTAAATTCATGCATTATTTCAGTCTAGTGAGATTTACATTCCAAAATTGGTTTATATAGAACACATGGGGATTTATAATATGGCCTAAAATATTTATAAAAATTATATTTTTATTAGCCAGATTAATAATAGAAGCAGTGAAGAAAATGTTTTCCCTGGAATTAGGATAAAATTTTGAATTATTACTTACTGATAGAGTTAAAAAGCCTAGTATTATTGGGGTGGTTTTGAGTTGTTCCCTATTCACTCATTCACTCATTCATTCTTTAGAGCCTGATGGGTTCAGATTGTAATAAATACTGGGTTTTCCTAATTCATAATTTAACAATTGTTGGTCAAATACTATTTAATAAGTAAAGGATAAAATCTGAAAATAGATTAATAAGACTTTTTAGCTGCCAGATGATCTTCCAAAACAAAATGTTGAAGAAGAATAAAGTAGGAGCATATGGATTTCATTTTCCTTGAAATATAGTTTGATTTGAAAATTAAGGAAAACTGGGACAAAATATTTTTGAAGCCAGTTTTTAAGAAGGTAAATATTTGGCTAAATGCATAGTAATACCAAATTCAAATATTTGTTTTAAGCATTGTTGCCAAATGCCAAAAGATTTTTTCTTTTAAATAACAATGAAAAGTAATAGTTCTTTCTTTACCAAAATCAGCTTTTTCCTTGTCTTTCCCATATGATTAATAATCCTGGGGGTGGGGGGTGCAGGGAGAAAATTCTAAGTAAAGCTCCTTTGTTAAAATCCTGGCTGAAAGTTTGGAGAGTTTGGAGATTTGGGTACCATGTTTCCAGATAAAGACTTATGAACACTTTTAGAAACCAGGAACTATGAAAATGGCATTTTACATTAAGTTAAAGCCTAATTTTAAAACTTGGGAATTTTGTTACTATAGTGAATACTATCTTCAGATTTTTAATTTTATCCTGGAATTGAAAAATATTTTTAGTGAAGTTATATTCTGGCTAAATTATTCAGCAACATATGTGACCACTTTTAAGAATCCAGGCTTGAATATCTGAGTGTTTTCTCAAAAGAACAGGTAAAATATTTCACAATTGTCTAAGATTCAAATAGTTCATAATACTAAAATGTATCCATGGGTCTTTTTCTTGTGCAGAAATGTTCTGGTTCATCTTCCACGCATGCACCAGGCAGAATCATGCTTCTCAGAGATTTGGAGAATTATTTCCCCTACAAATAGTTGTAGTTCCTTTTTAGAGAGCTGTACCCAAACCAGATTTTTATTTGAGAAAGGAGCCATTACCTATGGGTTAAGAGGAGAATAAATTCATCTTTATAAGCCTATGATATCCCAGTTCAGAGTATAAAATATAATAGTCCACTGTAGGAGAGAAACAATCTAGTTATTTTGAGAGCAAAGAATTTCACCAACACAGGGACTCAGTAAATAAAAACAAACAAACAAACAAACAAACAACAAAAGAAAACCCAACTCCTCTTAATCTTTAGAATGTTAATTTTATCTATAAAGTTATTTAGGAAAAAAACGACACAAGAAAGAAGAGTCATCAAGAATACAGGGTCTTATGAAAAAGTTGACTACAGCCAGGAATCATCTCTGCAATATCACCCGTCTTCTGTTGTGGTCTCCATTCCCCATGCATTTCAGTTTCCATCTGGAAGCACCTAGGTGAACTGAGGAAGTCCTTTGCTCTTCATAGCAGTTAGATATTTGCATGGGCACCCCTGTCCATGAAGGGGTGACAAGTTAGCTGCAGCAAACAAAAAAGGATTGGAGGTGAGAAGGCACATCCAGAACATTCACTGGCCACAAGCTTCTGAGGAAAGGGATTAGCAAAGAGATTTAATGGAGAGGATGCATCTCCATGGGGTTGCTCTGTACAATCAATCGTCCCTTGGGTTAGTGTTTTCAGCTGTCTTCGAGTTGAGTTTATTTTATTTTGAAAGAGGCTCTGTCATACTGCAGAAAACAGCAAAGTCATGGCCACCTAAGATGGATGAGCTGTTATTAAATCCTGATCCATAGGAAAAACAAGTAAGACAAACAATACAATAAGAGAAAATAGCTGCCAGCATAGCATTAGGTACAAATTATTTTCTTAAACACTTATGGATTTAAAAATGTGATTGTGATGTTTTGATATAATTTACATTATTATACTTTATCATTGTTCATTTGTATATCTTGAATGTAATTAACCACATGTTTATCATGGATCTTAGCATGTGTCTTTCCATGTTTTGTTGTAAGTATTTGCTTAATTGATAAAGGTTTATATTGAATGGTGCTTGGGAAAATAATTACTAGCAAGACCTTGAGTCAGTGTGTGCTTAGAACTTAAAAACATCTGATGATCAGTGGATACTGATTTGGTCTTACAGTGCTGTGTAAAGTCTCAGAATTACATTAAATAGAAATGAAACGTGACACTTCTGGCTTCAAAATTTAATTTTGAAAAAGGGGATCATGGCATCCCCCAAATGGCACATGTCTGCTGACTAAGCAGTGCAAGATGCTGTAACTAAATCCTAAAAGCAAAGGCTGAAAATAGAAATAATTGAAGAAAAGGAAAGAAAATTGTGTTAGTAAATTCAGCGACCACTAATCGCTGTTTTTTGATCAAAGGCGTCTAGACACTACCTAACTAATTCTAGCTTTTATGACTGTTACAAAGGAGTGTGCATTCTTATTATCTTATTTATAGTGTTGGAAGATGTGTGTGTAAACAGACATCTCCTGAACACTTGTCCACTTGTCAGAGTTGCCTGTTCTCTGGGCTTACTTACAAATCTGATTTTGTATTAAAATTGTTATCTTTCTGGAAGCCGCAGCCAACAGCCCACCAGCTTGCAGACCTATTACGATTAAAAAACAGACCTGATATTTTCAGTCTGGTGCTTCAGTTCTGTCCCAGCTGAGAGCCCCTCTCCACTCCAAGTTGCCCTCTTTCAACTGCACAGCAGACAGTAGGGTTGTGTTTTCTGTAGGATGGCTTTTTTTGGGATCCATCTCAACTTCAAATATTTTTTCCTTTTGTTGCCCTATGTCATTTATATTTGTCACATTTTTGAAGGCATAATTTTCAGAATAAAAAAATACACAATTGCCATAGGTAGGTCATAGATATAATACCTTTCCATCTTTATGTTGGAGATAATAATGTCAAACATGTATTGAGAACTTATAGTCCAGGCACTTATCATATGTAGTCCCTGCAACAATCTTTGAGAATAAAGTGTCACTATTCTTGTTTTACAAATGGGTAAACTGAGAACTGGGGAAGCTGAAGAAACTTGTCCAATGGGATAAGGGAACAACAGTGAATTGAATCCGACCTAACTTTCCTGTGTACATATACGAATACCGCAGTGAGTCTCACCTTTATGTATGTTCACAAAGCACTAATTAAAAAAACCCAACAAACTATAATTGCAGAAAGATTAATACAATAGAGGGAAGAGAATGGGTAGGTAAGAAAGTGAGGAAAAGGGGAAGTACTGGGGGACTGAATTAGCAATGAGCAAATCATATTCCTTGCTTTTATAATTAGGTCAACATTAATTCGAACATTATATATAACTAAAAAAAACTAATAAAAATGTAAAAATCAATGAAGAAGAAGCTTGTCTAAGACCACATAGCTGGTAAACAGAGAAATCCAGATTAAAATGAAGCCTGAGAACAAAGCCCCTGTTCTTTTTGTTATGAAACTCTAGAAAGTGTCCCTGGTCCAGGCCAGTCTTGAGGGTGTGTTGAATAGAAGACCTCTGTGATGTGATTTGCCTGTGATTGTTCCCTGAGTGTACATGAGAAGCTCTCATGATTTACAACTTTGCAATTTCCATTGTGGATAGAAATTCACATTCACAACTTATTTTAATTAGTTGCTGAATTACCCCGAAAGACTTGAAGAATGGAATACAGGGCCAGTGGGTTTTAGTATAGAGTAGTTCCAGGAGAGAACTATCCAGCTCAAATGGGAGTGCAATCAGCAGTTCACAAGCCTCTGCAGGCTCTCATTTCTGCCAGCAGGGGCCAGTGTCCAGGTGCTAGAAATCCAGGCAGAGGCAACATTGAAAAACAAAGTTCGATCAAAGTGGAAAATGGAAATAGAAACTGCATTTTAGTTACTAAGACTTGGCAAACAGCCCCTGGCAGGTTAAACCCCAAATCAAAACTATAAATCAGAGAAGTTGTTTATGATTAGGTCTATTTGAAGACTCAAAAATATATTCTGTGTACATGAATAAAGATTGCTACAAGGAGGATTGCTGTTAAGTGAGGATCTTAAATGACAACATGACTAAATTACAGCACATAGAAACCTACTGACAATAGTCCTCCCAAATGATATCAATTAGAAATCCTCTTATTGATTGCACTGGAGAGTGAACACATGGCAAAGAGGGTAAAGGAAGGTCAAGGAGTACAATTAAATATATTTTATAAACTATAAAGGAATAAAAACTGTTTTTTTTGAATAAACACGTTTTTAATGAAGAAAAGTCCTCTGAGTGTATTAAGTAATCATAAGGGGCCATTTTAATCCTTAATCTCTTTGTTCCTTAGAGACAGCTTATGCAGTGGGAAGAAGATATTGAAGTGATATTAAAATATTTAAGAAAATACATGCCCCAACATAATGTCACATTCCCTTTTATTGCTTCCAAATACTTTTATTTTTACCTCAGTTCATTTGTGAAACTTTTTTGCTTGGTTGTTCCAGTACTATTGGCAACAAATGATCATATTCTTTTCTGTAGACATGCTTATTTGGTTTTTTTTTTTTTTTAATGACTTGAAAATCAAGAGGGTTTAAAGTTTTTTGCCAAAATGATTATTCCAGGAAACTGTAAGGTATTAATTCTCTTCTTATTTTCCTACACATTCATCTACTGGTTGGGAAAACATATGCAAAATGGTAGTTTGCATCCTTCATGATTTAGCAGGAGCATGTGTCTGCTAAAGAGCACGGTGAAAGTTAATTGCTGTCTACTTGGAAAGCTCTAAGCAGCAGATTTTGCCCCTGGCAAGATAATTTTACAAAAGCAGGAACAAATAATGAGCCAGGCTGTCTCTCAGCCATTACTGTGTCAGATGAAAGTCTCAGTCCTTCTCTCTCTCTCTCTCTCTCTCTCTCTCTCTCTCTCTATATATATATATATATATATATATATATATATATATATATATATATATGTAGTTTTTTTCCAAAATGACTTTATGATTCAAGCAGCAAAAACTATAAGACAACAAAATGTAATGCTAAAGGCTTCATCTCTATTAGTGAATTTTAAGTGATATGTTTCTAGAGTTTAAAAGTACAAATTATCTTCGGGCTAAACTACCTGCCTTAACTTTGACTTACTTCATGTAGGTCTTTCAGTGCTGGGATTTAACATTCTGACCTAACATTTAACATATTAATCCTAATTTTCATCTGACACCAAGACTCTCTGTTGTATTGAATCAATTCAGGTTAATTCCAAATTATGTTGCTCCCACCCAGAATCAATAGACCCACTGTTGGTTCTCTCTAAAGTTGACCACCCAGTTTTGTGAGAATCTGCAGTGAATTAGAAAATCTGTCATTGCTGGGAGACTGGGCAGCTCAGATATGGCATGTCATTCTCTCTGGTCTATACAATGGCCACTCTTTGTCTACCGTCTCCTAAACTAACCTGACATAACTCAGCCTGCCTGTCAATGAAATCTTTATTCTCCTGGAAGGAATGCCTTGCACACCAGCATTATTAAGAAATTTCTGGACAATGTTTAGTGGCTAAAGAATAATCCAAGGTTCTATTAAAAAGCCATCTGGGTAATTAATAGCACATTTGTTCTCAGCCTCCTCCCAATTTGTCCATTAGTGGAATAAAAGCTCAGGACAAAGGGTAATGTGGTTCAGTTATATTTTACAAGAATTCTTCAGGAAGTTGAAAACACATGATAGTTTTCCAAAGATACATATGTTTATGGCCTCTTAGAGCAGCAAATAGGAAAATCCCTGGGCTTTAAACTGAAGTTTTCTGCTGCCGCTATATAAATTAAGAAAAGTGATATAGAATAGTGACAGTCTATCCCTGGAACTGACAAATGTATAGCTAGAATGCTCCAAAAACATACGTAGGCTAGGATGTTTCTTTCACATTTATATTAATTTTTTTTCCTGAATTCTTACAAATGTGGGAAAAAAAGGCAAACAAAAACACAGGACTTTTATATACTTCACCTAGCAGTTGAAGGCTTTTCTGGGATCTCTTTTTAATGTATTTTCATGCAAGTAGTAGCTTCAGGCAGCATATTTCTGCACCAGTGCCAAGTAAACTCTGGTTTTCATATTGATGCTTTCTCTATCTTTCCTGTTGGTTTGTCTTAAAAAAAAAATCGCATGCACAGAGAAACTTTGAAGTCCTAGATATTTGCAGATGGAAGTTAAAAACACCTCAAAAAAGCACCTCAGTGTTAAATGAGGATTCAGTATGGTATGTTTCTTCTGACTTTTACACTTATATTGATTCAGTGACACCATGGAAAGCTGAAATTTATCAGGACCACACTGCTGTGGAGTGGAGTGAGTGTGTGTGTGTGTGTGTGTGTGTGTTTTGCAGAAGGACTTTGAGAGGTCCTCTCTGGGAAAACAATGGGGTCACAACCAGTGTATTTACAAATTAACTCAAGTCACTTGGGAGGGGATGGGACTGAGGGAAAGAGAGAGAAAGAGAGAAACCGAGACTCTTGGTTAAGGGTTAAGGTCTTCTGGAGTTATCAGGTCAAGAAGAGATCCTGCAAGACATTAGCTTTCGTTACTTTTTATTTAGTGCTTACTATGTAGCAGGCTAGGCACCTCTATAGATCACCTTACTGAATCCTTATAACAAGGTAATTAAGTAGGTGATAACCTCATTTCATTTCAGATAAAGCTTTGAGAGGTTAAGTTCACACAGCTAGTGTGTACTGCAAGACTGTATGGCCTGACTCCACGCCCTATTCTATTCTGCCAGTGGCCTTTCTTATCCCAGCATAATGATTAAGAAAACACACTTTAGAGACAGGTGGAGACAGGTCAAGTTGAGTCCTAACTTCCTTCGTTCACTCATTCATTCATTGCTTATGAGACACCTGTTATGCTACAGACACTGTGAAGCCTCAGTGGGGATGAGTAAAAGTATTTCTAGCTCTTGCTCTCAGGGGCTTATGACTTAGCAGGAAGAAAGAGGGAATCAGATACTCCTGCAGCTGTAAAATTGTTAACAGTGACAAGTGCAGACAGTGGGGGAGCAGGATCCCCTGAGAGCCTAGCTGGTGGATTTGAATTCAGCAAGGAAATTTTGGAAAGGCTTCCTGAGGAAGTGAATCTTGAGCTGAGCTCTGAAGGATGACATGGCATTATTGAGGCAAAAAGGGGAGGGAAAATGTGGTCCAGGCAGAAGCAGCAGCAAATGCTGGTTCTGGGAGGGAGGGTGGCTACATCCAAGAGAGTCAGAAGTGAGCAGGTGGAGCCCTGCGGGGAGGGTTGGCCACACCCCCAGGCTTTGGAGGTCTTCAGAGCAATGGGGGCCATTCAAGGTATGTGATACTTGGGTACAGTACTTTCCAAAATTCTTCCCTTCTCTCTTTCCTTTCCTAGCCCTTTCCTCCCTCTCTTCCTGATGTCACACACATAGACACACACACACACACACACACACACACACTTACACCCTGTGTATGTGTGTGTGTGTGTGCTGACTTCTGTCATTTTGTATCATTGTGGCATTTTTATCCCAGGGTGCCTTTGGTACCTGGGTTCAGGAGAGAGGATCTAGAGGCTGGACAGATACTGCTCACTACCACCAAGGGACAGTTTCAAGTTCAGTCCTTCTGACCTTCTAAGCACATAAAAGAAAGCATAATTTTATTCCTAAACTGATTTCTGTTTTAGAAACTCAAACTTCAAATTAAGCCAAAGAAATGAAGCTGTTTAAATATCCGTTTGTGACTGAGTGTTTTTTAATTTCACCAAGTTGGGAGGTCAGCTACAGTGGCTGCCAAAGGGTGAGGGGAGTGCAGAGCTTGAGGCCCAGGACCCTTACACAGGCCGTTCTTGGCCCGGAGAGCCTGGCCTCTCCTCCACAGAACAAATATTTGTTAGCACTTTACACAAGAATACTTGAGCTGCTTGTATTTACTTTGCAAATGCTCTGTAAATAACAAAGCAGTTATGTGTACCTGAAATTTGTCATTTGCTTGAGGACACTATATTCACAGAGGATGAGAGAAGTGAGTTTTGGAAGAGAGAGGAGCGCCATTAAAAAGCAAACAAACACAAAATCTCCAGCACAACCTCTTTTTCGCCAGGGCAGATACTTAAAAGGCCACCCCTAAATGAATTCCAAATGAATGCTCCCTCCAAGTCTCTCTCTTGGCAGGTTAAGTGGACCTAGGGCTATAAACCCCACTGTCAGTACAAGCTGTCTCCAAGGGAGTAATGGCAGCCTTCCTCTGGCTCCAGCACCAGGGTCCCCTCAGCATTACGGGGTTCCCCCATGGGACCTCCTAGTGCCCAGCCACTGTGCCTAATCCCTACTCACCAAAACAATGTGTCTTAAACAGCTTTAGGAATTAAATTTTTATGTCAACACAGGTCTACACATGTGGGTAGATTGGAGTCATGTGTAGACAGCACTTTTCTACATGCTTTTCCATTATAAAATAATTAAAAAAAAACATTTTAAATAAGGAAGAGGAAATTTGAAGGGAAAAAAAAAACAAACCACTTTAGTTCTTCCAGTCAACAATCTTCACATTTTAGTCTTTTGTGCTGTGGAGTTTAAAATTTTTATTTTTTGTATATCTTACATAAGGATTATCTCCTCATGGTGGGTGTGATGCTTCTGGAAATATCTCCACCATTCTCCGAAGCTGTCCCCCTGGCAGGAGCACATAGAATCCCATTATTGATCTTTCTTTGTATTGATCATCACTCTTCTTAACTAGTAGGTTGCAGGTCAAAGTCCTTTTTTTATCCCCTCTCCCTCCCTTCCTCTACCAAGTCTCTTACCCTATAGCATGAATGCATTTATCAAATTGCTTTCTTGTAAGTGGGTTTTTCTTTGGTGCATCTCTCTGCTAGGTGGTGTTGGGAAGGAGGAGTGGGAAAATAATAGAAGAGATATTGAAGAGGCATCAGTACTTTGACCACCTTATAGGTCAGTTAGCTAAATGTCTGGGATGGAGGTAGAGTTGTGCAATCTTGGTAGGTGATCCCCTGATAAAAGGGGCAAGTATGGGTTCATTGTTTAAAAGGCCAAGTACATTTTCAAAGATGACTGGAATTCAGAATCATCTGGCTGGTAAACTCTGCTCCAGAGTTCTAGCCAGCTACTACCTACTGCTACTCAAAGTGTGGCCTGAGAACTGTTACTGGTTCATGACAGAAATTGAGAACCAGCACTTAGAAATGTTTTAAGCAATATGTCATTGCTGTGACATTCAAGAATATGATCCTGTTAAATGGTATTGATTGGTTCAATTGTTGTCAAATTCACATAGCAAATTGCACATGGCGTGAGCTGCATTCTAGATATACCCAGTAGGACTGGGGCAGATTAGATGGTATAATAAAGTTACTCCTTAGCCACAGTGTAAGAAGCATTTTGGCAAACTCAAGCTTTTCAAGAATTTTCTCCCTTCAGCTATGTTAGACTGAAATGGGAAGGAGGAGAACCAGGGCACAGGAGAATAATGAGCACTTACTAAGTGCTAGACTGGGTGCCAAGCATTTATCTCAACCAGCATAACTTATGCGACTGCTATACTCATGCCATTCTACTGCTACGATTTCCACTCCTAGAACCTGGGGAATAGGAGGCATATGTAGTAGCTCAGTGGTAGACTTCTGTCCTGCACGGCTGCCGGGTGAGCCTCAGCTTCAAGTCTTTCTGGTTCATGGGAGTCTGTCATTGATTTGGATCCTGCTCCCCACTCCTTGCTTTGGTTTTCCCTGTGTGGGCCTCTGGCTCTGCCTGCCCCCTTGGCTGACTGATTCACAGGGTTAGAGAGAGGTGGGGATGTCCTGTGAGGCTAGCGGGTGGGAAACCAAGAAGGAAGAGCCAAGACAGGAAAAGACGTTGGGCAGGAGCCCTGAGGAGCAAAGGAGAGCTTGGCTGGAAGCCATTCTTTAAGGAAAATGTTGTAGCAACTGCGGTAAAAAAGTAGAAATTTGGGGGAAGGGAAAAATGTTAAAAAAAAAAAACCTAAGTGTAAGGCCATCACTTTCTCTCTTTCTTCACGACCTTGGGAAGAAAATCCACCATCCTTTCCATGCTTTCAGAGTGAGACCGGTATTTTCCTTTTGCAAAAGTGGACCTGGGCAAGAGCAGCGCAGGCTGCCCCGCCAGGTTGAATGACATTTGGACAAACCAGAGCTCTTCAATCTTGGTCCCAGCTGGTATAACCTGGGCTTGTTTACATCAGAGGAAGAGAAGCCTGGTAATTTTCTCTTTGGATCTTTAAGTTAGGATCGGCAGGAATGGAGTCTACTCTCTTCCCACGGATTAACCCTGAGGATGTTTTAAGAGTGTCCTCTCTCTCTGATCCACCCATATGTCACCTAAGGTTTCCCTGGAGAAGTCTGATTTTTAATTAGTATCGTCATTGCAGAGTTTCCCAAATGGATTTATGCTAAACTCACTATCCTCTTTTGCATTGTTTTCCATCAGAGCAATTATTTTAATGACCTGCAAAGTGGTCTCATACTTAGAGATCTGAGGTTAGTGTCCCTTAGGAAGAAGTGAGGCTACCCCAGGCTTTGCCTTTAAGTTCCTTCTGATTCACTGAGGGACCCAGGGCTCCAACAGCTCATCTCAAATGTTGGTCATTTACAATCACATAACAAACCAATACTTTCAGGGAAAAGTCTCCTGTACATAAATCCTCCTACATCTATACGCCAGGTAACAGTCCTGACAGCTCTTTACATCTTTCAGGTATGTTGCTAGGTCTGGGCAGTACAATATAGAATATTTAGGGAACTGTTTTGAGAGATTCTTTCCCCCCTGAGATGCATAATTTGCAGGCTGGGGAAGACATCAGTCTTTTGTAAGTCTGAGATTTTTTCAATTTAAAATGAAATATTTTGCTTCTGGGGACTCTTCTCCAAGGAATTGTAAAGTGCCCTTGTGTCAATGTGCAATTTATTCCAGGAGAGCTTGGTCTTGGGAGCATTGCAGTGGCTGGAAATTCAGAAACTTCTGTTTCAATTCCAACTTCACCAATGACTCCTGTGTGACCTTAGGGAAATTAGTTAACCTCCTTGGGTTTTATGTGCATCGGAATGAGGATCAGACTATTACCTCATAGTCTGGGCTCACGACTCAATAAGGAGCTGAGACCCAGAGGGATCCCCAAGTGAAGGTTGCTGAAACCAGGCTTGTTCTCCAACATGCAACAAGCCCTTGTTCAGTTAAGAAGGGCACAATTACTAATTCCATCAGCCTGCAGCCCATTGGGAGGCTTATTACACACAGACAAGAACTTACATTCAACTTACATTTTCCTTTTTTTTTTTTTTGTGAATCAAGGACTTAACCCAAGGGCCCTTAACCACTGAGCCACATTCCCAGGCCTTTTTATTTTTAGACAAGTCTCACTAAGTTGCTGAGCCTGGCCTCAAAACATGTAATCCTCCTGTCTCAGCCTCATGAGAGGCTGGGATTACAGGAATGTGCCACTATGCCTGGCACAATTAAAATAAAAAAAACCCCAATTTTTGATATCCTGGGGAAGGTGGGATTTATTATCTTCACAATTCTACTGAATCAATGGGCAGGGAACTTAAAAGCTGTGCTGAGTTACTTGATAGATTCTGTAGCATGTAGTCACATGGTGAGATAATTTCCTTGGTACATTTACATTTTTAATATAAATTACACGTTGGAAGTGTCTTCTAGAATCAGACTGACTGGGTTTAGTCCTGGAATCTTGTTCTATTGCTCAATGAAGACCCTTAGGCAAGTTACTTATCTTCCCTAAGTCTCATACATCTTATTTGTAAAATGGGGATCATAAAGGTACTCACTTTATAGTGTTGTTTTGAGGATTAAATGAAATAGTATACACGAAATACAAGATGTTTAGTACACAGTTCTAGTTGTATAGTAAATTTCCAATTTTATTTTCTGGTATGTGGATATATCATAAAGTTATACTTAGAACAAATTATAGTTCAGAAGTAATATATTGTATGTATAACACATTAGTCTTGATAAATCAAAAATACAAAAAGGAAAATATAAGAATGATTTTTAAACTTTCTACTCAAAATTCCTGTTGACACTTAAAAAAAAAGATTAGTATGGTTAAAAATGACAAAGTAGAGATATACATAGCCTTCTCTATAAAATGGTAAATGTGAAATTTCCCTTTTATAAACCAATTCCTACTAATAACTGTTATGGTTATTTCCAGAAAAATGTTCACATTACCACTTGTAGGCATTTACTTTTTTTTTTTAGAAATAAGGATTGAGCTCAGGGGTGCTTAACCATTGAGCAACATCCTCAGCATGTTTTTCTGATTTTCTTTTTATTTTCATTTTTAAATTGTGAGACAGGGTCTCACAAAGCCACTTAGGGCCTCACTAAGTTTCTGAGGCTGGCTTTGAACTTGTGATCCTCCTGCCTCAGCCTCCCAAGTCTCTGGATTACAGGTGTGCACCACCATGCCCGGTAATGTTTTTACCCATATGATAACATCTTAACCACACTGCCCTGTACTTAATGTTTTTCTCCAATTCTACTTCTAAGAGTTCTTTCTACAGTTGGATCTGCTGAATTCTCTTTAGTGTCATCTTAGCATTCCACATCAGATCATGTATTATAATTTATTTCTATGGATGACACTGGGTTGTGTTCAGTTGGGGATGATTGTCTATAATTTAATTGTGCTTCAGTGAATAACCCCATACATATGCTTTGAAGAATTTTTACAAGTGAATCAGTAAGATAATTTCCTAGCTGAGGACTTGCTGAATCACCTAGTTAATAGTTTTAAGAGTTATTTATAGATCCTTCTCTACCAATTTACTCTTCTAGAGGCTGTACCCCAGGCCCTTGTGTGCAGCAGGTATTCTTTAATTGAAATCATTATAAAGATTAAAAAATGACATCTTGTGTTTGTATTTTTGCTGAGTATGGTTCTGCACAATCATCCCCAACTGAAAACAACCCAGTGTCATCCACAGAAATAAATTATAACACATTAAATAAATTATAATACTCATAATAAAGTTTTTTTTTGGGGGGTGTAGAAGACAGCTTTATTTACTTATATGCTGTAACCAATTTACTCGACTAAATTACAAATTAATACACTTTACCAAAAAAATTCAAAAACTTAATAACAGCATTTTCCCCTTGAGATGCATGTCCTTGTGTACATGAAAGCATCTTGCTAATCCTATTTGTTTTTTTTTTCTTTAATTTTTATTGTTGGTTGTTAAAAACATTACATAGTTCTTGACAAATCATATTTCACACTTTGATTCAAGTGGGTTATGAACTCCCATTTTTACCCCGGATACAGATTGCAGCATCACATCGGTTACACATCCACTGTTTTACATATTGCTATACTAGTGTCTGTTGTATTCTGCTGCCTTTCCTATCCTCTACTATCCCCCCTCCCCTCCCCTCCCATCTTCTCTCTCTACCCCATCTACTGTAATTCATTTCTCCCCCTTGTTTTTTTCCCCTTTCCCCTCACTTCCTCTTGTATGTAATTTTGTATAACCATGAGGGTCTCCTTCCATTTCCATGCAATTTCCCTTCTCTTTCCTTTTCCCTCCCACCTCTCACCCCTGTTTAATGTTAATCTTCTTCTCATGCTCTTCCTCCCCACTCTGTTCTTAGTTACTCTCCTTATATCAAAGAAAACATTTGGCATTTGTTTTTTAGGGATGCGCTAGCTTCACTTAGCATAATCTGTTCTAATGCCATCCATTTCCCTGCAAATTCTATGATTTTGTCATTTTTTAATGCAGAGTAATACTCCATTGTGTATAACTGCCACATTTTTTTATTCATTCATCTATTGAAGGGCATCTAGGTTGGTTCCACAGTCTTGCTATTGTGAATTGTGCTGCTATGAACATCCATGTAGCAGTGTCCCTGTAGCATGCTCTTTTTAGGTCTTTAGGGAATAGACCAAGAAGGGGGATAGCTGGGTCAAATGGTGGTTCCATTCCCAGGTTTCCAAGAAATCTCCATACTGCTTTCCAAATTGGCTGCACCAATTTGCAGTCCCACCAGCAATGTACAAGTGTACCCTTTTCCCCACATCCTCGCCAGCACTTGTTGTTGTTTGACTTCATAATGGCTGCCAATCTTACTGGAGTGAGATGGTATCTTAGGGTGGTTTTGATTTGCATTTCTCTGACAGCTAGAGATGGTGAGCATTTTTTCATGTACTTATTGATTGATTGTATGTCCTCCTCTGAGAAGTGTCTGTTCAGGTCCTTGGCCCATTTGTTGATTGGGTT
>NW_026000093.1:21653528-21654255 GCF_001458135.2 Marmota marmota marmota
GGCTCTGCTCTGCCCCTACTCCAATTGGGGTGACGTGTGTACCACGCCGGCAGGCCACTGGGCCTGATCCGCCGGACTGTCGCAGGTCTGCCTACCTTGCAGGCGCGGGCGGTGGCTCTGCCCTGTGCCTCCTACCACACCCACGGACCTCTGGGCCTGTCTGCCGGTCGGTCGCAGGTCTGCCTACCATGCGGGCGCGGGTGGCAGCTCTGCTCTGCCCCTACTCCAATTGGGGTTATATGACTACCACGCCGGCGGGCCGCTGGGCCTGTTCCGGGCGCGGGCGGTGGCTCTGCTCTGCCCCTCTGGCTTGATGACAAAGTGAGAGAGACTTGGGTGTTTGTGACTCACTTTCTTTACCAGGAGACCAACTGTTTCTGTTGCCTCTGGTATCGATGAAGTTCTCTCCTCCGCCGTTTTCTGATGACATCAGATCTCTGCCATGTTGGTATCCCATGCGAATGGCAGCATTTCGTTCCCTTTGCCGGGTGACCAAAGCAACGGGGGTGAGTCCTGACCGGCCCTCACAAGCCCCGTCTCAGTCCTGTTGCCACTGCCTATGAAGGCTCGGTTGGTATTTACCTCCACAGTATTCAGCAGGACCCGGACCGAGAAGCAGTTTCCGCAGGTTCTTTATCCCTGGGCCAGAGCAGTTCCGGGAGCCAGAATTCGGCCGCTCCGTGCTCGGTAGGCAGACCTGAGACGGAGTGGTCGGCGTCTCTCAAGG
>NW_026000093.1:21657152-21677406 GCF_001458135.2 Marmota marmota marmota
CTGAGTAATTTGTCTGCGAGCCGCAGGCGAATGGCAGCCTGAAATTACCTGTTCTATGGCTGAATGAGCTGCGGTCAGTCGAAAACAGGGATGGTGACGTCAGCTCTCCAAGATGGTGGCCGCTGGCTTCCTCTGTGGTCTGACTGGTGTGGAGAACCGAATTGGACCACTTCCTTCCCCCATCTCAAACCCAGAATTCAGCACTGAGCACGGTGATTGCACAGCTGGCAGAAGCCCGCAGAAACTGCAGCGCTGTGTCTTTGCGTTGCTATCTCCTCGTTTCCCAGCGCGCCGCAGACTCTAGCCGCTGGGCGATTTGCTGAATAAGCAGCGTGACCCTCCGTGCGGACAAATCTCTCGTGTTTGAGCCCCCGTAGCTGATCCTCGTGCGATGGAAATCCTTCCTCTAAGTTTTGGAGCACCCCAATTTTGCTGGAAATTCCTAACAAGATAGCTTTTAGCCGTTCTAACTCGTCATTCTCCTGCACAGTGACGTGGTACACAGGGGTAATGCTCTCCCTTCGCCTCCATCGTCTCAGCATTACCCATTTTTTTCATATATTTATTTGTTGACTGACTGTATATTCTCTTCCGAGAATCATATGTAATTTTAATTATATCTTGGGATCAAAAATTGTTTAGGAGACAGACAAAATTGTGTTTGCTTGCCCTGCATCTATTTCCCCTTCTGCAAATAGCATCTAGATCTTCCTTTTGGATAACAGCTATTTTTACTTCATTCATTTGAAGTGTGTTTAGGCTAGGACACATGACTGGATGTTCATCAGAAGTCCTGCATCCTGCTGGCTACAGTACATCATATGACTCACAATTGAGGAATAGGAGCCTTTCCTGTGACTGCCATATCCATTTGAAAAGAAGTACACTCATCCATCAGGACCCCTCAAGGATACCAAAATTCATAGATGCTCAAATCCCTTGTATAAAATATTGTGATGTTTGCATGTAACCAACACACATACCCTCATATGCTTTAAATCATCTCTAGATTAGGTTACTTTTAGTATCTAATACAATGTAGGTGTTATGTAAATAGTTGTTATACTGAATAGGTTTTTGTTGGTATTGTTTTCATTATTTCTTATATCTTACCCTTTTTTGGTACCAGAGATTGAACCCAGGAGTTCTCAACCACTGAGCCACATCCCCAGCCCTTTTTTGTATTTTTATTTAGAGAGAGGTTCTCACTAAGTTGCTGAGCCTGGCTTTGAACTCTTGATCCTCCTGCCCCAGTTTCCTGAGTTACTAGTATTACAAGTGTGTGCTCCCAGGCCCAGCCCTTATTCTTTTACCTTTATTTTTTGATCTGCAATTGGTTGTATCTGAAAATACAATACCCATGGATACAGAGAGCGGGCTGATCTCTCTCCCACTATGCTGCAGTTGCGAAGAAGAATAGGATGCTACATTGTGACCTGTAGAAACTGAGTAGAAGAAGGCAAACTCTTATCACTAGTCGTCTTCTTTAACACCATAGGTGCAGGCTTGATTTGAAACTTGCTCTCAAAGGATGTGCTAGCCGAACGTAAGCAAGGGAAGGAAGAAGAAATGCTGAAATTCAAATAATCCCAGCAGAGCTATGAATGCCAGACAAAAGTTGATTCAGAAAGGGGACATGAGGACTTGCTTTGAGTAGTTGTACTAGAGCCTCTAGATTGCGAACTGGCCGAGTCCTAACAGGGGACTGGTTTAATAAATGTAAGGCTTTAGCCTACAGTCTTCCTATATATGTGACTCAATGTGCTTAAGAGTCCCTTTTGGTAAAGTCACCTACATTGATGACTACAGAAGCACTTGAGGGGAAGCCGTCTCTATTCCCCACATCCCTCAGGTGTTTTGCCCTCCCTTTTCTGGATTAATTGGGAATAGGGGATTTGACATCATCCCACGTGAGAGGGTGAGTCCTACTGCATTACACGTATTTCCATAACCAAGGTTCAAGACTGAAAACATGTAAATCCGGGACTTATTTCACAATGCTGCTTACTCTTGGCCTTGAGCACCAGCTTATGATCATATTCCTTTTGGCAAGCCAGAAGTTCAACTTTCAGTAAGAAGAGTTAAGTGGTGAAAATGTGTAAGATAAACTCATAAAATTAGGTT
This sequence comes from Marmota marmota marmota, assembly GCF_001458135.2. NCBI lineage: Eukaryota > Metazoa > Chordata > Mammalia > Rodentia > Sciuridae > Marmota > Marmota marmota. Next base: position 21,659,277 of record NW_026000093.1, read on the forward strand.
TCTGAAACAGGAATTAGCTAAGTGAAAAAGCATAAAATCAGCTCATAGTCAGAGTAAAGCTAGTAATTTATATCCACTTAAAAATGTTTTAAATTTTTTTACAGTGTGATAGTAGCAAGAGTGACAGATCAGCAAAATTCAAACCATGTAATAAAACCAGCCACAATGATTACACAGGAAAGTTCACTAAGTGTAGATCAAAATGATTTTCTCTCTTCAGGATGAACTCATTATAACAGTCAGACCGGAACCATATGGGTTCCATTCAGACCAGGAGAGCCATGGACTCAATTAGAAGGGAAAAGCTACAGGGCCTTTTCTGCCCCGGGGATCTTTGGCTACTGCCTGAGAGATGAAGCTGAGAACAAGAGCACCACATGTCCACTGTCGTTTGTAAGTCCATCTAATTTGATGAGAGCCACTGTCCCAAATTCCTCTTTCCCTCTTTCTTAGTTTCCTGAGGCTATGTTTAAATATCATTTGGCATTATTTGGAGCGAAAGATTTTAAATACATGAATTTTTTAGGCCATTCTGGCACCCAGATTTTACATTTCATTTTATCAAGGAACATTCTAAGTGGTATTTTTACTTTGTTATAAAAAATTAGTCGTCATTGGGACTTACTATGATTCTATGTGTGAATACAATTCTGTGACCACATGCTAGCCTGAATGTCAGGCTGTCAGCTATAACTTGTGGGCTGTTGTGACTGCATCCCTGAGCCACCATGGCTCCTTCTAGTTCAAATTCTTAAATATGAAGTGGTGATATATCATAGCCCTATGAGTCAAGCAGGGGACATAGGTTTTTCAGCAATATCTGGACCACAGTGTGTACATTAAACAATGAGAAGATTCCTGTGCTGGATGTACAATTCAGTTAGATAACCCAAAAGTATACTCAGTGATTGGCTTTTCAAGATTTTGCAAATAGAATTTTTTCCCCTTCCTGGGCTAGTTTTCCTTCTTTCTCCTTGACTCCTACCTTAGTCCATTTTCCTTTTCTGTTATTGTAATAGGATGCCTAGGACTATGTGAATTATAAAGAAGAGAAGTTTATTTAACTTACAGTTCTACAGGATGAAGTCCAAGATTTGATGGTCTGCATCTTTCAGGGGCCTCATGCCACATCATAACATGTCAGAAAAACAGGATAAGTAAGCATCTGGGGAAGAGACAAAACATGAGGGGTGGCTTTGCTTTGTAACAATCCAAAGTTACAAAAAGTCATCCAGTTTCATGAGAAAGGCATTAATTCCTCTTACTGACCTAATCATGTCTTAAATGCTCTACCATCTCCCAACACTGTTGCATTGGGGACCAAATTTCAACAGAAGTTTTGGAGGGGACAAATCATATTTAAACTAGAGTAACTGGCTACTTCCTGTTCATCCTTTTGATTTTAGTCACTTCCTTCGGGGATCTTTGGTTATTCCTCTGCTAGGTCTCCTTTGCCCCCACAACACTCCCAACTTCCTCATTTAATGCACCATTTTAGTGCAATCTCTTATGTAATGTCTGTGTGTTTTGGCAGACTCAAGACAGACTGTGGCCTGTGCGTCAAGTTCTCCCTAACACTGGTGTATAGTGGGCGCTTTATAAGCATTTATTTCATGAATGAACAACTATAAGTATAAAGTCACTTCTATTTTATGACTTTGCCCTACAAGTAGCAGGAAATGAAAAGTCAGTCACTCTGGGGAGTCCCTTCTCTTTCCTGGATGTGCATAGAATCTGTATGGTGAGAATCTGTATGTTACTTAGAGAAATGGGGAGTGCTTCTGGCTTTCAGTCTCTCATTGTTATCACTAGTATTCTAATTGTTCAGATGCTTATGCTGCCTCCAAAGTGGGCATTTCTGCTTCTTGTAGGTCAAGAAAGACCCAGGGAAATTTGGCAGACCTGGAACCTGTGATGCCCTCACAATTATTGCCTCTGAAGTCTTGCCATGCCCTGTGGGATCTCATCATCTCTGTTCTTTTCTGTACTGTGCAGTATTTTTGTTATGGTGGATAGTAAACCATTGAAATCAGTGTTTAGAAGTGGGACTTTTGGGAAGTGACTGGATCATGAAGGCTGTTGACCTCATCAGTGGATTAATCCATTGATAGCTGAATGGGCTACTGGGAGGTAGTAGAAGCTATAGATGGTGGGACATGGTTAGAGGAAGGATGTCACTAGGGGTGTGTACTGGAAGGGTGTTTATTGTCTCTTGCCTCTCTCTCTTTCTCTTTCTTTCTCTTTGCTTCTCAGCTGCCATGAGCTGAGACTCTTTTCTCCACCAAATACTTCTGCCATGATGTTCTGCCTTGCCTCTGGTCCAAAGCAATACAGTTGGCCAATCATGGACTGAAACCTTTGGGACCATGAACCAAAATAAGTCCTCCTCTAAGTTGTTCTTCTCAGGTAATTGTCACAGAGATGAAAAGATGACCAACACAGTCTCATTTTCTCTTATTTCCTTTGAAGTTACTTGCTTTCTCCCTTCCCTCTTACTGATTGTCCCTGGTTGTTCTTAGAAACAAAGACTCAGAAAAACAAAAGCCAGGGAAGATGTTTCACTCTAACAGTTGCTGCATCCCAGATTGCTCTTAAGAGAAGATAGTTCAAGGTCAAGTCATTTTTTTAAAAAAATTGGAAAAGAGAAAAAAGAAAAAAAAAAAAAAACAGACACTCTAAATGTAAATTAGTATAAAAAAGAGGCAGCACTTCACCCTGATCCCCAAACCAGGCAAAGACACATCAAAGAAAGAAAACCTCAGACCAATATTTCTAATGAACATAGATGCAAAAATTCTCAATAAAATTCTTGCAAATCAATACAAAAACATGTCAAAAAGATTGTGTACCATGATCAATTGGTATTCATCCCAGGGATGCAAGGTTGGTTCAACATACGGAAGTCAATAAATGTAATTCATCACATCAATAGACTTAAAGATAAGAATCATATGACCATCTCAATAGATGCGGAAAAAGCATTTGACAAAATACAGCACCCCTTTATGTTCAAAACACTAGAAAAACTAGGGATAACAGGAACATATCTCAACATCATAAAGTCTATCTACACTAAGCCTCAGGCCAACATCATTCTAAATGAAGAAAAATTAAAGGCATTCCCTATAAAAACTGGAAAGGGATGTCCTCTTTCACCACTTCTATTCAACATAGTTCTTGAAACACCGGCCAGAGCAATTGGACAGACTAAAGAAATTAAAGGAATATGTAGGAGAAGAAGAACTTAAATCAGCACTATTTGCTGACAATATGATTCTATACCTAGAAGACCCAAAAAGCTCCACCAGAAAACTTCTAGAACTAGTAAATGAATTCAGCAGAGTAGCAGGATATAAAATTGACACCCATGAATCAAAGGCATTTCTGTATATCAGTGACAAATGCTCTAAGAAGGAAATGAGGAAAACTACCCCAGTTACAATCTCAAAAAAAAAAAAAAAAGATACTTGGGAATCAGTGAAAGAGGTGAAAGATCTATACAATGAAAACTACAGAACCCTAAATAGAGAAATCAAAGAAAGCCTTGGAAGACGGAAAGATCTACCTTGTTCTTGTGTAGGCAGAATTATTATTATCAAAATGACCATACTACCAAAAGCACTATGCAGATTAAATGCTATTCTGATCAAAATCCCAATGGCAATTCCTCATAGAAATAAAAAAAAAAAGCAATCATGAAATTCATCTGAAGAATAAGAGACCCAGAATACCTAAAGCAATTCTTAGCAGGAAGAGTGAAGCAGATGGCATCACTATACCAGACCTTAAACTATACTACAGAGCAATAGTAACAAAAAAGCATGGTATTGGCACCAAAACAGACTGGTAGACCAATGGTACAGAATAGAGAACACAGAGACTAACTCACAAAATTACAATTATTAGACAAAGGTGCCAAAAACATGCACTGGAGAAAAGATAGCCTCTTCAACAAACGGTGCTGGGAAAACTGGAAATCCATATGCAACAAAGTGAAATTAAACCCCTATCTCTCACCATGCACAAAACTCAATTCAAAATGGATCAAGGACTTAGGAATACAACAACCAGAGACCAATAGAAGACCAATTTCTAATAGAAGAAAAAGTAGGCCCTAATCTCCATCATGTGGGATTAGGCCCCAACTTCCTTAATAAGACTCCTATAGTGCAAGAATTAAAACCAAGAATCAATAAAAGGGATGGACTCAAACTAAAAAGTTTCTTTTCAGCAAAAGAAACAATCTGTGAGGTGAATAGAGAGCCTACATCCTGGGAGCAAATTTTTATCCCTCACACATCAGATAGAGCACTAATTTCTAGGGTATATAAAGAACTCAGAAAGCTAAGCACCAAAAACAACAACAAAACAAAACAAAACAAAACAAAACACACACAAATAACCCAATCAACAAATGGGCCAAAGATCTGAACAGACACTTCTCAGAAGAGGATATACAATCAATCAACAAATATATGAAAAAATGCTCATTATCTCTAGCAAATCAAAACTACTCCAATATTTCATCTCACTCCAGTCAGAATGGCAGCTATTATGAAGACAAACAACAATAAATGCTGACAAGGATGTGGGGGAAAAGGTATACTCATGCATTGCTAGGGAGACAGCAAATTGGTGCAGCCAATATGGAAAGCAGTGTGGAGATTCCTTGGAAATATGGGAATGGAACCACCATTTGACCCAGCTATCCCTCTCCTTAGACTATACCCAAAGGACTTAAAAATAGCATACTACAGGGACACAGCCACATCAATGTTTATAGCAGCACAATTCACAATAGGTAAACTGTGGAGCCAAACTAGATGCCCTTCAGTGGATGAATGAATTAAAAAAATGTGGCATATATACATAATGGAATTTTACTCAGCAATAAAAGAGAATAAAATCATGGCATTTGCAGGTAAATGGATGGCGTTGGAGAAGATAATGCTAAGTGAAGTTAGCCAATCCCAAAAAGCAAATGCCAAATGTTTTCTCTGATATAAGGAGGCTGTCTCATAGAGGGGTAGGAAGAGGGAGCATGGGAGGAATAGATGAATTCTAGATAGGGAAGAGGGGTGGGAAGGAAAGGGAGGGGGCAGGGGATTAGCAAGGATGGTGGAATGTGGTGGACGTCATTATCCAAAGTACATGTATGGGGGGATCCAACATGGCGGCGAGAGGGGAGGCAGCGCTTTCAGTACCTCCTCAACAACGGGGTCAGAGAGACGCATGGATACATGGATACGCTTAGATTCGACCTGCTGAGAAACTCCTAGCAAAATTCCACTAAAGAGAGACCGGCCNGGTCTATTCCCTAAAGACCTAAAAAGAGCATGCTACAGGGACACTGCTACCATCGATGTTCATAGCAGCACAATTCACAATAGCAAGACTGTGGAACCAACCTAGATGCCCTTCAATAGATGAATGAATAAAAAAATGTGGCAGTTATACACAATGGAGTATTACTCTGCATTAAAAAATGACAAAATCATAGAATTTGCAGGGAAATGGATGGCATTAGAACAGATTATGCTAAGTGAAGCTAGCGCATCCCTAAAAAACAAATGCCAAATGTTTTCTTTGATATAAGGAGAGTAACTAAGAACAGAGTGGGGAGGAAGAGCATGAGAAGAAGATTAACATTAAACAGGGGTGAGAGGTGGGAGGGAAAAGGAAAGAGAAGGGAAATTGCATGGAAATGGAAGGAGACCCTCATGGTTATACAAAATTACATACAAGAGGAAGTGAGGGGAAAGGGGAAAAAAACAAGGGGGAGAAATGAATTACAGTAGATGGGGTAGAGAGAGAAGATGGGAGGGGAGGGGAGGGGAGGGGGGATAGTAGAGGATAGGAAAGGTAGCAGAACACGACAGTCACTAGTATGGCAATATGTAAATCAATGGATGTGTAATTGATGTGATGCTGCAATCTGTATATGGGCTAAAAATGGGAGTTCATAACCCACTTGAAGCAAAGTGTGAAAGATGATATATCAAGAACTATGTAATGTTTTGAACAACCAACAATAAAAAAAAAACAAAGTACATGTATGAAGACACAAATTGGGTGTCAACATACTTTATATACAAACAAGATATGAAAAATTATGCTGTATACATGTAATAAGAATTGTAATGCATTCAGCTGTCATTTATTTTTTTTTAATCAATAGAAAAAGAAAAATTATCATGTGGTTAGTGTTGATTTCATATCCCCACCCCACAGAATCACTGGAATGCTGAGCAGGCTGTTCTATCCATTAGATGCCTAAGTCAATGAGACCCTACAAAAAAGTTGAAAATTGAATGAAAAATTAATTGGTTTTAAAATGAGAAAATTAAACTACAAATCTGAAACTCTTAATAAGTTCAATAAAATGTCTATAAATGTAATGTCTTGTCAACTTCATTAATTGCTACATTTAGAATCCATAACAACTTTACTACATTAAGGTGTGATTTTTCTTCTTAAGGTATCCCAAGTATTTATAATATTGCTGAGAAGGTGTAACTAAAAATAATTTAAATAAGTTTTCCAAAGACAGTTTTTCAAAAACAAAATTAAAAAAATCTTTTGATTTTTTCCAAAGCAAAATGATATTTAATATGAGGATGTGAAACTATTTTAGTATATTTGATATGAGAGGGAATCCTTGAATTTCCCCAATTCCTAGGTTTCTTGTACTTCCAGATCTGGCTTTCCTGGCAATGTCCTGATGATTTCTGAATTCTTATTTTGAGAGGGCAATTTTTCATGCTAACTCCACAGAGTTAGTACAGACTTCACTGATTAAAGGCATAATACCTAATATTTCTGGGGCACACTCACAGAGATGCCTATCATTGAAGCATCTTGAAATGATGTGAATAGCGGTGGTGACAATGATGGAGTGAAGTTTAGAGATTAGGTTAGATTCCCTGAGCTTCAGACTCCAGCCTTGACATTCTTGGTGGTTGCCACCTTTCCCTCATGTTTGAAAACTTGCTAGAGCTACTCACAGAACTCAGAAAAGTACTAAATTTGTGATCACAATTTTATTACAATGGAGACAAATTATAATCATCCAAATGAGAAGCTGCATAGGGCAGTGTTTGGGGGAACCCCACACACGAAGCTTCTGTGTCATCTGTATGCACCACCCTCTTGATGCACTGGTGCTACCACCACACAGGAAGCTTACCAGAGCTTAGTGTCCAGAGTTTCTATCAAATCATAAGCCCCATTCTGAGGCATCTCATAGCAAAAACTCAGGTGTGGTTGAGGTGAGGTACCTAACATGAATAACACACACCCCTGCATCTTGGGAAATTCCAAGGATTTAAAGGTTACCTCCCTGGGACAAAGGCCAGCCAAAATATTTGTTACTGCACACACACACACACACAATTAGATTATATATTAATCTTTATTACATTATATATACACATATATACACATATAATTATTTTATGTGTAACATGTACATTATATATATTACACACATTATATTTAACAAATACATATTGCTCAGAGAGCTGGGGGTGTCACACTCATTGAAATGTATTTAGGGCTCTCTCCCTACTTGAGCCACAATAATTTTCTTAGATTTCCTGAAGAGTAACCAACTTTGTAGTTTTCTTAAAGCCCTCTCTCTTGAGGACCTTGAGCTAATTTCTTGCAAGCCTGAGTTAAAGGACTTTTGAGGGATCCCATGAAGTGTCACTCACAGAGCCACACTTTCCTTGTCAGCAGTCCTTCCTCTTAAAGTCAGCTGTTCTCTCTTATTACCAAGCTCCTAAGTTTTCTTCCCTGTTTCTGCCAGGGGAGACCTGTCTAACAGATCTTAGAAACCAAGTTCTTGAGGGCTCTTCTCTGGCTTCCTAGAGCTTCTGAGGTGCTTGTGGAGTGTCCCATCCTCCTCTGGAATAACACAAATGAGGCCTTCGCAGGACTCTAACTAGGCAGGCAGTACCTCAGTGGTGTTACCACTAAGAGCTACATTTAATTTTTTATTATCACAAACAAAGCTGAAATGGACACTCCTTACACATGAACTTGGGGAATGCTTCTGGGATTTCTTATAATAACTTAGTTTCTAAGGAGTGATCATCATCTCTAAGGCATGAACCATGTGAGATAAATAATTGTCCCCTTTTTTTTTCTTCCCTTTCTACTCCTCCATTTCTCTCTCTCTAAATTCTATACTCCATCATCATCATTATCATTATCATCATAGCAATGAATCTGGTAAGAATTTCATTTAATTTATGCAATTCTTTTAAGTTTTTTTTTCTTCTGAAAATTCTACTGTTAACAGCAGGCACACATATAAGAAAGGTGATAAAAATAATGAAAAATATTGTTAAACTGATGTTAATTTTATAATTATATTAATATTGAAATCTAGTAGATAGCCAGACTAGGAGTCAAAATGTTAGAACAGAATAGTGTTAATATGGGTAAAACTTCTTCTATTAAGTAGCAAGTTTCATTATAGATCCAGGAATAATACAAGCCATATTAGAATTCTTTCATTCTGCAAATTTCAAGTAAAGTGGATGTCTGTTAAATAATTAATGGGAAGACAATATGAAAAAATATGATGTGGGAGTTAAAACAGTTAAAATAAAATTCTGTGTCTGCTTTTTACTCTCATTTAAAGTTGGGCAAGTCACCGAACCTCTCTTTGTCTTACTTCTCATTCAATGAATAGGACCATCAATTTCATGGGCACTCAAAAGTGGCGCTCCAAATCCTATTTCCCCACTGTGTTATGGTACTGGAGATCTGCTCTGCTGAAAGCCTTTTCATTCTGATAAAGTGTTCAAAATCAACTCACACATAATGGAAAATATACATGCTTTTTGATTATTAGATATGCTTTGTGTCTTGACTGTTCAGCAAGAGGGGTCCTGTGTGTTGTGTGACCTGGCATACAGCGACTCCTTTTCTCTCACCAGGAGACTTAGGCTTTGTCTACAGTAGGTGTTGGAACTGAAAGGGGCTGAGGGGGCAGTCATGCTGCTGGGTCTAGTGGAAGCTAATTAATAAGTGAAGGAAGATGGACCATAGATAAAGGAGGTATATAAAACATTGAATTTGTGCTGTTTAGGATATTTTTTTAAGTCTGTCACTTCAGTTGCCCCTGAAAAAACTGAGTTTGGAGGCTGGGGATATATAGCTCCGTGGTAGAGTGCTTGCCTAGCACGTGTGAGGTACTTGGTTTGATCCTCAGCACCACATAAAAATAATAAAATGAAGATTAAAAAAAAATCTGAAACTGAGTTAGTAAAAGGTGACTCTAACTCCCGACAGTCTCAGATAGATTCTATACTTCACTATTTTCCTCCATCATCAACCTGTAGCATGCCAAACAGCTGTGAAAAAGGTGACTAAAACACCAGATCAAACTGAACTTGTGGAGCTGAGGATAAAATTTGGGCTGTGAATTTGAGCTATAAGAGACTCTCAGGTCGGATAGTAAATGAACTGGAAAAGAACACAGTCCCTTGAATCAGATTCTGGATGTAGATCATCCCTTGCATTTGATCCTTGTATGTTCCTGAATAGGCCATGTAACCTCTCACAGTCTCTGTGTTTTCCAGTGAAAAGCAAAGAAAGTAATAATGATAATTTCTTTTATGAGGCTGGTTGGACAATCAAATGAAATAATGCCAGTGAAAATTATACCACTGTAAATGGCTAATATTAAAAGCTATTGCTCCAGTTTTAATTGTTCTCCTTCATTAATATCCTTATAGCAGACTTCTTGTTATCTCTGATATAAAACCTCACATCCTTGGACTGTTCCCATGGCATGAAAGAATAGGAAGATCAGCCTTCCAGAGACGTCTGAAGCTTGAGGCAGCATCTGGAAATTTAAAATATGGAAATGGAACTGATTTATTTTAATACAATCATAGTAAAAGGAAAGCATTTATATCATTTCGAAATGAAATGTATCTGCATAAAAGCAGAGTTATATTTGTCATTCTTAACTAATTTCGGCTTGCCAAATATCTGAAATGTTATTCTGCCATTTAATATTTCCTAAAGGATCTCTACTTCTATTCAGTTTTATGAAGCCATATTTCATTGTAACCCAAATTGCAAGTTTTCTCTCCAACTTTTCATTCAAAGTGATAATAGCCAAGAAGAAGATTCTGAGAGTCAGATGGGTTGGTATGGGGAGGATGAGTGGGTGGGTGAGAAGAGGCCAAGTGTGTGTATTTTGTGTGTTTATAAAGCACCATCTGGGAACTTGCAGAAATTTGGGGCCATTTCATCAGTCTGCTTTCAGAGTGAGTATGGAGACTGACCCCTCTTTCCTGGAATATTCTGGTGAAGTACAATTTTCTCTGGAGATGTTAAAATTACCATTGGTGAGAAGTATGCTTATCTAATTTCATAATATAACAAGATCTTTCAACTTCTTAGAAATTCATATTGATTTTAACTAAATTATATTTAGGATGGGAGATAAGAAATTCTGATAAATAATTCTTATTTTTCTTGAAGATTTTTGTTATTGATTTTTTCCCCTCTATAGTCAGCAATTTTGGAAAAATAAAGAGAAGTACAATCTACCAAGAAAGACAGTAGAGCTGCCATTGTCTTTACCACCGGGAAGTAGTCCAGACAGCCACGGGGGCCTGGTTAGAAGTGCCTTGGGCTTGATAAGGCAGCATGCTATGCGGGGGAGGTGGGCTAACAGGGCCAGCTTGGCACTAGAATCTTAATCTGGACCCATCCAATGTGGATACTTCTATAAAATGACATCTAAGGGGGTTTTACATTTCAATTTTATTAAGACAACAAAGGATGAAAAGAAAATGAATTTATTCTATGAAATGCGGAATTATATGCTATTTACAGACAATATATAGCAATGTATTGCAAATTGTTTTCTGAAAGAAAAAAAAACTATTTGAGGAGATGCTTATTGAAACCAGGCTTCTTGGTTTTAATAAGTTGAGGAAACACTAGGTTAAAGTTGCCTTTCTCTTTGCAGCAAGACCCTTGGGCTCTTTAACATGCTAATGTGAATCCTAAAGCTACAAGCTGAAGATAATTTTTCTTTTGAGGAGTCACTCTTAGAAATGTAAGCACTTTCTAAAGCCACTTTTGTCAAACCCTGGGAGACTTTCTATACGGTTAAACAAATATAAACAATAATTATGGGTACCATACTATAGAGCTTTGGCATTAACTTTGAATTCCCACATCTGTTATGATTGGTAGAATGATGGGCTTGAAGCAGAGGAGCTATTTGGGTCCTCTTTAGATTTGGCTGTCTTTGTCCCTTGTTGATTTCTACATGTGTCCCCCTGCTCATGTCACTTGCTGCTGTGCATTTGCGGCATCTTTTATCAAAGCCTTTAACAGTAATTGCAGAGAAGCCTTAGTACCACACTCTGTTCTGGCCCTAAATCCAGACTTTTGTTACATAAAGAGCTTCAGTGATAATTTCTAAGGAGATTTTTCCTTATTCTGATGTATCCTGCAAAATGCCTATCACTATTCACTTAGGGATAATCTATTAGCATTAAATTCTGCAACTTTATGGGCTCTCTCTATCTGTGTCTCTCTGACTCTAAACCCTTGAGTCACTGAATGGATAAAGACTTACATAATTTTAAACTTCTCCCCCAAGCCATAACAGTGAAAACCTTTTAAATTAAAAAATAAAAAATAATTTGAGGACTTTGCAGACATCATGGGAGATATCAGTTCCCTTCTGGATATCTAAGTGGTATCTAGTCCTTGTCAACCACAGTTCCGGCATTCCTTTTGGCTTCCGGCAACCATTCTTCTTCTACCGGCACCTCAGTTTCTCCTGGAAGATTGCTTCAGGCCTGGTGGTCTTGGTGGATGATGTGCCAATGAGTAAGCTCTTGTTTCTCAGCCCTCACCCACTCTGCTCCATCTGGCTCTGTGATCCAGGGGCAGTGATCATAAATTTAGTTTCTTCTTGGTTAGCTGACTTCCTATGTCTAGAGGACACTAGAAGGAGACTAGCAGGCAGTAGGAGGAAGAAAGGATGTATTTCTTGCAGATGACTTGCTGCAAATTCCTGTCTGCAGAGGCCCAGGAGTGATGTTTCAGTAGCAGGGTGCTCCAGTGTCCAACTTCTCATGGCCCTTCTAGAAACAGGCTTAAGTGTGCCAGCAGTGGCCTGGCACAGCATCCCTCTTGAGGGGTCTGAGTATAGACTTCCAGGCCCTCCTACGAGTTTTTCAGATACAGCATCAGATAGATTCTGTTCCTTTCTTTGCAAGTTTTATTTCAGGGAGTATTGCTTCTCTAAGCTTCTAGATTCTGATGACCTGCCCTCTTTCTTTGGTTATGGCAACCTGGGTGATGATCAGTGCTTCCTGAAGTTACTGTTTCTGTTATCTTCAGCATTGTTATTTGATTTTTCAGTTTTCCAATTGCCTATATTAAAATCTCTCTGTTAAACTGCATGGCTTCTCTTTTGCTGAGCGTAGGTGAAGGCAGAGTAAGCCTTGGCGCCTGCCATCCCAAAAGCCCTGGATTCCAGTTGTCCCACCCTAGCCCAGCTGGAGTGTGTCCACAGACTAACCCAGGGCAGTCAAATGCTGTACTGGGCCTTTGAATCTGGAGTAGGCTGATAATAAATTATAGCTAGATCATGCTCACCTGAGCAGGGACCACCGACTTTACTCCTTCTTAGGGGGTATTTCCTAAGGTGCCTATTTCACAGACTTCTGGAGCTCCTTTGATGACTCCTTCTGCAGAAATCAAGTCTTGTGATTTTTCTAAAAATGTCCTCTATTTGCCATAGTCCTATTTATATGCCTGCAGCCAGGGAACACAAAGCCCAAATATTTTAAAATGTATTGAAAACTCAGTTTCTTCACTGCCATGTTTACTGTATGAATTAGTAACAAAGTTATTTTCAATTAAAAAAACCCAATAACTCTAGCCTCCTTTTAAGGGCCCACTATAAACAGGAAATCAGCTAAATTTGCATCATCCCTGCCCTAGTATCCCAAAGGATGGTGGAGCAGAGTGGATAAGGGCTAAGATAGGAGCTTACTAACTGGCCCATGGTCCACCAGGACCAACACCAGGCTTGAAATAATCTTTCAAAGGAAATTGAGGTGCTGATAAAAAGAGCATGGTTGCCGGAAGCCAAAGAAATATGGGAACTGTGGGAGACTAGAACTATTAAATGATGGTCACCAAATCCAAAGGCTAACTCTAATGAAGTAGTGCTAAGAGCTACACTGTGAAGTTCAGACTTCAAAAGAGCTCTTTTTCCAACAGTTAGCAAGAACAAACATTTCTGCACATAGCCTTTTAGCACCCTGTATATTTCTTTGGACTCCGTAGATCTGCAAAGTTAATTGAACATGCACTCTCCAATTATCCAATTTCTACATGAAGCACTCCTCAATTAAGAGACTCCCCCCATGGACCTGCAAGCATTTAGCATGCTTTTTGGTGAATTTGCTGCCTCTCTGAGTGATTAGCAGTAATGCATTCAGTTGTCTCAAGGAGCATGGGGACTCCCCTTTTAGACCTCCAATTGTCCTGTTTGCCACCCAGCCTTCATCCCATTATCTTTTCTGTCCAAAATAGGATATGTATACTTACCCATGGAGCTGAAGCTGTGCATCAAAATTTTCTTCTGAAGGGTCAGAGTCAGATGCAAGCCCTTATTTTTCTTCAAAGGACTAGAGGCAATGTGAGTAAATTTGGGTTCACATTGGTCCAATGGTTTCCAAATTTTCTTTTCTTTTTTTTTTTTTTTTTGAGAGAGAGAGAGAGAGAGAGAGAGAGAGAGAGAGAGAGAGAGAATTTTAATATTTATTTTTTTTAGTTTTCGGCGGACACAACATCTTTGTTTGTATGTGGTGCTAAGGATCGAACCCGGGCCGCATGCATGCCAGGCGAGTGCGCTACCGCTTGAGCCACATCCCCAGCCCAAGTTTCCAAATTTTCTTATGAATAAGAATTGCAAAAGGATCTTGGTAAATACAAATTTATGAGCTCCTCAGGAAGGACATATACTCTTCCTCCAATGGGGAGAGGAACTCAGAAATTTATATGCACCTCAACAGATTCATTTACCTGCAGGCATTTTGAGCAACAGGACAGTTCATTACTGGTTATTGCTCATGTGCAGTCTGAGAAGGTCCAGGACAATGTACAATGCTACCAAGATCACTATTGGTGAAATGTTTTCCTTATGCTTGCTTATTTTTAAATTTTGCACAGGATATGCCTAAAGGTATGATAACACGTGAAAATAAAGAATATTGATATGTCAGTAGAATTCTGAGATAAGAGAATACCTGGAATAGATGTCAAAATAAGAAAAAATTCTGTTTCTTCAATTTTAAAGATGGCCCTCCAAAGATCACATTTTTTCTCTTTATGTACAGATATGGCAGACCAGGGAAGTTGTTTACAATTTACTCTTTCATAAGTGAGCCAGCTCCTAGTCCATTCCTGTGTTTACCCTACCCTGAGATCCCTATGTCACTCTTAATTGTAAGTTTTTATCATGACCAAAGTCACTGAGTTTGTGTAGCCTATGGCTGGCGTTTTAGACAGCAAGGATAAAAATAAAAAGGAATATAATCATGAGCTTAGAAAAAGTAAAATAGCAGTATTCCACCAAATAGATTAGTAATTATACTAGCAGAGATAAAGGACAGACATGGCTTCAGGGGGTCCTTTTGATCTGTTCTTCATAGTGGATAAAAACTATAGTGTGTTCATATATGATTCTCAGTGACTTCTAGAAACTGCCTTTGTCACTGAAATACAGAGCAACCACAAAGTAACAAGAATCAGACAATTTTGTTCTTGTAGTAGCTGTTTCATGTCATTTACAAATTCAGGCCATTGAAACTGTCAAGGTAATTTAGTCACAAACTGGTCAGTTTCAAGCTCCAATGTTCCTTTTTTTGTAGGAAACAACAAAAATACATTTAAAAAATAGCCACAGCATTTATTTTCCACTTTCCATCTTGAAATGCATAGATGTCACTGCAAGGACTTGTCTTGATAACTGCTAAAATGTATTTCAGTTCTCACCAGAACATTGCAGCTTCTTCAATTAAAAGTAAGAATCTGCTAAAGTGAACCAGTTTCTCATTTTTCTTCCTCCTCCTCTTCCTCCTCCTTCTCTTTCTTCTTCTGGTACCAGAGACTCAACTCAGGGTGCTTAATCACTGAGCCACATCACCAGCCTTTTTTATTTTCTAATTTCAGAGAAGGTCTCATTAAGTTGCTGAGGCTGGCTTTGAACTTAAAATCCTCCTGTCTCAGCCTCCCAAATTGCTAGGATTACAGGCGTGCATTACCATTCTGACTCTTATTTTTTCTTGCTAACTCTTCTCTGAGAAAAAAAGACAAAGTTATTTTTATTTTTGGCATTCATTGGATTTTATGTACAATTCAATCACATAAATCTAGTGAGAACATTTTGGGTTATTTCATATCAAATCAGAAATTCCCTTTAGACAATTATTTATTGGCTATAGATAGAGATAATTGAAAGACTTTAATTCAATATATAGAACTTCTAGAGAAAGTTATTTACCACTATTAAGTGATTTGAACATAGCTGTTTTATTCTGTTGAGAAAAAAATGGGTAGAGCTTTCAGATATATTTGATCTGGGTGGGAACAAGGCACTGAGATCCACTAGCTTAGACATACAGGAGTCACATATTGAGTGGGGTACATTATCCCTGAACAAGATGAGGTCTCTGTTAGATATCAGTGAGATGGCCTTTGCTATAAGGACATGGAAGTCTGGTTAAGACTTGAAAAGTAAGTTTTTGTTTGTTTAAATTTAAGCTGGAAAAAATAGATTTTAAAAAATAAAAGATTGGATTATACAAAATGTCCCTCATCCATAAGCCTGTATATATATTTTTCCTATTTGACAGGTTAAGAAATCCAAAAAGTAGGTGTCTTCTCCATGATCAGAGAGTAAATTGAGGTCAGAATAAAGATTCCACTTTGTAGCCCCAATTGCTTTTTAAGCTTCCTGTTGTCCTGCTAGATCCCTCTGCTGTCTTGTGTACCTTGTGATGTTTATCTTGATCAGATCTGCCATACAGTCAGCTATGCACATGTCTGAACCTTCCACAGCAAAATCAATGCTTGGAAGGTGGAGTCAGTCCTTTGGTCCTGTATGTTACCAAAGAACTTGCACACTGCCTGCTCATTAAATGTGGAAATGAGAGAACTGCCTCTCAGAAGGCGGGAAAGGTAACAAGAACCAGCATAGAGTAGGGCACTGAGCATAGATGGCATCCGAAGCTCTCAGCTCTACTTCTAGCTCTGCCACTTATTAATGGGTGATTTGGAATACAAATAAGCCCCAGTTTTCTTATCCACAAAATGGGAATGCTTTAGTCCATGCTTTTTCCATAAGGACATCACAGGAGTCAACTGTGACCATAGAAAACATAACAGTTTGTGGATTAGCAGCTACTGGACGTAAATTATGGGAGAAGACATGGTGTAGCCAATAGAAAGAAAAATGAGCTTGGGAGAGAATCTCCAGCTCAGGTACTGGTTTGACTAGTTACTTATTTTGCTTCTATGTGTTTATTACTGAATTTTGCTGAGTCCCAACTTTTCTTTAGGATGAGGGGATTCATACCCGCATGCCTACTCAAATGAATTTATTCATATAAAAATAGAATGAGTTAGCATTTAACTGTGCCAGGCACGAGGGATATAGTGCTGAATTAAACCTCAACTGTCTTGCAATGGTGTAGCTTACAGCCTAGTGGAAGAAATAATAGATTAAAAAAATTACTTTTAAAGACATTCTAGATAAATTTTTATTTACCTATCTATTTTTCCAGATTTTTCTTGGTACATTGTAATTATACAGAATAGTGGGATTTGTGGTTACATATTGCACAGGTACAGGATATAGCAATATAATTTGACCAATATCATTCCCCCATATTTCCCCTTTCTCTGTTCTCCTCCCTCTAGATAAACTTCTAGAGTCAACCATTTATCTTATTCTGTGGTCCCAAGTGTTCCAAATATAAGCAAAAGTCTCAGTAATTTCTGGATTGCTATTCAGAGAATACATGAAGTTGGCTTTAAAAAAAAATACATGAAGTTGGATTTCCATGTTTACTTGTAAAATACATGGGAAAATCTCTAGCAGAGTGTTTCAAATGTTTAAGAATAAATAGACATGAAGATACCAGATCAGATTCTCCACATGTGTAAAGGTACATATATTTTTATTGAAGTTACAATAATGTAAATAAGAATAAAGAGAGAGACTGTATACATACATTTTGTCTGTTGAATGTACATGCTTCAGTTTTATAATACCTCACATAAATTAAGTTTGCTTAAAGATGCAATAAACAGAATTAGTTAGCTAATTTTGTATGCTGCCAGTCGAGGACCAGAACATACTTAAAAGGAAAATGATATAAATAAATACAACTTAAATTATTCTGAAAAAGTCAAAAACCTACCACAAATTGAGTCCTTATTTTAAATATTAAATTAAAACCATGTAAAACAAAACTCTTACCGGATATGATGGGCCCGTTCCTCATATAAACTGACAACCAGTGTCCCTAGCATTAGCATTATAACCACTGACAGTCTATCAGAACACAATAACTACATTAAAGACAAGGAATTGCTTATATTGCATTCCTGGGGCCTGAACATAGGGGACTACCTCTTAGGATTCATTTTAGATTAGGGATGCTAAACCTGTGCTATGTGATGTGCTCAGCACTGTGCTTCAAAACAAACTTGTTTAAAAGGTTTTCAAGTTAGTGAGTACATCACTCTCGGTCCTGTCTGGTGCTTTGGAAACCATGCTGCATTTTGAATGTGATCTCTTTCACTTAATCTTATTTTCAGATCATTAAGAGAACCAATATTTAGAAACTGTATAAACTCTTGGTCTTTAGAAGTCATTGGCCTGATACTCTCCTGTATAAAAGAAATGTCTCACAGTGTGATGCTTCAAAGGCAAATGCTCATCAAAAAGTAGGGAAACTTCATAAAATGTTAGCAGTTCCTCAATTATTCTTCCTTAAATGGTAACCTTGATACATGCCATTTAACCAAGTGCTGGGGTCGGAGTGGGGGGTTGGGGGGGGGAGGG
>NW_026000093.1:21677431-21733478 GCF_001458135.2 Marmota marmota marmota
AGGGAGGGAGAGAGAGAGAGAGAGAGAGAGAGAGAGAGAGAGAGAGGAGAGTGCTATTCTTCTGGCTAAAATTAGTGTCCAATTTTTTTTTCAACCCAAAGCTTATTTCTGTGTTATCTTTTCACAACTTCTGTATTAAAGAAATGAATCTACAACCTAAGGGGTTGGCCAAAGAGAGGTTTATATAATAAGTTCTTTTCTATTTTCTGTGTCGGATTTTGGTCCTTAGTTTATTGCTATATCTCCAACACTTGGAACAGTGTGTAGCATATGTTAGGATCCTGATAAATATTGATTAAGTGAATGAAGACATAGGGCCCCTTTGTCTAGACTGAAGGTTTGTAGCCAGAGAAAACAAAGTAATCTGCTTTATCTAAAATGGGTAATTTGCATTTCTGAGCACCCCTAGCCTTGATGTGATAAGAAGTTCTTAGGTCTCTGATCTTCTCAAGAATTAATACCCTCAGAGGCATTTCTTCAGAGATAAAACTTATAAGCAAGTAATGTCATTGTAAAATTTTATGGGAACTCAGAGCATGAGATTTGTATGGAATAGGAGTTATTTAAAGTAGTTTTGAAGTATGACTCTACCAGGTGAGGATAAGGAGGGGCATCATGAGTAGAGAGAACAACACATTGCAAAGTAAACAAAGGAGAAATGAACATGGCATTGATGGGGGATGAGGCTTGGGGTGGGGGGTGGGGGAGATTAGGCTGGTAAGGTGGCCTGGGTCATTCTCTAGAGGACTATGCTGTGGATCATGAACTTCCTTTTAGTTACTGGGAAGGAAGCTACAGAACAGTTGTTGGGAGATCAGTGAGGAAATCATATTTGGGGTGATTTCTTTATAATCTCCGAGGGGGCTGTGAATGAGAGAGGTAGGTGGCTGATGTACTTCAGTGTCCCAGAAAGCAGGAATACACAATCTGTCTACAAAGAGGGAACTTAGCAGCTTGTCTGTTACCATAGAGACAAAGTGAGTGACACAAAGAATACATGGGTCATTATTTTAATAATATGTGAGACAATGTTGGGGATATAAAGATGACTAAAATGGAAAGAGGAAAAATTACAAAAATGGGTCAAAATAAAATAGGGCATTAATTTCAAGGGGCTTACAATTTAGTTGAGAGATAGACTGCAAACAGCTCTTTTCAGATGCTGATAGAAAAAAATTGAAATACTGTGGGAGAATCTTAGTCTGTGCTGTTCCATCTTTAGTAGGAGGCTATTTCTAAATCCACTACAGAAGATGTCTAAGTATGAGCCCCACAAGCAGTCATGAAGCTTGATCCAAATAAGTTGACAAAAAAGTTGATGGCTACAATTAGCAAAATACAGATAGTGACAGACACTCTGGCTAGGGCAGGCCTCTATGAGTGTGGGAAGAATCTGAAGAATCTCTGATTTGGGATTACAAAGACCTGGATTCTTGACTTCATTCTCTCTGAATTCTATGGTGTTGAAAAATTTACTTATCCTTCCTGGGCCTCAGTTTCCTTATTTGTAAAACAAAAGGACTGAACTAGATAATTTCTATGGTGTCATGGTTTATGATTTCATGAACTGCAGGAAACATTCTTATCCATGTTTTCTTCCATACCTGGAATGCAGAGTTTGGGATGACACATCCTAAAATTGTTAGTTGCATAATTTGACCTGAAATGAGCAGATAAAAGTATGAAATAGTTATGATTTTTTTTTCTAAAAGATATTTTTAGTTGTTGATGGACCTTTATTTTATTCGTTTATTTATATGAGGTGCTGAGAATTGAACCCAGTGCCTCACACATGCTAGGCAAGTGCTCTATCACTGAGCCTCAACCCAACTCAGCTATGTTCTTTTTGACACAAAAATTTCCAGGCTTTTCATGCCAATAATGAGCATAAGGGCTGTGTTTAGGGAAGAGTTAAATGACTGGGAATAGTGAAGGTGAAGTAGGGAGAGTAGAGGCAGACATTTATGAGAGATACCACGGGAACCCCAGGTCTTAAGAGGACAAATGTCCAAAGAGGGATACTATGGTGAGAGATAGCAGGTTGGTGGATTAGGATGTCAATGAGATAAGTCTACCTCAAAAGTGAATTTCTTGAATAGACCTGCAACTGGAATGCATATGAAACATAGAAAGTGAAAGAACTATGATATCAGTGGAATTAGACTTTGTTTAATTTACCAGGTTATTTTTCAAGGATCCAAAGCAATTCAAAATGGCACCAAGCCCTATGATAAGAAAATGTTTGATTCATTTCTCTGTGAAGCAAGTACTTTGGGATAGAAAACTGAAATTTATAAGAATAAATGGAGGCAGCCATTGTTGTGGGCCTTAAACCTTTACAAGGAACATTTCTTTCCATGTTAATTTATCTCTGGGCTTAATGAAGGGGTAGAGTTAGGGAGATTTAGCTGCTAAGAAGGTTTTCTTGGAATCTTGCTTAAATGCCTGTGTCATATTGGCAATAATAGGCTGGCAACAAGTGGATGTAGCATTCCGATATCTTAGTTGTGGAGCCTGTAACAAATGGCTCTGTCAATTGGAATATTCAGTATTCTTCAGTTTCCTGTTAAAATCAGAGAAGTTTACCTTGGGAGTTCTCCCTGAATGGAATTTCCTTCTTTCCTCAGCATTCTGTTACATAGCAATCATTATTTCTAAATGTCTGTGATTATATATGCAATAATCATTGGGTCATATCATGCCTGTTACCTGGGATTGGTAGGGATGTGGTGGAAGAAAAACTCGTTGTTCCAGTGACCCACAAATATGGTCTGCCCAGGTAAAATTATCATAATCTAGGAAGGGAATTTGATCTGTTTTTTCTTAACTGCTTCAAATAAATTTTAGGTGATTCGGTATTGCTGGGGATGGTATATGATTTCTGTCATGAGGAGGTTAAAGGAAGATTCTGGCATGAGCCCCATTCCATCTAGTGACAGTCTTTCTCTACAATTGTAGGCCATTCATAAACCTAGAGTGAAAAGAATTAAAAAAAATAAAAATCCTGTAAAAAATTTAAAAAACAACATAAATGAAAAACTTTAATAAGAATAAGTAATAGGTAAAATTAATAAAGGCCATATTTAAAAAATAAGAATGAATCAAAATAATACAAGAAAATTAATAGAAAGGAAAACATTTGTCAGGCTAAGGAAAACCAAAACATAATGTGGAAAATAAAGGGGTCAAAGGTGAGAAAACTAGAGAATCAAAAAATAACAATTAAGCCAGGCATAATGGCACACACCTGTAATCTCAGCGGCTCCGGAGGCTGAAGCAGAAGGATCACCAGTTCAAAGCCAGCCTCAGCAAAAGCAAGACACTGATCAACTCAGTGAGACCCTGTCTCTTAAAAAAAAAAAAAAAAGGCTGGGGACATGGCTCAGTAGTCTAGTGCCCCTGGGTTCAATCCCTGGTATTTCCCACTCCCCGCCCCCCAAAAAAACCCAAATAAATAAAACCGAAATATGCCTCATAAAGAGGGATGAAAATAACCAAAAAAAGGAAATTTAGAACATTTTGCCAGGAAAATAAATAAAAAAATACATACAGTTAGGTGTTTATGTGATTATCTCTGAGTGTGTAAGTATGCTTTTCTGTTATTCATTTTGCTGTTTATATTGAATAAAATCCCCATCAAAATACCAATTCTCTTAAATTATCCTACATGGGGCACATAATAAAATTTATAAGAAAAACTATCCATAAAAAATATAAAATAAAAGGAGGTAGAAGCCAAAAAGAGGATTATATTAGACTAAATGATAAAAATGTAGGAAAGACAAAAGAAAACAGAATAACGAGTATTACATAAAATAATACAAACCAGATATTGAAAAAGTAGTACAAGAATATTTTGTAAATATTCTCAAAATTTAAGAGACTTAATTGAAAGTTCTGAGGAACTATTTGGTCTTTGAAATCAATATACAAAAATTAGTAGCTTTCTTATACATCAGTAAAGAATTTTCTGAAAAAGAAATCTGGAAAACCATCCCATTCACAATGGCCTCAACAAGAACAACAATAAAAACCTAGGAATAAATCTAACAAAGGAGGTTAAAAATATCTACAATGAAAATTATGTACATGGAAGAAAAAATTAAAAACATTAGAAAGTAAAAAAATCTCTCATGTTCATTTTTTTTTGTGTGTACTGGGGATTGAACTCAGAGGTGCTTTACTGCTGAGCTATATACCCAGCACTTCTATTTTTTATTTTGAGACAAGGGCATTGCTAAGTTGCTGAGGCTGGCCTTCAACTTGTGATCTTCCTGTCTCAATCTTCTGAACTGGGTTTATAGGTATATGTCATACTGCCTGGTCAGAATTAACATTGTTAAAATGACCATATTTCCAAAAGCAATACACAGATTGAATAAAATCCCTATCAAAATACCAATGACATTCTTCACAGAACTATAAAACAGAGTCCTAATATTCATTTGGAAGAATAAGAGACCTAGAATAGCCAGAGCAAATCTAAACCAAAAAAGTAAAGCTGGAGGCATCATAATATTTGACTTCAAATTTTACTACAGAGTTATAGTAACAAAAACTGCATGGTACTGCCATAAAAACAGATACATAGACCAATGGAACAGAATAAAAGACACAAAGATAAACCCATACAGATACAGTCACCTGATCCTTTACAAAGTCACCAAAAACGTGTGTTGGAAAACAGATGGCCTTTTTAAACAAATGGTGCTGGGAAATCAGGTTACCTTAAGTAGAAGAATAAGACTAAGTCTATATCTCGCATCCTCCACAAAATTCAACTCAAAGTTGATCAATGACCTAGGATTTAGACTGGAAACGTTGCAATTCCTTGAAGAAAACCTAGGTCAACACCCAGCACAGGCAATGACTCCCTCAATAGGGCTCCTAATGATCAGGAAATAATACCAAAAAATTAATAAATGGGATGGCATCAAATTAAAAAGTTTCTGCACAACAAAAGAAACAATTGAGAATGTGAAGAGATAACCCAGAGGATGGGAGAACATCTTTGCTAGCTACATTTTTGACAGAGAATTAATATCCAGAATATAAAAAGAACTTGATCAAGTTACCACACACAAAAAAACTACCAACTAATGAAAGGGTAAATGATCTAAATAGGCACATTTCAAAAGAAGATATACAAATGGTCGACAAATTTATGAAAATATGTGCAACATCTTTAATAATTAGGGAAATACAAATCAAAACTATACTGAGAATTCATCTCATTTCAGTTAGAATGGCATCATCAAAAATACAAACAATAATACATGCTGGAATTTTAGTAGATGAATGGATAGGGTATATATACACAATGGAACATTACTCAGCATTAAAAGAGAATAAAATCATGGCATTTGCAGGTAAATGGATGGAGTTGGAGAATATAATGCTAAGTGAAGTAAGCCAATCCCCCAAAAACAAAGGCTGAATATTTTCTTTGATATGAGGATGCTGATTCATAATGGCGATTGGGGGTGGGGGAAACATGAGAGAAATGGAAGAACTTTAGATAGAGCAAAGGGGAGGGAGGGGAAGGGAGGGGGCAAAGGGGTAGAAATGATGGTGGAATGAGTTAGACATCATTACCCTAAGTACATGTGTAAGACACGATCGGTGGGAAAATACTTTGTGTAAAATCAGGACTTGAAAAATTGTGCTCTTTATGTGTAATATGAAATAAATTGCATTGTCATCATGTATAACAAATTAGAATAAATAAATAATTTAATAAAAAAGAAAAAATACTTCTAAAAATAAATATAGAGTATGTTTGTCAAAAATGATAAAAAAAACATGCTGGAGAGAATGGAGAAAAAGAACACTTTTACTCTGTTGGAATTGTAAATAAGTACAACTACTAAGGAAATCAGTATGGAGGTTCCTTGAAAGATTAGTAATGGAAACACCACATGGCCCAGCTATACCACTCCTCAGTAGTTATCCTAAAGAATTAAGGTCATCATTAATATAGTGATGGATGCATGCCCATATTTATTGCAGCACAATTCATAGTAACCAAATTATGAAACCATCCTAGATGTCCATCAATGGATGAATGGACAGAGAATATGTAGTCTATATACACAATGGAATTTTATTCAGCTACAAAGAAGAATGAAGTTATGTCATTTGCAGGAAAATGGATGGAACTTGAGAGCATTGTGTTAAATGAAATATGTCAAACTCAGAAAGTCAAGGGTCATATGTAGATGCAAGAGAAGAGAAAGGACCAAAAATAAAATAAAATAATAAAATAAAAGGCAGACCAGTAGAGTAGAGAAGAGGGACCAGGGAGAGGGAGGAAAGAAAGGAAAGAGAAAATTCTGGGGAATGATTAATTTAATTATATTGTTGACATCATATGCATGTACAAATTTGTAACAATGGATCCCACATTATATATAATGATAATGCACCAATAAAGATGTGGAATAAAAAAGAGTCTTTGTTGGGGGCTCAAACTGGGGCACCTCCCTCAGTTTGAGGTTTCCATAGGTGTCCTTGGGGAGTAGATTGAGGACAAAGAGCAAGTCCCTAGCTTTTCTTGCTACCTTATATTGAGGCTTCTGGCTGCTGTTACACTAAAAATGTGCAGTAAATAGTGAGACAGAACCAAATTCCCTTCATTCTCTACACATATGACAAGGTGGTCTTGAGGGCAGGTGACTCACAGCTTATGCACAGTTTTCAGCGTGACAGCTGTGTTTGCTATCATTCTTTTGTCACTTGGCAGTTTTGTCTCTGCACTGAACTGCTGCTGCTGCATTTGGAGGCAGATGCTGAACTGAACACATTCCAAGAGATAGAAGAACAGAGAATGAGAGAATGAGTATATATTGGGCATCTCATCTGGAACAAGTATTGTATTAAGGAAATTACTGTGTTCTTTCTTTGGGTCTTTACCAAATCTTATAAGTAAATATGTTCATGCCAATTTTGAGGATGATGAATTAGAGGCATAGAGAGATGCTCTAATCTGCTGAGGATCACACCCAGTAGTGGAAGTCTGGTCTAGAACCTTGGAAGCTATGTAACGCCAGGCTAAGGTGAAGGCACCACCGAGCAGGGCTGTTCCATGCTCCTTTCTGGAGTAGGGAGGAAGCAGGGGGGATGGAAATTTCCTTTGAAGCTTAGCCAGGGTACAGGGGTGGCAGGATACTTCTGCCTGTTGTCTTGGCTAGCACGACTGTAAGGCTGAGAAGACCACACACTCGGCTCCACCCTGATCAGTGAGGAGAGGGTCTTCACTGTGGGAATGCAGCAGAGAGCCCAGGAATGAGGTGGCAGGGGTACTCCAAGGCTGGCCCCCATATCAGCAGCATTGACATCAGCTTGAGCTGGTTAGAACAGAATCTCTGGGAATGGGACACAGGAGACTGAACATAATTGCTACAGGATTGATCAAGGAAGAGGAAGGAGTGAGGAAGCTTGGATGTGGAGTGTGAGGGTGGTAAGTGGATGAGAACTCTGAGCTAGTCTGCAGTATGGGAGATGGAGCTTTGCTGCAAAGAAAAGAAAGGAAGGCACTGGGTTCATGAGAATAGTTGTAGAGTGGGAAATGGCTATAGTCAAGAGACCACATTTGAATCTTGTCTTAGCAACTCCTGGCTCAGTGATCTTCAGCAACCTCTTCATCTTCCTGGACCTTGCTTTGCTTAGGTGATGGCAGGGCTTTTACAATCAATCTCTCTGATTTCTTTTGAGGCTGCAAAGCAAATTAATATAAGTGAGGATTCCTGACATAGAATCAATGCTTAATAAATAATACTTGAATTTGAAAAGTGGAGAGCTGAGTGGGTGGGATCGAGGAGTGGAGAAGGAAGCAGTTACTATCATTCTTAGGGTGACCCTGCCTCACCCAAGCAACTTATGTCATTGAAATATCCCATTCCAGTATCCACGCAGCTTGAAATTCCTTGGACAGGTGACTTCTCAACTGGGATTTATTTAAGCTATGAAACAAATATTGTTTATCTTCTGTTGAGGCCAAATGTGTGCATCTCACAAAAGACAGAAAGGTTATTTTTCTCAAAGTTGTCAGTTTGTGTGTGATAGAAAGAGTATGATTGATGCAGCTCAAATAGCGGGGAGCTAGGGTAGGGAGCAAGGTGGCACTATGCAAAATATGTGCCCAGAAGGAGATGATGGCTTTGAATCAACCCTGGTATGTGAGTCCTAGCTGAGTAGACTTAGAAAGTTATTTCATCTTACTGAACTATAAGTTCTTCACTTCCAAAAAGGAGATAATTCCCTACCTCCCAGAGTTGTGAAAATTGCAGCAAAATGTAGGTGCAAACACTCAGTGGTGCCAGGCATGAGACAGTTAGTAAAGGTGTTTTCTGAACCTCACTTTGATACCTGCCTTTGCCCTGGATTAGGTCAGGGGAAATTAACCCACCGCCCTTGTATAATTCCTCCTCTTCATGCTTTGTTAACATGAGCCTTTTTGAAGATGCTACATCTTTAATGATCCCTACACGTTTATGTGACACAAGTTCTTTGCATTTGGATACTTCGAATTCCCCTGACTCTTCCCTGGTTGGGAAAAATGTTTGTCAAACCAGTTAATCAGCATCTCCATGCAGCATAGGATACTGTGGACAATCTCTTTCCTGTGCTGCATTACTGGGTCAAGGCAGCTCCTCCCCTTTCCTACTGTCTTGTGTTTGGAGACCTCTGAGCTGGGAATGGGGGGTCTCTTTCTAGGGCAAAGTGAATAAGACTAAGACAAGAAGCAGCTGGGAAACAGCGTCATTTCATGGGCACTGATTTTATTGAAAGACCAAGGGGCCTGCAAAGAGGGAGATGTTTTTAGTTTCTGTAATAGTCTCCTCTAGATGGTGAGAGAGAAAGGAAAAAATCAAACAATCAGTCTGTGCTCTTGCCCCAGGCTCCATAATTTGCCTTTTACTTTCTGCATTTTCATATTTGAGTCTGAAAAGCAGAGGACCAAAACAATCAGCAACAGATGTTTTCGTGAATCTGCACGGTACATGAATTCAGTTAGCATGCAAATTGTCATCCCAGGGCGATTCCAGGGGACTGCTGAAAACGCAGCAGGCCTGCTCTGCAAAATAGATAGATGGCATGATTAAAATGTCTGGATCCAATCATATGTTTAATTACAACCCCTTTTTTATCTCAACTACAATGACTGGTAGCTATTATGACACAATATTGAAAATGCGTATGACGCATGGTGGCACTTGGAAGGCTGATAGGTGGTCTGTGTTTGATCAAAATGATCAAAGCTCCTCACCATGGAGAGCCCCCTCTCCTTCTCCCTCGTCGGATCCACTTAGACGAGCAAAATATGATTTATAGGAGACAGTTTATGTGACTTTCATTCCCCTAAGAGCAGGGTATAATTGTTGCACCACGATTTCCCCTAGAAACATGGACGCTTGACAATGCTACACACACACAGTGACGGCCTCACTCTGCAGCTGTCTGCAAGGCCTCTCATGCTGCAGCTTTAATTTGCTCTCATAGGTTCAAACACTTTCAAATTTTATTATTGGTATAATCATCAAAAGATGGAAAAAAAATCTTTGTGTGGAGTGGGGAGACTCTTGATTATTTCATTCTCTTCTTCCATCCAGATTATATTTTGGAGAATTCCTTCTCACTAGATGGTATGTTGAGCATGTGACTTGACTACTTGATTGATAGAAAGAATGAATTTCACCATGTAAAACTGGGGCTTCGTATTAGCTAAAGCTGCCATTGTGTCCATTATAAGAAATAATTTATATTGGATTTTTCCCCCTTTAATTGAAACTCCAGGAAGCAGAGAAACAGAGAACCAAAAATGAACTTGGTCAGCATGCCTCATCACAGGTTTAAAAATATCTGAGGAACATCATGGCGGGGAGATCTAAGTTTGCCAACAATTTGATTGAATGCTCAGTATTAACTTGGACAAAGATTTATCAGATAGAAGTCTTTTATACATTTTACAGGTAGGTAGCAGTAGACGTTCAACATTTTGAAGGCTTTGGTTAGAACATCAAGCAAAATTGGGTTGTGACTCCCCTTATGTACACTTAGAGGTACACAAAAAGTATTCTGCCTTTCTTCACTCTCTTTTTATGTTGGTTATTGCCTTTAAAAAAAAGCAATGATACTCTTAACTAGCAAAAAGAAATAGAATGAGATATTCACTGAATCAGAGCTTCAGCTGACTTACACTTTGAATGCTGCCCTCAAGGATTTCACAGCTGAGTGTGAGATCTATCTTGAGTCATATTGGAGAAAGAAACAAAGATAAAGATATGAGTGGAGAAGATGACTCCTCTGACAGACTATGTTTCTCACATGAAGGAGATTCAGAAGTCTGTCTGTTACATCGCTGGTGAGAGCCAAAGGCAGAGTTCAGTCTCAGGTACTGAAGAAAGCCAAGAGCTCTCTGAAAATGAGGAGGAGAAGAAGAAAATGGAGGAGAGCGGGGTGAAGCCTGAGACCTTCTGCAAACTCATAAAAGAAATCTGAATCAGAAGGTTGAGAAAGTGAAATCTCCACCAGGCTTGGGTCTCCACCCTGCTGCTATTGCATTGTGAGTAGCACCTGCGGCTGGACAGCCAACATGGAACAGATGGGGAAGGCCCAGGCACTTGGAAACAACTACAATGGGCTAAAGATGGCCAAAAAGCACCTGGAGATCAACCTGGATGCTCCATTGTGGAGATGCTGTGGCAGAGGCCAAGGTGGGCAAAAACAATAAGGTTGTCAAGGACCTGGTGGTGCTGCTATTTAAAACTGTGCTGCTGCTCTCTCCTTGCAGATCTCTCCTTGAAGATCCCGAGACTCACTGCAACCACATCTGCTATGTGATCAGGCAACACCTAGCATCAATGGAGAGGAGGTGACTGCAAAGTAACCAGCATTGCTGTTCCTGATCCAGTCCTCCCACTGAGCGGGATGAAGACAAGTCTTGCCTGGAAAAAGTAGATGAGGAATTTCAACTTGGACAACTTGTGCCCTCTTATACGTCCCCAAGCCTCCCCACTGAGTTCCTCCTGATAATGCCTAGTGTTTTGTTTTTCCTCTCTCCTGTCCTGTGTCTAAGGAAGGAAGCAAGGACCTTCAGTTTTACCTCCTCCCTGATTTGACAATGGTATTGGATGTTGTAAATTGTGTTTTATGTTATTTATTTTGTTCTGAAATTAAAGTGTGCAATTAAAGAAGACAGTTTTCTTTCTTTCTTTTTTTTTTTTTTTAAAGGTGACTAGCTTATGAGAGCTCTGCCCTCTTGAGTGGATTAATGTCACTGGTGGGTTTGTTACATTGAGACTGGGTTGTTATGAAAGTGAGTTTGACCCTCTCTGGCTCTTTATCTCATTATCTCTTTGACTTTCCATCATAGGGTGATTTAATAAGAAGGTTCTCACCAGATGCTGGTACCTTGATATTGGCCTCCCTAGCCTCTAGCACAATGGGAAATAAATTTCTTTTCTTTACACATTACCCATTCTCTGATTCTCTGATCTAGCAGCAGAAAGATATGCTCAATTTGTGTAGAAAGGGCATCTAGAAGAATGGAGGAGGGAACATGAAAGGGTAGGGACAAGTGGGGGTTATCTTTGGATGTGAGGGAGGTAATCCCAACAGGGATGAATAGATTGTGTAGAGGAGGTGAGGGGCATTTTGTAGAAGTTTATATCTGGTTCCTCTAACTTCCCAGGTGGCATGAATCCTTCCCCACTCGTAGGCTGATGGAATTTTGAGAGGCTTGGTACTGAGAAAGTGTGGCATGGGACTCTCAGATAACCCCACACTGGGGAAAATGCTGTGCTTGCTGGGTGCAAAAGGGAAATTTCGGAGCTTCCACAAGTTGCTTTCATATTTGTTCTAGTTTCCCAAGAGGCCAGCAGGGATTTTGCTAGCCAGAAATAAAATCGTAAGGGAACTTTAAAAGAAGACAACCAGCAAAATTCCTTGACAGAAGGTGGCAGGTAGTCTCAATCACCTTGGTGACATGAGTGTGTTAAAGAATATTGACTACTTTTATTTCCTAAGAAACTTCACATTTTGTTACCTGCTTCTCTTGATAAAGCAATTGATATTATCATAAATGTCACTGCTTCAGGGGTTCAGGACTTCTTGTGGGTTCTGGGGGAATAGATTAAAACTCTACTGAGCAGAACGTATTTGCACAATGACTCTGATGTGCTCTCTAAATTCAGGTATCTTATGATTAAAAAATAAGAAAAAGACTTGAGTCTCATGGTGTTTTTCACTTTAGAGCATGCTACTTTTGTGTGTAGTCAAATATGAGGCAATGACCCTAGCATCAGTCCCAACCAAAGCTGGAGATGGATCTGCCCCAGACATCCCAGCCTCCTGTCTCCACACCCTCACAACCATTCTTCTCTCCTGCCAGCAAAGCTGTTTTGTGAACATGGGTTATGGGTCATTCTGGACTTTATTAGCACCATAAAGTGGAGTCAAACTTCCAGGAAAAATGAGAAAACCATCTTTTATCTTGGGGTTCATTGAGAATTTTCCCCCAAAGGAATCCCAAACATCTTCCTGGTTGAAATAACTAAAAAATAAAACAAAACTATTTAATTTGGTTCATATTTGAAAGCTGTCACACCCTCTCATATAATTGTATTAGTTTTCTGGGGCTGCCATAACAAATTAACATAAATTAGGTATATTAGAATAACAGAAATGCATTCTTTCACAGCTCTGGAAGCTGGAAGTCTGAGATCAAGGTTGGAGTAGGGTTGTGCTCTCTCCAAAGGCCCTAGGAAATATGCTTTCTTGCCTCTTCCAGCTTTTGCTGGCTCAGATGTTTCTCGGTTGTGGCTGCATCTCTTTGATTTTTGCTTGTGTCCTCCTACACTCTTCTCCTCAGTGTCTCTGTCTTTTGTCTCTTGTAAGGACACTTGTCACTGAATTGCAGGTCCACCTAGACAATACAGGATTATCTCATTACAAGGTCTTTAATTATATTGGCACAGATCCTTTTTTCAAATAAGAACACAGTCACAGGTCCTAGGGTTTAGGACATGGACATATCTTCTTGGGGATCATCAATCAAGTGGATCATACTTTTTAAATAGGGTGCTTTTTAAAAAGATTACACTCAGAAAATGTAAGCTATCCAAATGATTAACAATGTTAAGCTTGTAATTTTTAAGTGTAGAATGATTCAAGAACATTCCTGGTCAGTGACGATGAAGGAGAAGAGTTTTACTTCTGCATGTTTTGAAACTCTGATTTTGAGACATGTGTCCACCATTTCCCAGTTACATGCAGGTCTTCCTTCTGCCTGAACCTCAGTTTCTTTGTTTGGCATAGCAGCTCATGACTCCAGAGAACAGGAAGATCAAATGCCATGTGACCCACTATGTAAAAGATGAGTTTAATTCTATGAAACCATCTGGGTTTGTATCATACCACCCAAATTAAACAATTTTAGTTTGTAGCAACTAATTTTGAGTTAGCAGGACTTCTTCTTCAACAACACAAATCTATCAAACAACATCTAAAGATAAGATGTTAGAAAACGAAAACAATTTTCTTTGCAGTCTTTAGAAAAGAACTTTGGAAAATAGCCTTATGTAGAGAAACCATTTTGATTTGGTTATCTGTAACTGTGCTTTCTGGCATTTGGCACCTACAGCCTGAAGTTACAACAAAGAATCAGCAGTTTATGAAAGTCCAGCTGGCTTACGGAAGGGTGGCTTTGCTGGATAAGCACATTTAACTGCAGGGTTTTTATCACTGCAAAATCATACACCAGAGAAATTTTAATACATAGAGATCATCTTTAAATTAAAGTGCTAAGTCCAGACTTTCAAAGCCATTTATTTTAATGGTGCCTCATTAGCTGTTAAAAAAAAATCCCCCAAACTTCTAAGTTGCTGTTTCATCTTACAAATGGTAAGTATTCTTTGTAGACAGGAACTGTCTGTTAAAGTAATATTTGACATCTACTGAATCAAAAATACTTTACTACGAAAGGCTGACATCTGTTTACTATATAAAAAAGGGTGCTGTGTATTTTTACTAGAAGAATTTTTCCTTTAATAAGGCAGCCAAAAGTCATCTACACACACCAAACCGATTTATAGCCAAAACCTGTTGAATACTAACACAGCATCATGGATGTTTAGCAATCATTTTTTTTCTTTTCTTTTTTCAGTATTACCTTGATTTTGGTATTAAATTTGTATAAAAATATCTTTGGATAGTTTTTTTTTGGGGGAAAGGATATAATAGCAATAAAAAGGACATCATTAATTTGATGAACTTCAATCTTTTAGTGCTCTGGATTTTGATTTCATTATACTGGCAATTGGTCTTCCTCCCTTAAGATCAAACTGCATCTGAGGTCTTTGTGTATTTTTTCAATCAATTCAAGCAGTAGCAAACAGTCTGTGTGTTTGGCCAATTCCACCTGAGATCTGTTTAAGCCACTGCAATTAGGAGGAGATCAGACAGAAGGCAGTCAACTTGGTGAAGTTTAAATCTGTGTGTAATCTCATACAGGTGCTGCTTCCTGTGCTCTGGAAAATCCCTCATCACAAAACAGGCCAACTGAGCCACACCTGGGTTTAAGTAGAACATCTGGACCTACTCTTTCTTACTCGCTCATGTTCTTCAAATCTTCCCTAAACAAATGGTGCTTTCGCGCAGGTCTGACACCAGAGATTTGTAAGCCCGATGTGCACTGCCAAATCCAGTTTGATACAAAACACAGCTACTCTTTTTGAGTCAAATGCATTACAGATATGATACCCCAGTCACATATTTCAATTAGTCAAACTTCAAGTAATTTATGGAGGTCATTTCCAATAGTAGTAATAAATTTCTTAATGGCATTAACAATGAAACAGGGAATTTGGGAGAAGTTGAAGTACATTGTCTATTAAATTCCCTAGAATTTATTGATCATATGCTTCCTGTTGTTTAATCATACGACCATTTGCTGGGAGAATCCTGAAAATTAAATATGGGTGTAGATATAATTAATAGAATGCCAGTTATGAAGGGGTTGGTTTTCTTAGGAAAAAAGTACAGATTTATCAGACCCCTAAATGTCTAGTTTTACTTAACGGAGTCACTTCTTAGATGTACAATTCTGGGAGAGTTGTAATTATTTAATCATGTAGGTATACTCTGTGTCTATTACTGTGCTAGAATAACTCACCAGTGATCCAGCAAACTATGGGTGTAATTTGTGCAACTTTACTCTTGGTCTTTCAGCAAGTGTTTTTTTTTTTTTTGTGTGTGTGTGTGTGTGTGTGTGTGTGTGGCATTTTGATAATTCAGGTGGATACAAGCAAATGGGAATGGTGTAGATGTGCTTTTTCTGGTTCCCACAAGGTACACAGGAACAATGGGAATTGAGTGGAGGGGATCATTGATATATGTGCACATTTTAGATAAATACAACTAAGTGTATCTCCCAGTATTAACATTTTGAATTGCTAATGAGTTCACAGCAGTAGCTTATTACACTTGCCATGCTATTCTCTTTATTGTTGGAATTCCTCAGATGCAGGAATTATTGGGATTAGTCAAGTTTATTCTATCTGAGAAGGAAGGGTTAAGAGGCAGGAGGGATTAGAGATTGAGGACATGGTCGGTTGTTGAGTTTGATGGAGGAACCCAAAGAGCACCAGTCACTCATGTCACTTGATAATCTAGAAGGCAGGCTCAGAAGGTTTATAAAGAAGTCTAAACTATAAGGGGTTTTGCTAGTTTAGTAGACAAGTCTGAAGTACTAAATAATGCCTTATATTGTTGAAAGATCAGAATTGAGAGAGACTGCCTCAAGTATTGTTTGGACTTGTGGTTGTCCTGGGTCTGATGTGGGTGCTCCCAAGGTGGAATTAATGAAAGGGTCTCCTAAATGAGCAGATACATGTGTCTTGACTTGATAGTGATGTGCTTTAGTACTGGTCCTAATTATTCAATGAATGGGAACACTTGATTTTCTTTTTCAAAACCCTCTCTGCAACATGGTTTATTTTGGGGTGGGTGGAAATGGTGGTGATTAGGAATGTATGAATTAGATAGACTTTCTGGTTTTGGAAATCGAAAGTTAGTAGTTTTTGGAAAAACTTACTTTGCTTTTAAAATGATTGAGATTGAAATAGTTCCCTCCCCATCCTGTTTTATGAATGGATAAGTTATTAATTAAGCTTTCTTGTGTAATTTTCTTGTACCCAGAAATGAAAAGCAGGCAGTGGAAGGAAAATAGAGAGTTTGGAGAGTGGGGGAGAAGAGCAAGGGCTTTTATAAAGGCAAAGACAGGCAGAGCATCAGTATAAAAAAGAGAAGCTAAGTGTTCTTGGAACGTAGGAATCAGATGATCTTAATAAGATTAATAAGGCAAAGAATTGGAAAAAGAGGCTGATGCTCATATCTAACAATTTGTAGAGGAATGGCTCTTCCAAGAGCATGATCCAGACATTAGAATACCAGCCTGATGATTGTGCGAGAGTCAAAGAGTTTTTGCCAAGGAGCAATAAATTCTGAAGTGCATGCCTAATGGAGAGTCTGTGGAAGCTTCCAGAGATGTAAAGAAAACTAAGTGGAGTAACCCAGAGTATAAATAAAGAGGGCGACACATTCTCTGAGTACTAAGAGATGAGTTTCATGAGATCATGGCATAGATAGATTTGATTTCCCAGACTCCGGCAGGCAATACAAGGTACTCAGTGTTTGAAGAAAGAAAAAGCCATAAAGGCAAATAAATAAATCAGCCCAAATTAACAAGAATGGAAAAATATTTGTTAGAAATAGGATAAGAACAGAAAAAAAGAGGATTTTCTGAAGAAACTGAACAATGACACAAATTAGCCTTTATATGAATGACATTAATGTTGGATGAATTGGATGTTTTCCAATCAAAATATGCCCATTTGAGGATACAAACACAAGATAAAATTACATGCCTATATCAAATAGTTTAGGAGCAGAAAAGCAGAGGAAAAGCTGGATGTCATTTGGATCTGTGATTGACAGCTCCATTCCACCTTAAGCTTCTGGAAAGTCTATACAATGCTTTTGCTCTGTACCCACTTCCTAACAATGAGATAATAACATTTTTCTTCATAGGATCCAAGTGGGAAACACATATCTACTTCCTTCCTTCTTTCCCTCTTTGCTCCCTTCTCCTCTTTCTTCTATCTATACCTCCAGGTTCTCTCAATATGGTGTTTTATAGATGAAGGTAAATAAGGGAGGATTTGGTTGGTTAAGAGACTGAAGTCTATAGAATTTTAGTGAAATCTTTGGAAATGATTCACCATTATGCTTATTCAGGAGACACATAAGAAAAAAAAGTGTTCAAATAGAATGCTAAAGAACTCTAGTTCTTAATGTCTGTGTTTCCTGAAAGGATTGCTCTATAGGTATTAGGAAGACCAAAATGTTCAGGATTACTTAACATTTTTATTCCTTCACAAATCCACTGGCTGAGAAACCCTTCCTTCCAGTGCTGCGGGTAAGAGACTCACCCCCGCAGGTCAGTTGAGTAGCTGCCTCTCTGTGCTGGATCCAATAAAGAGATCAACCTCTTCTCTTTCCTTTAGAGTCTTTAGAATATAGGTTAGTCTCAGAGCTATTCTTTTATGTTTTTGTTAAATCTCTAAGGTTGAGGCTGATTAACTTTTAGATTAAGCCACGTTCCAAAATGAAGTTTAAAATGTCTTAACCTTCAATAGGAATGGAATTCTCACCAGTCATTATTTGAACTCACTGATGTTACAAATTTGCAGACGGATGTTATCCATTAAGGTGAAAGCAGAAAGGGGCTATAAAGTTGACTCAGAGGGCTAAGTACTTTACCTTCAGGGAAGCACTTATAAAAATCTGTCCTGAACTGTATATATAGTAATAGTTAAAGCTTTGAGCACCTGGTTCTTAACTGGGCAAGCAAAGTCATATAAAATACTGACATACCTTCTGCTGGCTGCTATTTTGATTGTTAGGCAAGTTACTATTTTTATTATATGTGCTTAGGAATTTATCCTCAGTGATCAGTCAACTCAGAGAGTTGAATTTATTGAATGCCAACTCTGTGCCAGTATAAACCCAAGATAAAGTTTTAGGTCAGGACTAGATTACTTAATACCTGCATTGGTTGAATTCTTGGACTGATGCAAATAATGGTTGTTTAGTAGTTCTTATCACCCTTCTCCAGTGATTTGACAAGTAGATATTTTTCATAGTTCAAAATCTGCAAGGTGCTGCCTTCCTGGTTGAGTTAGCTGAACTTGTTGGAAACATGGTAGTAATGAGGCCAAGGTTCAATTCCCATATGGCCTAGGTCATTCCACAGGAGAAAAACTGTTCCACAGCCACTGACTGTATCTTTCATACTGCCTGGCTTCTTGATTTGCCAACAATGGTCATGGTTCAAAAGGAGGACCTCTCTGGAGAGAGTGGTAAAATCCTTTAACATTCTTGGAAAAACAATTCAAAGTTCATGTACTGTGTTGATAACTCGGTAGTATCACTTCTGTCAATAAACATCACTTGAGGAGGCCTGCCCAAATGGGGGAGAATAGAACCCAAGATCATCATAAAAATCTAATTTCTGTATATGTAATGGGATATATGGGAAACAATAGCTGATTCTTATTTTTTTTCCTATCTGTTAGCTATTGTTCTAAGATTTTTTATAACTACTAACTTATTTAATCTTCATAATAACCCCACAGAGTAAGTACTTTCAGCTTTATTTTATTCATAAGGAAACTGGGGAATAGAGATCTTGAACATTTTGCTCCAAGGCCACATAGGTGGTCATTGACAGAATTGCCTTAGGAAACCAGGCAGGCTGATCATAGAGCTTTCATGTTAATTTACAGTCAATACAGGCACTACCTAGATGATAAGTGAGCAAGCAGCCAGGCAGCTCTCAAACAGATAAGAGTTATTGAAGGGATAACTCTTAGTTCAGTGGTACTTGATGACTCTGGAATGGTTTGATTATTCTGTAGCTGAACTTCCAAACTCATCCTTTCAACACTTATGAGACTTTAAAATAAGAATGTAAACACTTAAATATTTCTTTGCAAAGGTTTTCAGGAGTTCTTTCAAAAGTTTTCTATATCAAAAGCTATTTTTATTATCTGTCCAACAAAACACCATCTAAGCTACTGCATACAATTGAGCTAGCCACTAAACATCAGGGTAAAGGGCATGGTCTTTTCTCTGCTACCTCCTGTCCATCAACCTCACAAGCATGTCCAAGATTCCCTATGGAGAAAGCATCCATGGGCCCTGGTTTCCAACAGACTATTGACATTCATACATCCTTGATTTTAAGCTTGCCTTCTGAAGATCACTCATCCCTTACTCCACAACCATGTGCTTTCCTTTGAACATTATCAATCCTTTCCTGTAAGTTGACCCTAGTGATCTTTTTTGGATCCTTTCATTTTTCCTGTCCTTTCTATAATGTCCCATATCTTGCTCTCCAACTTAGCCCTCACATGTCTTTAGCCCTCTCTTGTCTTTATCCTCTGCTTTCACTCTGGATGATTTAATTTCCATTCGTAGGCCCAAGAGTGACTTCTGTGAGATCTTGGTTTCTCTACTTCTCCATCTTTAGTTTCCTTCTGGTGGCCCACTAATATTTCAAACTATTTTTTTTTAAATCGTTCTCATCCTTGTGCACCACCATGATGGATATCCGAGTCATTTTTGGCTATCCACTGTCGCTTATTTTGTACATCCAGTGATTTACCAACTCCTATTGATACAATTCCTAGACTATTTTTAGAATTAGTCGGTTTATGATTCTAATTTTATGGTAATAATTGAAAACTTCCATCCAAAATTATTGTGTACATAGTATGTATCAAATATTGGGCGAGGGATACAAAGAGAGATCAGGCTTCATTTCTATATCAGGGGCTTTTCAGTTCAAGGGAGGGGGCAGTAGAAAACACATTGTTAGTGTTTGATGGAGGAAGTCCATCATAGCAGTTACTGGGGTCCCGTGCTGGGGTCCAGAGGCACGGGAACAATGTGCTATTGGCACAAGGAATGAAATTGGATAATCCAGTGCATTGGAGGTATTTACCTGGACACAGCAAATTACCTCTCCCTGAGCACTGAATAAACAATTACACAAGCAATGTTTTAGTTAAACTATTTTACCACTAGCGGAGAGTGTTTTTTTAAAAAATATATTTATTATTGAAAGTGTGATCTGCCTTTCCTTCTGGCAGTGATAATTTGAGTATTAGAAAAGTCTGCTTGTTCTGAGCTATGTGACCCAGGTGGAATTTAGAGGCACTCTGAAATTTCATACCATTAAATGTAAAATACAGGAAATTCTATTCTAAAAGAACCACTCAAAAAATGTCATCATGATTCTTACTAGAACCAGAAATGAAAAAAACAATGTATAAAAATACTGAAATGTTGTTTAATGTGGCTGTATATTTTTTACAAATTTAAAAACTCACTTTACTTAGTACTGGAAGAGTAGTTTATCAACTCAAAATTTCATCTTTACCCAAACATGTTCACAGCTTAAAGTTATAAAAAATCATTGTTGTGTGGCAAAAGAGTCAAATATTGACATTTATATGGCTCAGTCTAAAAAATCTACAATCATTTTTTCAGCTATTGGAGCCCATAGAATTGAGACCGTATATTATGATTCTTAAGGCAATGCAGGAGAGGCTATCTTTATGGCTCAGTCATTCTTTATTCTTATTTGGTTCATTTTATTTTCCTATTTCAGTAGAGATCCTTAAATAATTAATATTTTACTCAGTCCAAAACATTCTCTTCATATCATAAAATATATGTACTTCTGAAGGAGAAGAGGGATCTCAACAAATCACCATTAGAAAATCTTATCTGGGTAATCCTTGGGTTTGGAGCTCTCTGAGATAGTTGTGAATGTTAAAGGTGGGAAGAACTAGTTTTCTGTATCTAAAGACAAGATATTTAAGTTAGCATGATGCCTTGAACTTTGCTCTTTTTTGCTCAAAACTGTCTTGTTTAGGGGGGGAGCTCTTTTGTGGGTCCATATTGGTTTAAGAATTTTAAAATAGTATTTTGTGAAGAATAGCATTGGGACTTTAGCAGGAATTGCATTGAATCTGTAGTTGTTTTGTGTATTGTGGACATTTTTACAATAGTAATTCTTTTAGTCCATGAACATGGGGCATCTTTCTATTTGTACTTTCTTCTATTTATTTCAACAGTGTTTTATAGTTTGCAGTGTATAGGTCTATCACTTTCTTGGTTAAATTTACACCTAAGTATTTTATTTATTTTTTAGTTGCTATTGTAAATGAAATTGTGTTCTTAATTTCTTCTTCAGATAGTTTGTTATTAGTGTATATGCATGATCTCACTTATCTGTGGAATTTAAAATAATTGAACTCATACAAGAGAGAGTAGAATGATGTTACCAGAGGTGGTGGGTGGAGAGGGGATGGGGAGTTGTTACTCAAAGAGTACAAAGTTTCAGTTACACAAGAGGAATACGTTTTGAGATTTATTGCAAATAAGGGTGATTATAGTCAATAATGATATCTATCTATCTATCTATCTATCTATATATATATATATACTAAGAATAGATTTCAAATGAATCACTACAAAAAATGGTGATGGATTTTTGAGAGATGTGAACGTTTATTAGTTTGATTTGATCATTCCACATTGTATACATATATGAAGACATCTTATTATACCTCATACAAGTATACAATTATGATTTGCCAATTAAGATAATATTAATAAAAAAAAGTCATTTAAGAATTAGGGATATCAACATACCTGACACTAGGCAGCTCACTATTTGTAGAGTTGAGTCTAGAGCACTTTCTTTTTGCAAAGGCCAAGGATATGTTTCAGTGAGGAGGATAAATAGGGATGGAGAGGGAGAGAGAGAGGAATTTGAAGGATTTATGATAGTATTATAGAGTCAGTCTTATTCTAGGCAAACATGACCTTCGTGGATCTTATTAGTCCATGCTCCTCTGGCTGCACAGATGAGGCTTCTTCTTATGCAATTCTTCCCTCTCTGTCTGTTGCCTTCCCGTTGGTCTCAGACAAGCTTTACTGTGGCAGGAGGAACAAGCGTTGATGGTTCCAGAAGGCATGATGAGACTCGGCCTTAGGTTCCAAGGATTGGGAAATATAAAAGCATTTCTTTAAAAAAAATCATGTTTCCAATGTAAAATATTCAGTTACTTTGGCAAATTTACTATTACTTCTATTCTTGAAGTGCCAGATGAAAGATTAAATGGAACAAACATTTCAGCTATTTTTATGTTCATGTGATCCTTGGACGTGTCCTGAAGGAAATAAATTTTGGGAAAAATTTCAGATTATCAATTGTACTCAGTGTGGGTTTTGTTTACTTATTAATATAATGAAACTCTCAGTGTTTTAGTGTGCCAAAAATTGTCATCCAAAGTGGAGGGTATGATTTCTTAACCTAATACTGTGCCCCAGAGCCTCTCTGGAACCTAAACGATTCTTCAGGGTTGACTTATTTAATTAATCATAGAAGATTATTTTGAAAATATAATGTTGCCAACAGAGCAAAGGTATTAATTCTTAAATTATGATTCTACTCTCAGTGTAAATATATTTTAAAATTTTATTTAAAAAGTACAACAATTGGAAGCCTACATTGTAAAACAAACAAAACATATAAAAGAATATAGAACTAAATGTAATTTGCTAAAAAAAAAAAAAACAAAAAAAACCTTCTTGGTGTACTAGCAAAGTACTCATGGTTCCCTTTGAACATTTTAAAAGACTGTCATATCATGCTCTGGCTAAGCTTTTAGATCTTAAAAAAAAATGGCTAATTGACCTATTTAAAACTTTTCTCACTATGTCCTGGACCTGAAAAACAGAATGCTCCTTTAAAGAGCTGTTTTTTTTCTTTTCTTCTTCTTCTTTTTTTTTTTTTTTTTTAATGAGGTGTTAAATCGACATTGCCAAATGGGACTTTGTAGAGCTCTCTTCAACCTCACAGAAGAATGATGCAGGCTACTAGGTCATTTGTGCATCTTCAATAGTATAAGATTAACCCTTCTTATAAGGAATTGTGTGGGATGTCCTGGTTATGCATAAATCAAGAATAGAACACATTTTTATTTATATAGGATTGAGGCCAGAAATCCTTCTACATATCCATTTATATTTCTGCAGACTTAAAAATGTTGGCAGGACAGACTGCAAGCATAGTATCTTCAGTAGTGAAGCATTCTTAATACACTGATAAAAAAATGGGGGTCCTAGACAGTTTTTTGGGGAGGAGAAAGATTTTGTTTGCCTTGTGTAGTAATAACTTCTTACTTCCATATAATCCTTTCCAGTTTGCAGTGTGGTTTTCTTATACTCATTGTGTCATGTGGTCCTCAACAGTCACTTTAAGAGCTGAGAAGGGTAACACCTTTAATTCATATGCGAGGAAAAACCAGCACCCAAGAGAATTTGCTTTTAATGTAGCAAAAGTGACTTTCAAGTCCAATGTTCTATCTAGTTCTTTCAGAAAGTGTGAAAAAACAAAGATTTCAAAAACTTTAACCTGAAGCATTTGGTGAATTGAGGCCTATACTAAGCTGGTTCTTCATTTCCCCATAATTTGGAAATATAATGATAGAATTATCAGTTTACTAGAAAGTCTAGCATAAGAAAATAGCATAGAAATGCATAGTAAAGGCAAAAAGGGAGTTGAGGCATCTATCCCTTCTAGAAGTAGGTGGGAAATAGGAACAGATAAATATTTTAATGATTTTCAGGGGTTTTTATTCTAAATATATTGAAGCTTCCTTATAACATTATCTTTGAAGTTTATTCTTTTTTTTTTTTTTTTTTTTAAACAACTTTTTTTTTTTTTTTAATTTTAATATTTATTTTTTAGTTATCGGCGGATACAACATCTTCGTTTTTTGTATGTGGTGCTGAGGATCGAACCTGGGCCGCACGCATGCCAGGCGAGCGCGCTACCGCTTGAGCCACATCCCCAGCCCTGAAGTTTATTCTTTAGAATCACCTTATTAGGTGAAATCTTGACCTTCTTTGGATGAAATTATAATTTCTTTAATTGTTATTTCTTCAGTTTAATGAAGGCTATATAATATTAGTAATGGCTTAGTCATTAAGACTATACCTACTCTCTATATAAAATAACATTTTCTTTTTTTTAATACAGTGCTTGGTAAACAAAGAAGAACAAATCTTTCTTTCTATATGGATGTTTGTATATGTTGCCCTTACAAACTAAATTTCAAATTCTAAAAACTGGGGATGAAATACTATACATGCTAGCTCTATGATAAATGTTAGATTAGATCACATGTATAACATTTGCTAGATGACTTTCAGACAAATATTCCCTATGTATTCCACATCCTTGTCCAATTGATCTTTTATGGAATTAAAGAATGTTTATAATGCTTCCAACTCCCCGTTCCTTTTATAAAGAATCTACCTACTCAAGTAAAATAGGTTTTGTCCTTAAATTCCTGAACAATTAAATATTATGTATATGCTTCTGCAGGGCATTAAAGAGTATTGGTCCTTTATTAGTGTGAACATTTTGGTACCATTTGGTGATTAATTTCTGTACTTCATTCAGATTCCAGTTCTGAAACAACATAGCTGTGAAACCATGGGCAAATGACCAGGGCATTCTAAGCCCCAGAATCTCATATGCAAAACAGTGAAGATAGCTCAGCAGTGTTGCAAGAACTAAATGAGGCAATGCATAATATGTGGTATACAATAAATTCTTATGTATTGGATATTACTAGGATTATTTTTATATTAAGGGTATTTAGTGATGTACATCCTAAAACTTGTTCCAAACAACACAATTTTAAGGTGTATGACATCCATGAATGGCAATGGAATTGCTTTCACATTTTTTTTCCCCAATCTGAGTACAAATCTAATAGGATTCATGTTTGGAGATAAATAAAGATATTATAAAAAATTTGGAAGATGAAATTACACAACTAATTCACATTTCCAATTGATATTTCCCTTCTCAACTGTAGATATTAGATCCTACTTAAAGTTACTTTTTAAGTAGGAGGAAATTATTTCCTTTGATTTGTAAAGCCCTTTAATATTTGCCTATTGTATTTTGTCCTCACTACTGTGTGTAGCAGAGTGTATTTCCCAATGATGATAAGACCTCTCATCCTACATGCATCATTCCTCATCCGAATGCTTTTTAGGAGTTCCTACAACTCTAAGATGTTAAATTGTGTTTTAGGGCTCCTAGGAATCCTTTAGCTATCAAATGTTTACCAGCCTTTAAGAGGCAAGTACTTCCTTATTACATAAAATGACTAGTTACATGGTTAAGTGGTTTCTTTAATTTGTGTGGTTTCTGACAACTACAGCAAAGAGAAGGGGAAAAATAAAAAGCCAAAGATTTGAGAGTTTAGTAATCATATACCATATAGTAGAGATTCCTAAGTGATTATAAGAGCTTGTTAAAAATACCCAGGCCTTGTTCCTGGAAAGTCTGAGCCAATAGGTCTGGGGTAGGTTCCCAAATCTGTATCCTTAAAAAATTTGTCAGACAATTCTTCCAAAGTGGCCAGTTTGGAAAGCACTGCATGTGAAAACCTATAAGAGTATGGGAACAGCCTCAAGGAAATGCTCATTAATTTCTTCCC
This sequence comes from Marmota marmota marmota, assembly GCF_001458135.2. Taxonomy (NCBI): domain Eukaryota; kingdom Metazoa; phylum Chordata; class Mammalia; order Rodentia; family Sciuridae; genus Marmota; species Marmota marmota. The sequence goes on from NW_026000093.1 coordinate 21,703,087, forward strand.
ATTTTAGAAATAGCAATAAGTAAAGAAGCAGGAAGTAAATGATAATATTGTTTCTCAGAATTAATACCAACTACCAGTGTGACCGTGGGTAAGTTATTTAATTTCTTTGAGCCAGGATTTTTGTATTTGTAAAAGAGCAATGGCAACACTACCTTCTAATGCTGCTTTGAAGACTAAATGAGTTAACAAATGTAAAATCTTGGACTAGTCCTTGGAACTCATAGTAAGTACACAATAAATGTTAGCTGTCCTTTTAAGTAACTTAAGAATTATTCATAGTAGCATTCTCACTACTATTACCAATACACTGTGGCACATGGGCTTTTTCAACAATGACAATATCATCCATCTCACCTGCTCTTCCAAATGTTACCTTGCTGCTTCCTATATGGAGGTCAAGAAGGGAATTTAAGTTTTCTTCTCTTGAACTCGGGTAGGCTTATGACTGCTTTGACCCATGAAATATAATGTCATGGAGACTACTGATGGTAGGTCATAAAAAGTGCTGCCACCTCTGTCTTGTTTGAAAGAACACTGTTGGAAGCCATTAGCTGCCATGTAAGAATACAGTTACTCTGAGGTTGCCATGCTGAGAGAAAGCAAGACACTTGGAGAGGCCACCTGGTAGGCCTAGTCCCTAATTTCCAGCCCAGTTACATGGGTGAAGGAGCCACCTCTAGATGATTCCAGCCTCCAGCTTTCATATCTTCCCAGCTGTGGTCCCAGACATATTTGAGATTTATTTATTTTTTTCATTTTGTTTTGTTTTAAGAGACTGTTGTCATTTTTATTGCTATTTATAAACTTAAATATAGGTAGAAGGGTTATATGGATGTTGATTGGCTAAAGTAGCGACTGTGCTAATATTATTTTCTCAAAAACAATTAGCAAGCAGTATTCTTTCTTGTTTTTAATTTTATTTTATTGGTTCTTTTTTAGTTATACATGACAGTAGAATGCATTTTGACATAATTATACAAGCATGGAATATGTCTTGTTCTAATTCTGACCCCAGTACCACCCCTTTCCCTTCCCCTTGCCCACCCCCAGCTCCCTTTCCTCTATTGATCTTTATGCAATTTACACGGTTATCTTTTTTAAAAAAAATTAATTTCTTGTACCTGATGGTGAGTTTCATTATGGTGTATTCATGTAAGTACACAGGAAAGTTATGTCAGATTCATTCTGCTGTCTTTCCTTCTCCTACGCCCCCTTCCTTCCCGTTATTCCCCTTTGTCTAATCCAATGAACTTCTATTTTACCCCAACCTCCTTATTGTGGATTAGTTCCCACATGTCAGAGAAAACATTCAACCTTTGCTTTTGGGGATTGGCTTATTTCACTTAGCATGGTAGTCTCTAGATCCATCCATTTCCCATCAAATGTCATAAAGTCATTCTACTTTATTACTAAGTAATACTCCAATGTTTATATATACCACATTTTCTTTATCAATTCATTTGTTAAAGGGCACCTGGGTTGGCTCCATAGCTAAGCTATTGTGAATTGTGCTGCTATAAACACTGATGTGGCTATGTCATTGTAGCATGCTGATTTTAAATCCTTTGTATATATACCTAGGAGTGGAATAACTGGGTCAAATGATGGTTCCATTTCTAGCTTTTTGAGGACTCTCCATACTGCTTTCCAGAATGGTTACACAAGTTTGCAGTCCCACCAACAATGTATGAGTGTATCCTTTTCCCCACATCCTCCCCAACATTTATTGTTACTTGTATTGTTAATTGCCATTCTTACTGAAGTGAAATGGAATGTCAGAATGGTTTTAATTTGCATTTCTCTAATTGGTAGAGATGATGAACACTTTTTCATATATTTTTTGACCATTTGTATTTCTTCTTTTGAGAAGTGTCTGTTTAGTTCCTTTGCCCATTTATTTATTGGGTTATTTTTATTTTTACTTTTGTTTTTAAGTTTCTTGAGTTCTTTGTATATCCCGGAAATTAATGCCCTATCTGAGGTGCAGGTGGCAAAGATTTCTCCCATTCTATAAGCTCTCTCTTCACACTCTTGACTGTTTTCTTTGCTGTGAATAAGCTTTGCTAATGACATGTTCTACATTTAGAAGATCCAAAAAACTCCACCAGAAAATTCCCAGAACTCATGAATGAGTTCAGCAAAGTAGCAGGATACAAAATTAACACCCATAAATCAATCATATTCCTATACTCCAATGATGAATTAGGTGAAAGAGAAATTACGAAAACCATCCCATTCACAATACCCACAAAACAAAACAAAACAAAACAAAAACCTTGAGAATCAATCTAACACAAGAGGTGAAGTACCTCTACAGTGAAAACAGAACACTTTAGAAAGAAATTGAAGAAGACCTTAGAAGATGGAAAGACCTCCCACGTTCTTGGATAGGCAGAATTAACATTCTCAAAATGGTCATACTACCAAAAATGCTATATAGATTCAATGCAATTCCCATTAAAATTCCAATGACATTCTTCAAAGAAATAGAAAAAGCAGTCATGAAATTTGTTTGGAAAAATAAAAGGCCCAGAAGAGCCAAAGAAATTCTTAGTGAGAAAAGTAAAGCAGGAGGCATCATAATCCCAGACATTAAATTATGCTAGAGTTATAGTGAAAAAACAGCATGGTACTGGCACCAAAACAAGCAAGAAGACCAATGGAATAGAATAGAAGACTCAGAGACAAACCCACATAAATACGCTTCCCTCATATCAGACAAAGGTGCCAAAAAATATATTGGAGAAAAGATAGCCTCTTCAATAAATGGTGCTAGGAAAAGTGGAAATCCATAAGTAGTTGTATAAAACCCCTATATCTCATGATGCACAAAACTCAATGCAAAGTGGATCAAAGACTAAGGAATTAGACTAGAAACCCTGCATATACTAAAAGAAAACTTAAGCCCAACACTCCAGCATATCAGCTCAGGAACAGACTTCCTTAATGAGACTCCTAAAGTGCAAGAAGTAAAATAAAAATCAATAAATGGGCTGGGCATGGGGACACATGCCCATAATCCCAGTGGCTTGGGAGGTTAAGGCAGGAGGGGTATAAGTTCAAAGCCAGCCTCAGCAATTTAGCAAGACCCTAAGCAATTCAGCAAGACCCTGTCTCAAAATAAAATATTAAAAAGGGCTGGGGATGAGCTTGCCTGGCATGCACGGGGCACTGGGTTCGATCCTCAGCACCACATAAAATAAAAATGAAGATGTTGTGTCCACCGAAAACTAAAAAAATAAATATCAAAACTCTCTCTCTTTCTTTAAAAACAAAATAAAAAAATAAAATATTAAAAAGGGCTGGGGATGTGGCTCAGTGGTTACGTGGCCCTGGGTTTGATCTTTGGTACCAAAAAAAGAAAATAAATAAATAAACTAACAAACAAATGAATAAATAAATAGGATGGCATAAAACTAAACAGCTTCTTAACAGCAAACAATCTCTGCTTTATTTCTAAGTTGACTTATAGGAATCCAAAAAAGAAGTTAAAAAAAAAAAAAGGTCCATAAGTTGTGTCAAAGGTTTCTTGCAAACCTAACATCTCTTGTGTATTCATATATTAAGGCAGGACTTAAGGGATTTTAATTTTCTGGCTAAACATAAATTATCTTGTATTTCCAGGTAGTCTAATGTTGAAATTATAGGAATTTGGGGACATAATTGTTGCCACATTAACTATTAGTAGAGACACATATCAGTTTTTTAATCAAATGCATCATTTGTCAAATTTAACAATACACACTGCAGAAGCCAAAATGAAAGGCCCAGTTGTAGTAAATAGAGCTTAACTGAATCCTTATCAAAAGCAATTGCTTGCTTGCATTGACAGGGTTCAGGATACAATAATCAAATGGGACAACTTGGCATTCTATAAACAGATAAATAGCAAAAGCAGGGCATTCTCTCTGACCTTGTGCCATGAGGCAGGTCATGAAACAATTCTCTGGTCCTTCTTCAATGGAGATCATAAGACTCTCAGTTAAGAGGGGTCTACTCTATACCTGGAGGAAAGGAATGTCCTTATCTCTAAAGACACAATGACACAGAGATGAATCTGAACAAATAGGCCTAAGTTACCACTGGTTTATTACCATTAAGTCATGGCCTTTTGTCCTTCAATCAGACTCTATATGATTGTCTGTCTAGTCTTCATCAAACCAAAGCAAAAAATACACACATTTCCCTGTCTCTTTGGGTCTTCATTTATTAAAGCTCTTGTATAAAGTTAAGTTTATATTAAATAAATTTGTATGCTTTTCTCTTGTTAGTTTTTCTTTCTAACAGGGATTTCAGCCATGAATCTAACAATGAGTAAGGAAAAGATATTACATTTTCTCCATTATAACATCATAGCTATGTTAGTGATTTAGGCAATTTCATAATATTATGGTGAAAACTTACTGATTTTGAATCTTTGGGAAAACATATTTTATAATTTGTAATCCCAGCAACTTGGGAGACGAAAGCAGGAGGATTGTGAGTTCAAGGCCAGCCTGGGCAATATAGAGGGACCCTGTCTCAAAAAAAAAAATTATCACAGAGTAGACATTACTTAATGTTACTTGTTTCATAGTTAGAAATCTTTTATGCCAAATACTTAATATGGACAACATAATATAAAACCATAGAGGTAGAAATGTGAAGGATACAAATGTTTGTGTGTGTGTGTATTGCATTTTGTTCCAACAGTGAAGAACAAATTTATTTATAAGCATAAACTTTTCCTTTTCTTCTTATTTATTTATTTTGTTTCTTGTGATTGTACACGATGTGGCATTTCACTGGTGATGTATTCAAATATGGACATAGGAAAGTTGTGATAAGCATAAACTTAACAAAGGAAAATGGATTGCTCCTTTCACGTCTAGGGTAGATAGAGAAAAATTTTTTTCTTTATTTACCAAAGAATCCCCACAATAGAGTAAAAAATCATTGTGGTTAGAGAATGGAGTGGGTTGGGATTGGCATGCAAATTCCAGCTAGGTTATCCTGTATTATAGTCCTTAGATTTCTGTGAGTCTCATCTGTAAAAGTAGGATCATATTTACATCTTAGGTTTTGAGAAAACTAAATTAGTTAACACATGAAAGATTCAGTCATAATAGATGTTGCACAGGTGTTCAATAAATATTAGAGAAATCTAAATTTATCTTTTTGGATATCTGTTACTAGTTTTCAAAATTGGGACATCTTCTTTCCGGGATGGTACTAGAAACATATTAATACTTGACTTTTCTAGCCACTTAGATGTTCAAACTTCTGCTAATTTATAATTTTTTGAAACTATCATGTGAAATTTTTCTTTTCTTTATCTTATGTGTGCCACTGATAATAAGGGGATCAACAGGTTTGAAAACTACTTCACAGGGTGAGTTACTAGACAGATGATGAATCTCATTTGCTTTGTCTTATTCTGGTGTCAATTCCAGAGAGTGGCCTTTTCTAATTTTATTCTTAACTTTGGATATGAAAACTTTGGGAACTTGTCAATTTCTATGCATAGATAAAACCCATGAATGAAAATATAATTTTAATCATATTATTAAAAGTCAACTTAGAATTCTTTTTATTTTGTCATAATTCCCAGCATATAGATGAGAAAACTGAAGTCTTAAATACATCAAGGGACTACAGGAAGAAGCAGAAGCAAAGTTGGCAATTATCTAACAAAACACTTTTGTTTTATATATTGGAGGCTCCAAGATTCATCATGGTAAATTACAAAATCTCAATGACATTCCTTCATAGAAATAGAGAAAGCAGGTCATGAAATTCATCTGGAAAAATAAGAGACCCAGAATAGCCAAAGCAATCCTTAGCAAGAAGAGTGAACCAGGTGGCATCACAATACCAGACCTTAAACTATACTACAGAGCAATAATAACAAAAATGGCATGGTATTGGCACCAAAATAGACTTGTACCATTGGTACAGAATAGAGGACACAGAGACAAACCCACATAAATTCAGTTATCTTGTATTAGACAAAGGTACCAAAAACATATATTGGAGAAAAGATAGCTTCTTCAACAAATGGTGCTGGGAAAACTGGAAATCATATGTTACAAAATGAAATTAAACCTTTATTTCTCATCATGAACAAAATGCAAAGTGGAGCAAGGATCTAGGAATTAGACTAGAGACCCTACGCCTAATAGATGAAAAAGTCGGCGCAAATCTTCATCATGTCAGATTAGGTCCCTACTTCCTTAACAAGACTCCTATAGTGAAAAAAATAAAATCAAGAATCAATAAATGGGATGGATTCAAACTAAAATGCTTCTTCTCAGCAAAAGAAACAGTGAGGTGAATAGAGAGCCTACAGAATGGGAGCAAATTTTTACTACACGCACATCAGATAGAGCACTAATCTCCAGGATATATAAAGAACATAAAACTCTTAAACTAATCAATAAATGGGCCAATGAACTGAACAGACACTTTTCAGAAGATGATATACAATCAATCAACAAATATAGAATTTTTTTTTGTTCAACATCTCTAGCACTTAGAGAAATGCAAATCAAAACTACTCTAAGATTTCATCTCACTCCAGTCAGAATGACAGAGACTATTTCTTGTCTATCCAGTCTCCTAGTTCAGAGCTTTCCCCAATAACTTCCTTGTAATTTTATAAATTGTAAACATTATCAAATTAATAATAAAAAATTAAATAATCTAATTGCTGATACAGAAGTGACTCATGGTAAGGGCCTTATGAAAATAAGATCTTGAGAGTTTGTTTGCTATAAGATGAACAAGTTATAACATATTGATTGAGTCAGGACATAAGGTAACTTTACTGTGACAAAATTTCGGCAGATGACTGCAATAATCTAAATATCCTTTGTATACTTTTGATTTTGTCTGGCCTCTAATCCAAAGAAAGCCCCTGGAATAACAAAAGAATGAAAAAAAATTCTTGGATTGACTTGAAGCTCTTTCTCTTTTTATATGGTTAAATCATATTGGTGCTCACATTTATCTTTGGACAATAGAAACAAAAAAGTATGTGAAATATTGACAAAAGTTAGTTCGTTTTCATATAAAAAAATTTGTATTGTCTTGCTTACGTAGGCATTTAAAGCAGGTATGTATTTACTGTGGAGTTCATATCCTTCTTCCTTTTTCTGAAAATGAGTACACTTTAATCATTATTATTTTTTAGCTTCTTTAACAAAATACAACAGAACAAAACAACTTACAAATCAACCTTTGTCAATTCAGTAACGGGGGGACAAATAAACTGAAAACTAATTATTGAGACTGTACCATGAGTTAAAATACACTGATTTAAAAAATAATCTCCTATGTGTTCTCATCTTTTGGTGGGAGAATCTTACTTAAAAATAAGGAAAATAAATGAATAATTTAATTTAATAATGAATCATTGTTCTAATTTCCTAAATTTAAAAAATGTAAATGAGCTGTTCTTTTTTGTTTGCTGATTTAAACAGAGAGTAACAGGGCTCTGTCAGGGCTGATATAATCCATGAAGGTATTTATATATTTATCCCATCTATTATATATTTATAAGGGTAATTTAAAGATAATATTTATTTAAATGCGTTATTTAATATTTATAGAGATAATTTGAAGGTAATATTTATAAATCTATAGATTATATTTTAAATTTCTACAAAAGTGATTAAACATAGCTATGTAGTATTCTTTGAAGTCGAGAAGCTAAAAAAGAAAAATGATAAGAGAAAAAATTGACTATTTTCCAAACATTTGTCTGTAGCATATTGTGTATTGGAACTATTATTTAATAGTCTGTTTCTGGCTCCTCCAACTGATCTTGCCCTTTCACTCCACCTCCCAAGGTTACCTATAATGTTTATTGTTTGTGAGCTGCTCAGGGAGTAAGAAAGGGGAATCCTATGAGGCAAAGAAATAAAAAACAGAAGTGCTTTCTTTGCATAATGAGAACTTCCATTCAATGTCTCCAGTCTGTGCATATGAAAGGAAATAAACTGGGAGACCATGAAACTGCTGTCAGGATTTTGAAAAGGAATCACTGATTATTTCTAATAGAAATAATCGCCCTCCCCTGCACCCTGTATCTTTTAAAATCTTATAGTAATTTTCTTCCTAGGTGGCCAGGTATAGGAAACTAGACTTCTCTGTCTGTTATCCCAAGATGTCATGTAATGATATACAAAGAAAGCTTAAGAACTATGCCTTGCTTTGCTTAAGCCCTTAAGTATGTCCACATGATGACAGCAACATGGGAAAAGGTCAGTGGCAGGTCTGATTTAAGTTTTTTTTTTTAGCAATATGGTATCAAATATCCAGAAGGATTTTCTTCATGGTGGTTATTTGGCCACTACAGGGGAAAGTTAAGGAGAGAGGGAGGAAAAGAGAGTAACTGTTGGAGGTGCTGATTATTTCATCCTGATCTTGCACAACATGTGGTGGTAGGGTCTCATTGATTCTACTCTGTTGAAACATATGAAATTGCTGTTTTTATTGGTCAAAATGGTTAAATATCAGTAATTTCATATGCCTTAACATAGTAGGTAATGGGGAACACCTGTGCTCTCATCGTCTATTAATTTAACATTTATTGAGTACCACCTTGTACAAGTGGGTGTGGAAGACCAAAGCCTCTCCTAGAGCCCCTTGGCCTGAGATGAGGTTGTTCTTACTTTTTGCCTTTTTAGTTGAGTCCTATGAGTCTTTTAAGACTAGTCTCAAAATTACTTTCTCTGGAAGTTAGTGTTTTGTTCCATTATTTTTCTTGCTTTGCAAAGTTCCTGATTTTTACATAAGGGTGATTAACTTGTACATAGAATTTTTGTCTTGCCTTTGCATTTAACATGAGAAAAATATTCCATGGTATAAAATTTTCATAACTTTGTTTCAAGGGCTATAAAATACTCCTTTAAGTGGAGAGTTTATTAGCCGTTCCCATATTTGGGGACGATTAGGTGGTCGGGTTACTGTCTTTGTGCATAGACCCTTTTCTGTTATTTCAGGTTCTTTCTCTAGGACAGAATCCCCAAAGTAGAATTACTTGGTCAAAGGGTATGAACATAGAAAAATCTCTTGATACGTGTCAACTGGAAATAGCTGTATTTGTAATACTGCTTGATATATGAAGTCTGACTCCTCATCAGTCACAGGATATGTTAAAAACGGCTTAAAATGACTTGCTTACATGGTGGTCCAAAGCCATATTCAATGACAATGTTGTAGTCTGCAAAAAGGAAAAGGTTTGGAGTTGCTGGTATCAAGAGAACCACTACCTTCTCTCAACGGGAATGCCTCCAAACACGCTAAGAGCGAAAAAGACTGTGTCCTCGAGGCTTACAAGATTTCTTCAAGTTCTGTTTGTAATTATTTTGCCTTGAGGAAATGAAGAAAAGGGGACCACGTGTCAACCTATGTTTGGGGAATTTTCTAAAGATTCAGTTATAATTTTCATATCTTGGGAAAGAAGAAGGAAAAGGCAGAATATGTTTTGGTTTAGATGGTGTGTTCTGGTTTAAACATATGACAAATCAGAGATAATTTAGTACTTGGCAATAACACTTAAAAGCATACTTAAAAAATCCCTGTGTGTTTACTATAATATATCTCCCTAAATAAAATAAAACAATTGAACCAGTGGTAATCAGGCCCTAACTTCTGTGGATCTAAGGAGGAAATAAGCCAATGAGGAATAAATATGTTCTTCCCATCTCATAGCACTGGGGGGCTCAGTAAGAGTAAGGTTGCAGAACCAGGGTGTGACTGCCATGTATGGTGGCCAGCTTGTTTTGAGATCAGCTTAGCCTAGGATCCAGAAATGCAGCCCAGCAATGATAAGCCATGGTTCAAGTGGGATCACCAACATCGCATGGGTCACATGCCACATGCACCAAGGAAAATACCTGGAACCTGAAAGTATCCTGCTTTGGGGCCAGAATAAAGCACAGGAGGAGGGACACTGGTCAGTGCCTCTCAGAGCCACTTCCCTGGGAGGTACGAGAGTATAGCAGACTGGAACGTGGACCCTACAGCTTGGGTTAGAAATTGAGTGCCACTCCTTACTAGCTGTGTGACATTGAGTGAGTTATTTATTTTCTCTGTGCTTTAGTTTACTCATCTCTAGGATGGTAATTATAGTTCTTACCTTAGGATCAGTCAGTGATCTGATACACTTAGAGTTCTTCGAATGGTGTCTATCATGTAGTAAGTGTTGTTTATTTATTTTTTCCCTCTCATCATATTAAAACAAATCTGAAGAAGGCTGTAGAAAAATTTTTAGCATATTTTAAGTATGTATATTTATCAAATTCACCTTTAACAAAACATCAGCTAGTGACTGGGTAGGGAGCCTCATTTGGGGATCAAGTGCAAAGTCTGAATCCAAGTCCTTTTGACATGAGCTGTGGCATCTGGGCTTCTTAGTGCACCCTGTGCAAGGACCCAGTGGTTCTGCCACTGTTTTCTTTGCATCACCTTGCTGATTAAATAGTTTTCCCTTTTTTAAAAAAAAATAGTAGCAGGTATTGAGAGTGTTTCACTCAACTAAACCTCTTGTTGGGCTAGGGGCCACTTCTATCAACCTCTCTAACTTTTCCAGATTTTTCGGAGCAGCTGGTGAGAACAAACACGTCCTGTGGAGGCTCTGTGCATTGGCTCCCTGAGAGCCGGGTGGCCAACTGGTGTGGAGCCCTGAGCATGGGACCAGACAGCAAAGCCGTCAAACTGAGATTGTTCACAGAGAACTCACAGGTTCCCACTGCTCTGCCATGAGGCACTTGAATGGAAAATCAGATGCTGGTCACAGGAATCAGTGCAGAACAGCAACAACAAAAAGTTTCTTTTGTTGGTTGGAGGAAACTAAAGAATTTGGGGTTTCTCAGGACCAGCCACCCCATGCTTTGGAGGCAAGCTGGGCTAGTTAGGCTTGAAAATGTCCAGTTCTGGGTTTACGGTACATGGTAGTACCGTCCTCCTTTGTAGGTGAGCATTTGAAAGCACACTGTAAGCCATGCCTGTGTCTACATGGTAAGTATAGGTGCTTAGAAGACCTATAGTTAGACTTGCCAAGTGTTTTGAAAAGGGGAGTGAATTATGGACCAAGGAACCCTGGGTGTTTTTGATATTCCAGAGACCAGCTGTCAGCAAAAAGATGTGTATCTCATCTTCAAAATATGAACACTTAGAGTTTCAACAAGGAATGGATGACTTTAGGTAATTCCTGTGCCTGAAGTTAGTGTAAAGACAACTTTGGCTTCTCTTGACTGTTCAATCTCGCTATGATGTGAGCTTTTCATAGCTTCTTCTAACCTCCATAATCATTTTTTCTTGTTTCTCAGTATTGGTGTCTCACAATGAAATATAATGAGATGCCAAAAATATCTTTGATTTCTTATAATATGTATTGATCTATAAAAACATAAAATTTATAAACGTCATTGGTTTTGACATTTGCTATCAAAGTTATATATTTTGACAGTTAAATAGACTCTAGCAAGACCTGAAAGAGATAATTACTTTAAAAATGACTTAAGGTTAAACAAGACTCTAACTATCTGAATCCAGGGCTATTAGCTATGTGTGAAAAGAAAAACTATAAAATGTGAGTTGAAAGGATTCATTAAAATTCATGGCAAAACTCATCAGGAGTGAGTCAAATTGGAAAATTTGGTTAAAGCTCTAGCAGGATGTGTGTTTATGCCTCTAGGGGTCATGAATTTGAAATCTTTCTCATATACGCATGCCATGCATGTAGATTTGCATTTCTTCAAGTGAACTGAGGCTGACTGAAAGCATGTTAAATCTCCTCAGAAGAGAATCTCTTTATCTTCCTGAAAAGTGACTTCTACTTTGGCCCTTAATGTACTCTGGCCAGGTAGTTCTGTCAGCTGTTGGATCACTCAGGTGATGTACTGCCTTGTATCTGACAGAGGAATAATAGAACAGCCCCATAGATAAGACTAGTTCAAGTAATTGTGGAAGATGCTGGGAAAGATTAAAGACAACTGGAGAGTTCACTGAAGTAGCGTGAAAAATAAATTACCTGAGTGAAGGAATGATTAATGGAGTCACTTCTTGTAGAAAACAAAACTACTAAAGGGTTTTTTTTTTTTTTGGTACCAGGGATTGAACTCAGGGTCACTCGACCACTGAGACACATCCCTAGTCCTATTTTGTATTTTATTTAGAGACAGGGTCTCACTGAGTTGCTTAGCACCTCGCTGTTGCAGAGGCTGGCTTTGAACTCATGATCCTCCTATCTCAGCTTCCCGAACAGCTGGGATTACAGGAGTGTGCCACCACACTCAACTAAAGGTTATATTCTTTGAAGAGTTCTCTTTCAGTGTGTCTATGCAGTGACATTTTATAGCATTGCTTAAACTTTAAGTCATTCAAATTAGTAACTAAATGTGTTTTCTTTATAAATGTATTAGAATGTACCATTGTGAGATTTGGTTTGTCACAGTCTTGTCAACAGACTTCTGAAAGTATAGGGATTTCAGGTAATTAAATTTTAAAGAAAAATGTAATGGATTGCCACATGTTATCCTTGAGGTTAATAATTAAAATAACTGGGTATGAGGGCTGGGGATGTAACTCAGTGCTAAAGTGCTTTTCTAGCATGAGGCTGTGGGTTCAATGCCTAGTACCATAAACACACACACACACACATATATGTATATGTATGTATTTCAACAATATGGATTATATTAGTCTCATATATAAATAAAACCTACATATTTTATATTTTATCAACTGATCAAAAGAAAGCTCTGTTCATGGGGAATGTATGAAAAAATTCCACAGGCTGGAAATATTTAACCTGAACCCATTTAGTGAATAACAAAATTTCTGAGAGAAAGGTCTTCCATCATTTTTACACATTTTAATTTTGGTTAGGATGAAGAGAATAGAACCGACTGAATTTAGGTGGACAAGTTGGTGTGTGTATTCTTTCTGGAACCGGGGAGGAGCAAATAGAGCTTTAGAGAAATAAAATATTCCTTCATTTCCAAATGCTATGTTTCATGTTAAAGTAATTTATCAAGAAACTATCAGTTATAAATCTTTCACTTGTGACTGCAGCAAGGGCCTGGGCTTGAACTCCAAGTATGTGCTCTCTGAGATTCCAATGTATTTGAAAAGCTTGTCTTAAGGCTAATTGAAGAAAGTCCAAGAAGCTTCCTGAGAAGGAGTGAGTCATCCTAAGACAGAATCATCCTGAAGCAGAGGAACAAAGGCTTCGGTGAGGGAGGAGGGGCAGTTTGGGGTGTGTTGCCTGTGTTTGTCATCTGTGGGCCCTTCTTACTTTGCTTGGGGATAGTCCTCATCAAAGGAGAGAGGGAGAGAGAGAGAGAGAGAGAGAGAGAGAGAGAGAGAGAGAGAGAGAGAACGCAAGAGAGCGCTTTTCTACTTTTTTAAACTAAAACGTATAAGATACTAGGGTGCTGTGTTAGTTTTTTTATTGCTATGGTCAAAATACCTGATAAAAACAACTTAGAGATGCATGGTAGTGCATGCTTATAATCCTAGCAGCTTGAAGGACTGAGACAGGAGGATTACAGTTTCAAAGACAGTAGAGAGAGAGGGAATGTTTCTGCAGGGAAGATGAACCTTTTGGGGTACACACCCAGTGACCCACTTCTAACCATGCCCCACCTGCTTACAATTATTACCCAGGCAGTTCATTCAAACTAGGTTGGACTGATTAGGTTACAGCTCTCATTGTCTAATATCTCTGAATATTCCTGCATTAACAGGAGCTTTTGGTGGAAACCTTATATCCAAATCAAGGCAGTGCTCATGCAACCCAGCTACCAGAGGGTGGGAGGAAACGGGGACTCTAAGCAAGTGGTGTGTCATGCATACTTCCGGGGAGTGCAGCAATCCTGGGCTGAATGCAGGCCAGGGCCCTTGGAGAGACCTCTGGTGCAGGAGTGAGTGACATCATGAACACCTGAGATGTTGTTAAGGTGCAGCTTTGATGTAGCACATGCCTCAGGACATGGATGGCTTATGAAGCTGGAGTGGCTTTATAGAAATGCTAGACTTGAGAATGGCAGGAGGTTTCCTTTATCCCAGTAGTAGGAGAAGAAACAAGGGAGGATGACCTGTGGGAGCTTCCAGGAGTTGGAGGATGAGCCCAATGTAGATATCCAGCAGAGACTCCACTGCTAATAGGTGGGAAAGCCAACTAAGTGTCCAGCTGCAGCTGCAGCTGTGTTTTGTGGCTTGGGCCTACTACATGTGTCCCTCTAAGCTGATGTTTGTCCTCCAAGTGTCATTCTTATTTTTCTTAGGGATTGTGCTAGATCTCATCAGAGAGGATTCATAGTGGAACAAGTAAGAGGGATTTTCCAATTGTATGAAAACATTAAGATGGTAGTGAGCATAATGTGGCAGCAATTTTATAACCGATTAGCAAAACGAAGCTTTTGGCAAAATGGATGTTCCATTTTACATTTCTGAAAATAAAAAGCAAGAGTTCACTATTTGGTCATAAGGAGCACAATTGTCAATATTTACTAAATGACTCATTCCCTTAAGTGGAAGCGCATAGGTTATTTGGGTAGTTTCTTCCTGAAAGTGCAGATGAGCCCAAGTACAAAATGGTGGTAGTTCAGGGTTAGTGGAGGTTCTCAAGGCTGTCAATGGGGGGTTTCTCCTTTGAATGGATAATATTTCAGGCAGCTGTGTCTCTTCTGTGCATACATTTCTTCTCTGTATGGCCACCTTGTTTCTACTAAGATTGCTTTTTCAAATCAGGGACTTTACCTCCTTTCAAAGTTAATGTACGTTGTCCCTTCTCTTTAATCTGCAAATTCATATATATCAACTACGCCCATCTGACAGATGGAAAAAATGAGGCTCATAGGAGTGAAACAAATTGTCAACATGGGCAGCAAGTAGAGGTAGAATCTGCATTTAAGTCTGGATTTATATTTTTGTATACCCAACAATCATTTTAGTTTTCTCTTAGAACAAACTACTATATCCTATTGTGGGTAGGAGCAGAAGACCTTAAATGTTACAGATTTACTTTTTAGTGGACTTGCCTCACTAAATGGTAGAATGTACCAATGGTGTTTTCTCAGATCTAGTAAATATGAATTCATAGAGGAATAACCATGCAACTGAATCATAAATCTAGTTCCCCAATTTGGCAAAGTTTCAAGTTGTGGCTAATTCCCTTGAGTCTTCCTCATATCTAATTTTATCTAAAAGCTATAAAGATGACTTGGTCCTGAGAAAGAACATGGCCTCTAACATGAGGTCTGTTTTGTTATGAAGCAAGACTACATGGGATTTACCACAAATATGGGGATATGTGAAGTTTGGTCTCTTGCTCTATGCTATTAGGATAATTACATTGTTCTTGATGATGTTGTATTTATTTGTACACAAACAAATGGAAAAACTTTTTTAAGAATTATGCATGGTTATTGTCTCTTGTGCAAACACATCAACAGAACAAGTTGTGGGAAAGAAGACTGGGTAAGAATAGCAAATGATTCATACTCCATTTTGGAAAAACACATCCTAGCATGTAACCAAATACAGCCCTATCTTTTTATTTGACTATCATGTATGTGAAATTAAATTATAGACTCTGAGGCAAAGGACATCTTTTATTCTTTATGTGTGCACCTTAGTACAGTGCAAGACAGTGTAGAAGGGTCATCAAATTGTTTTGTTTTTTTTTTTCATTGCAATATATACTTGAAGCTAACTTGGATTTTAATTCCTTCGAATGTGTATGTCCTAAAACTACCTCCTCTATATCCATTTTATTTGGCTTCCAGAGTGATCATGTTCAGTAGATGAAGGTATCCTGTCATCCTGCAAAACCCAGACAAGGATCATCACTTTGGGCCAGAGGCATTCTCTCTGTGTTCTTACATACTAAGGCACTTATCTCTCATTTTAAAACTAATTAGTCTGTTTTCCTGATGGGCCTGTGAGCTCCTGAAAGGCAGGGGTCACATTCTTCCACATAGCCACAGTCCTTTCTCCATGTCCCATGAGTGCCCATAATAGGTGCTCAATAAATATGTGTGTGAATGACTGGTTCTCACAGTGCTTTTTCAAATTTCCTACATGGAAATACACTCTTTACCTAGGGAAACATTTATTTTCCAATGACCAAAACAACTCTGTACTAAATAGTCACTACAAAACATTACCTTTGATTCAAATAAACTATGAAGCCACTTCTAAGGTGAAACAATAGAAATTAAATACAAATCTTCAATTTGATTGTATTATTGGGATATTACATATTCCTATCTCTATTAGCTTTACCCCTTCTAAAAAGTCTTGAGACTCTTATATGCAGTGTGTATGGGACAGAGTGAAAAATGAAAAAACAAAAAGAAAAAAAGAAAATAATCAGCATTTCTCTCTGATGCATAAATAGGAAGTGATTTATTTGATCTCATTTATATCTGCTATATAAAAGCCTATTGCTATTTGACTCTTCTTTTTATTTCTAACTTCAGTAATAAGACTAACTGAAAGGTGTCTTCTTCTCTTTATTCTTCCTGTCCAGCAGGCTGGTCTTTGAGTCTGTGGTTTTTCCAATTCATTATCATGTCACATTGCTTAGGGCAGAGTCTTCTTTAATCTTTGAAATGTTGATTATCTTCTCTCCTTTTTCTATCTTTAAGATAATAGAAATTTGTTTTTTTCATTATAGTTTCTTAACAGAAACAGGAAGATAGATAATATCTCCTATAAGGATTTTTTACGGACTTATGAAAGTAATTTCTAATGGACCCATTGTTTGGTTCTGTTTTCAACAGTTATGAGACACTTGATAGCTATATAATATGGCTCTATTCCAAAGTATCTGGCTGTTACTTTCCAATTGCCAAAATTATTTCCTGAATTTGTATATGGCTCTTGCCTTTGGCCTGTAAATCATTTCACTATACAACTTTGGTTCCTAGTGTAAGTAAAATGCATACTTCTTTATCCACATTCTATCCACCAAGAGACAGGATTTCTATTCCTGCATAATAAGCTAATCTTCATAATTGCTAATATTTTTTTCTGAAGCACAGAAATGGAAAAAATTCTCCAGAATTGTGTTGGTGCAGCTTTCTGTAGCTGAATTTATGAGTTATAACTCTTAATCCAAATGAAATACAATTTTATTTGAGGTAGATCTGCAAGTGGGAGAATGACTATTAATTCTGCAATTCCAAAATAACTAATGTACTTGGTTTGGAGCCAGGTACACTGTGAGTTCTGGATTTAAGTGCTCACGCGGGAAATACAGAGAGAGACTTTAACATATGGATTCTCAGAAGAAAATGCAACTGTTCCGTACAAGAAATATTGAGTTATTCTTAGTACTTTTTAATGTGTGGTTGACTATATATTTTTGAGTGGTGCCATTTTTAACACTTGGCAATTCAAGCCACAGATCTTCATTTCCTGGGGTAATTTTAATAACTCACCCATTCCTATGGCAAGCATTTAGTGAGGATTGATGGTGGTGTGTTTGTACTTGATTTGATGAGAAATGCAAGGAAAAGCTAAAGCAAGATTTGACTTTGTTGAATTTTATAATATTATTTCAAACTAAAGCTAATGGATTTTTGTGTGTGTATGTCTGTACACACATGCACACAAATATATACACACAAATGACAAATGACAAGTAGGAAGCAGAATGAAATTACATGTTAGTGCACTAAAAAAACCCAAAAAACCAAAAAACCTATTTCCAGGCTCAGTGGCACACACCTGTAATTCCAGCTACTGGGGAAGACTGAGCCAGGAGGATTACTTGAGCCCAGGAGTTTGGGGCCAGCCTGAGGAACATAGTGAGACTACAACTCAAGAAATAAATACATGATGCTAATTGATTCTGTACTACACAATGACATAGGGAGAGGTTTTGCATCACCTACCTTTGAGGAACTCCTCTTGTGTTAATGGAGGAGGTAAGCTTTGGAGGGAATCCCAACACAGTCGGATGTAGTGATAATCAAGGGACAAGGGACAAGCCAACCACATGTCATTGTGGGAGCACTGACATGGCTACAAGTAACTGGCTTCAGAGAAGAACAGAAGTCTAAGGAGTTTTCAGAAAGACTAAGGGTAGTCAAGTTGGGCTGTGTGTCCACATGTACGGAGAGGGCAAAGGAGAGAGGTGATTCACATGGGTCTCCTCTGGGGAACTGAATTACATCTGGTAAGAAGTTTATAGACCACACTGATAAATATTTATAAATTGTATGATTTGATATATGCATGTCAAAGAGAGAAAAATGGGATGGCAGCACAGGATAGTGAGATATCCTGGGCAAGAGTGAAAGAGGTGGAAATATATACATACAAGGAAAATAGTCCATTTAAAGAGAAGTTCTTTCACTAAAATGAGATAAAATGAGATGAATTAGGGGTGAGCAGCATCTGACTGAAAGGTTATATCAAATGAGAAAAAGTGAAAGCTGTAGAAAAAAAATACAAAATGTGTAGGTGTTGGTTATTCTAGGGTGAAACAGTATAGGATATTGGTTAAAAGCACAGCCTGTGCTTGAGTCATGACTCCATAACTCTCTGGCTGGGTGACCTCGGATGATTGCTTTAACTTCTTTGTGCCTTAGTGACCTTATCTATAAAAAGGGGGAAGGAACAGTTCCCACCTCACAGGCTTGTTATGAGGGGTCCATGAGCTGGTATTTTTAAGTGCTTAGAACATTCTAGAATATTAAGATAAATATACTATACGTCATATTATATATATATATATATATATATATATATAAGCTTTATGTTTACATTTATTTAAGATATATGCAAATCTTCAATAAAGAGATATTCCTTAAGTAATAGAACTATTACGAATTCTTAAGCAGAAAGAGATCAAATAAAATCATGTGTGTCAAAGATTATCCTGGTAATAATGTACAGAGCAGATTTGAATGAGGGCAATTTCTGAAGGCTGGAAGATGAGACAGGGTAGATTTCATGGGTATCTGGAGTGGGACAGTGAAATACTAAGAGATTTGGGGAGAAGATGTATTTCAAAGAAAGAAAGAATTATTCAGACTGAGGGGGGTGGATTTAGGGATGTGAGAACTTGTAGACAAAGATGATTTGAAGGCAGAGGCTTTGAGAGGCTGGGAAGAGAGCTGCCATGGACAACAACCGGGTGAAGTTATGCATGGACCAACCTCAAAGCTTCGTGAATGGAACCCACTGCACTTTGCCTGAATTTGCTCAAATAATAATAATCGTTAGCTAGAATTTCATCTTCCTTTGTGCTTTTGTGCAATACTTTCCCCATCTGTTACAGGAGCAATTCAGGATGTCAGTACTCTTTGAATGGAAAGCAAATTCTAGAAGAGAAGGTTTCTTACTTAAAAACACGTACTTCAGAAATGTTCAGTTAAATTACAAATAAGACAAAAATATAGGGAAGAACAAAACTTTCAACCACTTGGAATTTACCTGAATAATGTTGAAAAATGATTTCAGTTGGGAATTTAAAAACAAAACAATGAACCAAAACAAAACAAAAACTAGGTCAAGAAGTGACCCTGAGGCAAAGTCTTAAATCTTAAAAGTTCAACAGGTCAGTATACTTTAAAAACTGTAATTATAGTTCTTAATTCTTCAACGGGCTTATTGTGTCATGTTAAGTTTATTCACTCCTATATACCATAGCCCATAATGTCACTCGAGGTATCCTTAGGACTTTTCCAGGTATTAAAGCAGCTTGATATGTTTTTGTTACATTAATCTTGTCTCCGAGGCCCGTGATGAGTTCATCTGACTCTTTTCCATCAAGTTGAAAATTCTTTTCAATTAAAAACTCATCTCTACAGATGGTATGAGCATTAAGAGCGGTCTGTTCTGTCTAAAACAACAAATATTGAGATATCTCAGGAATTGTTCTATAAATCACTGGAAGTAGAATTGACTTCAAGGTTTCCATATTTTTTTTTCTTTTTTAAAGTGAGCAAAAGTTGAGCTGATGAGAATTTGGCCCATATGGTTTATTGTTGATAGAATGGATCAGTTTCATCCCAGTGCCTCAGCAATTTTGTTGCACATTAATGTGAAATATTGTGAATGTTTTAACGAAGCTATCAACTATGAAATACTTTATCCAAAACATTATGATTACAAAGGCGATAATAGAAACAGTTTAAACCAGGAGAGAATGCTCTGTTAAAGAGGATTAGAAAGACCATTTATTGAATAGTATGGATTTCTTCCAAGCCCCTGTGTGCAGAAAGCATGCAATGCGTGAATAATTCATCTAGAAATTCTATCGTGAAGTTGTATCAGTTTCCACAGTAAAACCTGGCTGTGGAGGAGGAAAATACATCAACATCTGTGACAAGCTCTATGAGGAGACAGTGGCAAAGCCTTTCAGGCACCAGGAGCAAAGCAAAATATAATAAATTCACTTAAGTGTCAAATTTGTGTCGGCTGAATAATGACACCATATGTCTGGGTTGCTATGTCACCATAGGCTGCTCTGAAAAAACACATGGCTTTATAGTAACGGCTGTCAGCCTTTCTCTCAGAGGAAGCAGAGCTTGTTCAGTAAGTGCAGTGTCTGATGATCAGAAAGGATCTTTTCTGTTTTAATTATTTTTTCTTAATTTATCAGCATCTAGAGGGAGCCTGCTGTTAGACGTGGTGCAGAGAGCTGGATAGCTGTCTTAGGCATCTTGTCCATCAAATGAGTTAGGATGAGGCTTTGAAACTCTTGTGCATGGAGGCTAATGATGTGTCTCGTCTGTCTTTATCTACCTCTCAGAAAAAACTCTCCTTAGGGCATTTCAAAGACATTATCTCATTCATCTTCACAGCATCTTCAAGAGGACTTGGATTATCTTGCTATGGGGAAACTGAGGCACAGAAAGATTATGGTCCCATTAACTCTTGGGAGGCATGATTCTGCTCACAACTCAGCATTCCTTACTCAGAGAGGTTGGCATTCAACCAGGTATGCAGACACTTTTTATGGGAAGGAGGATTTGCCTTCTCTCCTGGGCCCCTCTCTTCTTTCTGCTGGCATGCACACTGCTGGCCCAGTGCCTGCTTTGTGGCTGCTCTGCAGCTCTGAAGGCACTGTGCCTGGGTTCATCAACCCTGGAAGCCAGGATTCCACGGGATTCCGCAGATTGAGCACAGGAACGCTGTTACCAGTTTTCATGTTGAACGCTGTTACCAGTGTTCATGTGTGCACACAGACCCTATCTCATGGAGATTATGTCTTGTGTAATGGCTCTGAACAGGCTGGAGCTCTGGAGAGCACTGGTCCCTCCACACGGGAGGCCGGAGCCCCACCTCGGTTGCACACAACCCGGCTTTGTGCCTAGATTTTTCCATCGCAATTAGTCCAGTGGTATTTAAAGAGGATTATGGCAAAGATAAAGCATTTGGAATACATTATATTTAACTTTAATCACAAGGCCATAGGCAGGTAACCAAGGAAATTGTGTGAATCCATGTAAGGAAAATTACTTTCCACATATATTAGTTTTCCAAAGAAGAGCTTTCCCTCTAAGAACTTAAAAATTCTGCTTCACTTTTAAATAATAACCATTTTAAGAGTGGCGTCTAACAAAGTGGTGGCTATCTGGATCACTTGGAGAGCTTTTCTGTCTGTGTGTGGGTGCATGCACACACAGGCACTCGTGCAACAGACACTGATTCCCAGGCCCTGGGGCAGAGCCTGGGAGTAGAGTTTTGAAAACCTCCTCCCCAGGTGAGTCTGATGTGAAATCAATGATTTGTCAGAGGTCTGCACACGTCCCGCTTCCTTTACCCCTGCCCCTTGGGAATATAAAACATCGAGTGCGAAGTGAAACAGATAAAAAGAATTGTGGTTTCCTGACCAGACAGTGGCGTTTTTCCATTCAGTAGCGTCATGTGAAGAAACGAAGAGGGTAATATACATGAGGCAGTTCAGACTAAGTCTGAGGAATGGACCGAAGGCAGAGGAAGCCTGGGGAGCCATTGTAGCCATGATGTTTCTGATGGGTCACCCCTCCCCAAACTCACCCCCCCATCCTGGTTCCATCCAGTTATTTGTGATACTAATCCAATTCTCTGTTGGCTGTTTTATCCCTTCTTGAAACCAGTCAAAAACAGAGGTTATACAGATGAGAGATGGCTACAAATTCACAAGCAGCGTCGATTTCTCCACTCCCTTGAACTTGGACTGAGCCCATGACTACTTTAATTAATAGAACACAGGGAAACGATGCTGTGTCAGTTCTTGGCTTAAAACTGACTTAGGCCAAGAGAGGTTGCATTCAGACTTTTTGTTCAATGGTCTCGGATAAGTTCCTGGCTAAAAGCCAATGTGAACTTTTAGTCATGAACGTGAACTGTATTGAACCTTCTGGCCCTGACTCCAGACAACTGCAGCCCCAGTCAACACCATGAGGAGCAGAAGTACTACTCAGCTGAGCTCAGTCAAACCAAAGAATCACAGAAGTTAAGAAAATAGTCTCTGAAGCCACTCTGAGTATTGGAGTGGCTTGTTATAGAGCAATAGATAACTGAAACAAAGGGCCAGTGTGCTTGCCAGTCCACGCTGATCTGGGGTTAAGAAGCTGGATCACAGTTACAGTTTCAAAATAGTATTTTTGGCTGTACCTTCACCTATTCTGTGGGAATTCCAGTGCCCTTATATTCTTCCCACATAAATTCTCTCAGGGGTGTTTGGAGTATATGGTCTGGGAACCAATCCTTTTGGCCGCCATGTGGTGCTAGCTATTTTTGAATTTAATTCTCACTCTGATGACATTTCTGCTCAGAACTATTGTCTTTTTTCCACACCTCTTGAACCTAAGAGTAGCAGCCTGACTCCTTGCATCTCAGCAGTTGATGGTGACAATGACTGTGGTAAGCCTGTGGTTGCCCCGTCTGTATCCAGGTGCTATCGCCATTACTGATGAGGCTTCTGGTGACATTGCAGCTGGTGATACATCATGTCCCATGGATATCTTAGGAAATGGTTCATTACTCTAGTTAGTGACATATGTGCCCATATCCTCATATTCCATTGAACTAAAGAATTAAATCATACTGTTTGTATTCCTTATTAATTTTTTGGTGTGAAGATTCAAAAGATCTAAATTAAGAACTCTGTATAAGTATGGCTAATGTTGAAACATTAGCCTATCACAAGACTGACTAGAAAAATTACTATACAATAGGATCCAGTTGGGTACGTTTTATAATCAGATTTTCCTCAGCAGGAATTTATGCTATATTTGGTTGAGCTAAAGTACGTGACTTGCTCTCTCTTCTCTAAGCAACACAAGTAGAAGATAAAAGACTTTCTCTTTAGATTTCAATGACAATCTTAATAACATCTCAGTCTAACAAAGAGGAAATATTTAAATAACAAAGATTAGGAATCCAGACAACAGATTTTAAACTTCAATGTAGTAATTAGTGTCCAAATTGGTTTAGATGCTACAGTATGAATATCACATTATTATTAAAACCATGGGGAAGCAGAAATGTAGTAATTAGGTAGGTGTTTGGTATTACATTTATTACATCAGCACCTTGGGATTATTTTTGAGGAATAGCTACGTATATCCACTTCCTTTTTTTTTCTGTTCTGAAGGGATTGTGTCTCCCTTTAGGATTAAAGTTGAAATGGGCGGAAGATATTAGAAGTATAGGATAATTAATTGAAAATACAAGAATACATACACATTTAATGAGAGAGGAAGATGGGAGTACAAGAGGGATTCAATAAATATTGAGCAAGATGATGTCAAGAAGAGCTTGATTTTCCCATATGTAGTTTTAGAAGAGTGAGGAGAAGGATTTCATCCCTGTTTCCTGAGCTTCTAGATGTCAAGAGATTAATGAGAAAATGATGGGAACTTTATGCCTGAAATAGAAACCTCTTTGATGTTCTCCTTGGAGATATGAAGAGGATACTAAGAGAAATAAGAGCAGAAATGGATTCTACTAGCTGATCACCACTTTGACACTAATACATTAATGGATCAATGATTAATCCTCCAATACTGGCATATTTTCACTCTCATGTAACATCTTAGAAAAGTTGAAAAGCTGGAAAGAACTGAGAAGTAGACTCTTAACTGTTTTAACCAAAAAATAAAGTTCTGGGGTCTGTCCTCACAAAGTTAAATACTAATGTTGGAAGTGATTGCTAAATCTTTCTGAAAACAAATGGTTCCCGTTCCTCTGAATTATTTTAAAATTGGTAAGTTTCATTTTCATAGTAGAGTGTGAATAGATCTTTGCTTAGCTCACTTGGCTATTTCTCCTCATAATGAACATCTGGTTAGATTCTTATATACAAATGTGAAGGAATTATACTTTCTGGAGATGCAGTTCTAGGAGTCCATTTGACACTTGGAACTCTTCAACCTGCCAAAAGATGCTCTGATAATGCTCAGATTTTGAGACTCACTTCGTCAGACACACTGGCAAGAGGCCTACATTTGAGGAATAGATCTTATAGAAATAGGGCTTGTTGGCCAATTTGGAAGAATTTGAATTTTTGTTGGAACAATGAAGTTGAGTTCTAAACCCTTTCACCACATGTTATAAATATTAACAATGAGGGTGATGTGGGTGGTGGAGACGGTTTTTAACATGGGGATTTCAATGTTGGCGGACATGATAATAAAGCCATTCACTGAGAAACAGAGCAGGAGGTTGTTCTAATTTTACATTTGCCTTATTTTTCATGAAAGCAAAAGGAATAAGAAACTTCAGCATAGTAATCAATTTTATAGAGGCAATAATGATGGATATAATGGGTTAGGCCAAGTTACACAAGTATTTATAGTTTGAAATTTTAAGAAGGGACAGTGCTTAGTGGTAAAACAGGTAGGCTCCAGGGCCAGATTACCTGGGCTGAAGCAATACCTCTGCCACTTACAAGCTGTATAAACTTGAGGCATATAGAAACCAAACCCCATGCCCAATTTTCTCACCCCAATGCCTACTAGAGTTAGTTGTAGCACTTACCTCATGAAATAGGTGTGAAGATTTCTTTTAGTTCTTGGTGCAAGATATGGGGTGAAACCCCAAGGGTTTGATAAATATTAATTGTTGCTATCATTATTATTAAATAGAAAAAAACTTCCCACTAATGAATTTTTTCACTCAGGGAAGAAAAAGAAAAATATTGTGGTAATATTCTCTGGTATCTTCTAGATACTGGGAAAACACATGGTGAAATTGAGAGTTTCTCCTATTATACACTTAACTTTAATGAATTATTTCCTCAGTGAAAATCCTACTTATTATCTTTAATATGTTGACTGATAGTTTCAACTCCTTTTATATACTTGTTGAGTAGATTCTGGGCTGGAATGCCTCTTCTACATTGGTGGGCATGAAAGACCCTCGAGAACCCCTTCATTTTTTTACTGAACCAAAATCATTTGCATGGGAATGATGTTTGATGAGCACAAGAAGCATTTCTGGCTGCAGAGCATCTTGCCTCTACCCCGTGGCTGCTATCATGGGAACATGGCATATGACAGTCAGACACAGCAGGATGCAACACCAAATCTGACAGCAAAGGCAGAAAATATCACTCTTTCAAGGTGCATACAGAAAGAGAACCCATGATGGGTGAGTTTGTCATCTGCTCATCGGAAGAACTGAGCCTTCTGAGTGGAGTCTAATTTGTGTGTTGCCCACAAAGCTATTATGTTCCCCAGTTTCCCTAGAGGAGATCTAGGACTGCTTCCAAATTCAATCAAGGACTCTGAACCTTCTCCCTGAGTCCTGACAAAGTCATCAGAGTGTTTTATAGCATTATGTTTTTACAGGAAAAGAATGCTATAATCTATTCAATACATGTAGATCATGTCTTTAAAGGGATTATTATATTACTATTAAAGAATTGTGGTGATTTTTCTTAATTCTATAAAAAATAACAAGGCAGCTAATTTATCAGAGTGTCAGCACTGAGCATATGAACATCCTTGCTGTCCCCTTTGAGAAATATTCCTCGAAATGGAGCTGGATTGTGTAGGTCATCACTGCTTGATGGTGCTTCTCATTAGCCTCACATGATACTGTACTCACCAAACTGCCCTTTAAGTGTAATTTAGATTCCCATGTAACTTTTCCTCCAGGGAAAAAATGATCTGGTCCTGTTCAAAGGCCACTCTCAGCCTTAGGGAGTTATATTTATCACTGTGTATTAATAAATTGGTGTTTGAAATCAGTCTCATGGGTATTTGGCTAATGTCAGTCTCTACAAGCTATCACTCTGAGTCAATAAAAAAAATTGGAATTTGAACATGCAGAGTTGGACCTGGCATAGGCTACAGTGAACCTTTCCAGGATGCAGCCAAGCAGGGTCAGTCTGGGACAGTCGGCATCTCCCTTGACCTTGCTCACATGCAGTGAGAGACTAGCAGATTAGGGAAATGAAGCTTCTCTTTCTTCTACTCTCTGTTGACAGAGACAGATATTACCACATTCCCATGAGGCTTGGCAATGTTCTGTTTCTTCATAAATTGACAGTGGGAAGAAAGCAATTAGGTTGATGAAGGAATTAGAGAGTATAACAACTGAGATCCTGTGAGGTTTCCTCACCCAGCTCCAATTATGACGTCATTGGTGCAACATCACAGAAGGCACTTGACTTGTCCTGTTATTTTCTTGGCCTCAATCCAATTCCATTAAAAATTGAAGATGAGTTTTTATTTCTTACATCTCAAATTCTTGGCAAACATCCAGAGAAATACACTAGTAGTCACTTTGTTTGAAATCTGTCTTACTCAGAGGAGGGAGACAAGGCTTACTGCTAAGGAAACATCACACAGCTTCAAAAAGGTAAAGGCATATAATAGACTATGGCTAATTTTTAAACTCATCCTCACTCCATGCCTTTTTGTTAACATTTGAGCCTTCATGTGGTTATATAGGAACTCTCGTCCTAGAAGACATGAGCCAATTTGCCAGAGTTGTTAGGACTCTGATTATAACCAATTTTAATTGGACACATCTTGTTTGTTCTCATCAAATCTAAATAAAACATCAACTATTTTTTTTTTTTTGCCTGGTTGACTTAATTCATTGAGAAATATTGTTACGGAAAACCCAAATAACTTTTGAGAACCAGTTTTACGTAACACTTTTCCAGAAGGTGTCTATAGAGGGGTGAGCCAACCAAAGCAAAAGCTTGGATGTCAAACTTTGCTGACAGAAGCTGCCCTCTGCTTTACCTGCAAAAAATAGCAGCAAACCCTCAAGAACCAGCCCAGAACATGCCCACGGGCACCAAACCTCCAGTCTCAGAAACCACTAAAGAGGTGATTTCTTTTCACTGACACTACCTTCCCCTTTGCCAGAAATGTAAAGAAGATGAGCTACCTCATAAACTCCTGGCTACCTTTGCTCCCCCTGAAGTCACAAGTTCTTTGTTTATCTTTTCTTTTTGAACCCTGGGAAAAGTATATCAAAGTGATTTGGCCTGCCAAAAGTTTGTGCACTTAGGAACTGGCCCTGTGACAAATGCCTGCAGAGAAGAGAAAAAGATTTCTGTGTTTCTTAGTGTTATTCTCTCCCTTGAGATGTTTCCAGAGACTTGAAAGGAGGGTTGTGCCGAGGAACTGATTAAACTTGCTCACATTAAAATTGAAAGTTAGTGTGAACTACCAGGTCTCTCTGCTTCCACTCCCAGCCCAGTAAATCAGGTAACTGGAATCACTTATCACAGAAATTAGAGCTGGAAATAACCACTTCAGCCCTCAGACCCTCTTACCTGGCAAGCAGAGGATCATTTCCGTGGTCTCCATTGTTTAGTCTGGTTGAATCTTAAAACATGCTTCAGGAAGAGCATGTCCTAAATTTCCGTTGGGAGTTCTCTCCGCAGATGAAAACTTGGGAAACTGGTTCTGCTAATAAGATGGAGATTTCTTTTGGTTAGGCTCATCCCATTATTTTGAGACGGTCCTGGCCTCCTCGGTGCTTTGTGGTCTTAGGAAATGATTCAGTTCTCCAGTTTCTCCACATCTGAAGAGAGGATTGTATCATCATTAAAATACTGTTTGGAAAAGACTGGAGTGCTGGGGCCACAGAAAAGGTTGAAACCATCCGCTCCATGACAAGTCACATGTGGCCTCAACATTTCTTCAAAAAAACCTAGTTTTTCTAAAATCGAAAGAAAGCATGTGTGGATGATGAAATTGGCCTGTGCCATTGTGGAGATGCAGAACCTGGAGAAAAATCTGGGCCCTGCTGGGTGCTCAGCCTAGTGGGACTGTCTGGTGCTTGTCCTTGGCCAATTTGAGAAAGCCAGTGGCATTCTTAGAAGTGATTTCCTCCACTGGTGAGACTGTTCTGCTTCTAGGCTTCCCTAAGCTCTGGTGTCATTGACATCTCTCCACAGTTGCCCTGTGCCCTTACTGTCACTCATCCACCTAATGTTGTCACCCTGGAAAGCATTTGTTAAGTCAACAAAATGCTGCTGAGCTGGTAGCTGGTCACCCTTCTCTTGGACAGTGCAGGACATTTACATACAACATTGGGTGCTTCTCTAACTTCTGATTTCCAGTGCCTGGGATAGGAATGGCAATTGGGGACCATTTTCTTTTAATTTGTGGAGGCATTGAGGAGGGGGAGGCTGATCAGAGCCCTTCAAATGGCATGCCATGTAAACTAAGTGACAATATCTGAGAGCCGAATGATACATTGGTCTTCAATTCTACTCCTGTTAGAGAGCTATGATCCTGCCTATTTTATAGACAAGCAAACTAAGTCTTGGGGAATTTAAGGAACTTGGTTAAGATCACATGGTTTGAAAAAGATGGAAGCATGTTTGCATTAAGTAGTCAGATTCCAATCTGTGTTTGTAAAGCACCATGTAGTTTCAATAGTGGTGATTCTGATTACACCAGCAAACACTTACTGAGGGCTTATGGGCCAGACACCGTGGTAAGCCCTTCATATGCGTTATCCTATTTAATCCTCAGAATCCTCCTAGGAGAGAGTTTTAATTCCATTTCCATATAAGGAAAATGAGGCTCAATGAGGCAAAGCCTACATTCATAAATGGTCATCTTTTTAAATGTTATATTCAAGATTATAAAACTAATAGGATACAGAACTGTGATTCAAACTCAGGCTGACTGATTCCATAATTGTCGCAGTCTGGCTGGGCACAATCAGGAGCCACTTGTCAAGCGGAAACAAACTTTATTTTTAGAACCACACACGCCAAACAAAACAGCCTCTCAGGAAAAACCCTCAGAGCCTCAACTGCCACCACCGGCTTTCCACAAGCCTCTCTCTCCCACACAAGCTTCTCTCCACCTCCCACAATCCTCCTGCTCTTGAGGCCGATTGGCTGGGTCACGTGGGTGGAGCCAAAAAAGTCCCCCAATGAGCAGCTCCGTGGTCTGAAAGGGCAGGGAAACAGCCCAATGAGCATCACCGCAGAGGAGCCAATCAGCTAGATGTTGCTGGGGCCGAGGAGCCAATCAGCTAGATGTTGCTGGGGCCGGGGAGCCAATCAGCTAGATGTTGCTGGGGCCGCTGTGAGCCAATCATCAGCCGGCAGCTGGAAGTTTGCTGGCAGCTGGAAGTTTGCTGGGGCCCCTTCGGCTGTGGCTCTCAACACATAATCTGTGATCGTTCTTCATTCTTATCTTCCTTGATGACAACATATTTATCTCCATATTGGCTCTTCCCTCTCAATAGCTATTATGACATGTAGGATTTCAGACATTGCTTTAGAAACTGATCCACTCATAACTTTTCACCAGAACTCCTGAACCTATTGAGGGCAGAGCTGACACCAAGAGAAGGCAGCAAGTGACAGAGTGGTATTCCAGGCTTATCCATGATTCTATCTGGCCCATCATCTCTGTACTCTAACCTCATGTAATTACATAGACCCACTTTTTAATTTCTTTTCCCTGATGCATAGGCAAAACAAAGATATGAAAGCCACCTGCGGTGTTCTTCAAAAGGCCCTGTGAATAAACACCATGTTGGACAATATAGTCTTTTTTTGTTTTTGTCCTTTTGTAGAGTGGGAGAGTCTAGCCTCATATAGATGCCAGGTACCTATGTCCCAAGGGACTGAGAAGACACTTGGGGGATCCATTGATCTGAGGGAAGAAGGAACCAGGCAGGACATTTCTCAATAATAAAGTTTATCTATTGGGACTATGGGGTGACAATTCTGGGTATTTATTTTACATATATAGGGAGTTATGCATAAAAATATCCTCACTCGGGGCTGGGGATGTGGCTCAAGCGGTAGCGTGCTCGCTTGGCATGCGTGCGGCCCGGGTTCGATCCTCAGCACCACATACAAAGATGTTGTGTCCGCCGAGAACTAAAAAATAAATATTAAAAAATTCTCTCTCTCTCTCTCTCTCTCTCTCTCTCTCTCTCTCTCTCTCTCTCTCTCT
>NW_026000093.1:21733485-21807317 GCF_001458135.2 Marmota marmota marmota
CAACTCACCAAAAAAACCTGCCTCTGGCTTTTTGAATACCCTTGGGGATATGGGGGGCCTGGGGGGGGCATTCTAACTTTTCAAAATTTTTTCAAATTGAAGACTAAAGGGAGATCTTCTATGAAAGTCTAATGTGTGTGTGTGTCTCTGTGTGTGTGTGTGCGTGTGTGTTTTGTTTTGGATTTCATGTGTCACCAAAAGTTTGCTTTTAATGTTAGTTACATGTGGATTAAATTTTCCTGAAGATGTATCTTTGCTTTTACCATCACAAGATGAAAAATGCTAGCTATTGAAGCCAAACTGGCTTCAATGGAATTTTTTCTTTCTTTTCTTTTTCTTTTTCTTTTTTTTTGTCCAGGGATTGAACCCAGGACACTTGGCCACTGAGCCACATCCCCAGCCCTGTTTTTGTATTCTATTTAGAGACAGGGTCTCACTGAATTGCTTAGTGCCTCACTGTTATTGAGGCTGGTTTTGAACTAGCTATCCTCCTGTTTCAGCCTCCCCAGCTGCTGGGATTACAGGCATGCACCACTGCACCTAGTGGAATTTTTTTTTTAATTCTAAAAATAAAGAGAGAGAATGTTGTTCTATTGATGGTTTTACTGATCCGTGTATAGTTCCGTACAGCAGAAATGGAAGAATGTGGTATTTCTCTAAATAGTTATATGTGAATATTTTCCCCAGTGTCTTTTTTATGGGTCATTCACATATTACTAAGTAATTATACTGTATTTATTAAGGCATTAATATTTTGCTTCTAAGACTTTGGTATCTTTGTAATGCATATTTTATATCATTTATGATATACAATATTTAGAGATAAAAGTATGGAAAGTATTGTAATGAGCCACCATGTAGCCATCACAGATTTATGCCTATTTGCTTAAGTTTTTGAAGTTTCTTGAAAGTTAATCACAGACCTATAACATTTCACTCCTGAATACTTCCATGTGCATCTCTAAAATAATCATCATAATCATTATCATCATCATTATTCCATAATGTTAGCGCATACCATCACATCTATAAAAATGGTTCATACCAGTAAATATTAGTGATAAAGTTTGTTAATTTTATGTTATAGTGAAGATATTTTGTTAAGTTTTTAAGTTTATACCTAGAATCATCTAGAAATATATATCATTGTCAACAATCATTTTCCTTTTTATATTTGGTAAAACCTTGACACTACATTTGGAATGACACATTACTTGTATTTGATTTTAGAGGTTTCCATGATGAGCTCATGGAATGAATCTTGCATGGGTGTTTCCCCCCACATTCTTTAACATAATGTCTTCTTGTTCAAAATGCATGTGCTTTCGGCACCGTGAATAATCATTTATTCCTTTATGATTTTTTTTTAGGACTAGATGGCTTATTGTGAGAACAGCTGGATCTTCCCCCAAGCCATACTCCACAGAACAGAAGACATATTACGCTCTTTCCATTCTATGGGGTTCAAGTCACTACTGTGTTAGATAATCCAGTGTTTAAGAATTTGCTAGACTTCCATAGATCTCTCTGAGGACCTTGTTAGAAGCCTTGTGTTTTACAAGGACAACAATTGAAAGGTGACCAACACAAGATTCATTTTGGACACTGGGAAAGAGCTTTGAATGTGAATGACAGGCATGTGATCTTGGGCCCCCTATTGACTTCTCTGAGCCTCAGTTGCTCCATTTGTTAAATGAAACAAATCACAAAGCTAAAGGGATTAACTAACATAAGAAAAAAACATTTTGAAAAATATAATACTCTTTATTGACATAGGTGGTAGGGGATGTACTATGAACTGAATTGTGTACCCTCAAAATTTTTATTGAAGCCCTAACTCCCAATCCTCAAAGTGACTATTAGAACAGAGCTTTTAGGCAATAATTTAGGTTTAAAGAGTTCATAAAGGTGGGGTCCTAATCTGATAGAATTGGTGGCCTTGTAAGGGAAGGAAGAGATCTCCCTCTTTCTCTCTGCTCACATGCATAGAGAAAAGTCCACGTGAGGACATAGTGAGATGGTAGCCACCAGCAAGCCAGGAAGGCCCCTCACTAGAACCTGACTCTGCTCTCACCCTGACCTTGAACTTCCAGACCCCAAAACTATGAGAAGATTAATTTGGGTTGTTTAAACCACATAGCCAATAGTTTTTTGTTGTGGCAGCCTGAGCAGACTAACACAGGATAAAAGACTGCATCCTATGGATAGAGACCTCTTCTCTCTACTAAAGGAAGATTAGGAGAATGGGTTTACTTCTTACCAGGAGGAAGGTAGGCTGGGCATAAGTAGCAGAGAGAGAAAGAACATTGGTCTAGAGTGACAGCATTGGGCTAGTTGATGCTGAGGATGGAACTTCAGTCTTTTGTCAGTGTGATCTTGGGCAAGTCATGAAAAATAAAAAGATTTGGGAGACCTTAGTTTTCTAATTGTTGAAAAAAAAAAAGACATTTTAACAAAACCTTTTTTCAAGTTCTCTGATAGAATTGGTGGAAATTCTTCTGAGCTCCATGATCTTGGAAGTTCAGCTGAGCTCCATGATCATTCTTCTCTTCCTTGATGAAACAGGGATGAAAAAATAAAACTCTTGAAAGCTATCTAGGATTATAGGGTATGTACTTTTAAAATTGTGCTGAACCTCATGTCTCTGGAATAATATGTGCTATTTATCTGGAAGGTAGAATTTCTGATTTCTTTTTGGAGTTCACTCAAGTCACCAGATTTTCTGGTACCTGGTCTTTATTTTAAATAATTTATAGATAGAGATGAAGCCTTTTTATAATGCAAGAGAGAGAAGCTGTAGTGAGATTCTTAATCCAAGTAACAGGAAACTAAATCTCACTTTATACTTTGAGTCACTTTGCTTATTTTGAGCCTGACTTTGTCACCGTGATCTCAAATGTGACAAATGTGCATATATACACACCCACTGTAGTGAGTTGGATGGTGGACACTTATAAGACATGTTTTCCTGGCTCATGACTATGGACTTATTTGGTAAAATTGTCTTTGCAGATGTAATTAAGGATTTTGAGTCAAAATCATCCTGGATTATCCCTATAGGCCATATATTCCCTGACACGTGTCTTAGGAGAGGCAGAAGAAGAGAAAAAACAGAAGGCTCTGTGAAAACAGAGGCAAACATTGTAATGAATTAGCCATAAGCCAAAGAACACTGTTTCTCTATATGAGAAGAGGTCCACCACATTCATGATTATTACCCTGATAGTTTTGAAGGTCAAAGAGGATCATCCTGTGATAGAAAAAAATCTTATATGTGTGTATTATATGTATGCACATAACACATACACATGTATAAATGTATACACATGTGTGCAGGTTTATACACATATGCATGAGTATATGGCATGTATATATACATATAAATATTTAAATGGTTATTAATAAAGAGGGCCACAAAGACTTAATGTACTTCACAATTTTACCATTGAATTGTTAAGTTTTGGGATATGATAAATTAATCTCCAGTGGTGATAAAGTATATCACTTCTTTCAATAAAGGCCACAGGCCACATTGGCATAAGAGGACCAAACCAGAATAATTAGTGTCGCTACTGTTGCTCATAAAACACTCATTTCTCTTGAAAATCTAATATTCAGACAGCTGATATGAAAACAGAAGTCTGTTCTTTCATTTGTTCTCTGCAAAGTGCTTATTACCTATTTAGAACTTTGTGATCTTCCCACACAGTCCGGTGAATCACCCAGCAGAGAACCCCTCTGTTTACTTATGCACCCTGTAGCCTAATATGCTATGTAAGTCATGGATAATTAGTGACTCCATCTTCCTAAAGATACACTTGTGGTGAGCTTGGGATCTTCCACTTATAGAAAAATGTTCACATGCAGGACAAAAATTTCCTCTGAGAATATTTAAATTCTTCATTGAACTGAGACATATTTATTTGCCTTTACCTTTAAAGCATACATTTGAAAGGCTGCAGACAGATTAAACATTGCTAGAGGCTGTTTCTTGGCTGGAAAAGTGGACTGACTGGGGTGACCTCTCAGCTTGCTGAGGTCTTATTAGAAGGACACCACTTCCCAGAGTCCACAGGAATCATAAGTTCTGAATGTAAAGCAAGAATTTGTGTGGAGACCCTCTTGTGGTCCCATGGATCAAGAAAAGGAAGAATCTTTTTGAAATTCAAGTTCATGGACCACCATAAGTGTTTCAAAGATCACATGCAAAAAGTACTAAGTTTTAATTGTCAGAAAGGTAAATCAGCATAGTGATGTAGAAAAATGATGGTGGACCACCAGAATTTTTTTTTTCACAAGGTTATTTCTCTTTTGAGAGAAAAATCTTTTTTGGAAGTTAGAAAAAAAATGTTTTTTCTTCTAATAGCACATTCTCATTTTTTTTGGAATTATTAACAAAGTACTTGTGGTGGCGCACCGTAGTCACATATGTCTGTGGCCCAGTTTGGAGCCATCTCTCACATATGGGAAGTTTAAGAAATAACTTTGTTGCCTGGTGTAATTTGTAAGAAGTCCAATTCTGGCTCTGGAATGCACTAACAGGCCTTTGAAGGAAGGACACCTGCCCCTGGCTGGCAGCCTGGGGCAACATGGCATGGTCTCTTCAGTGCCAGCCTGACCACTGCTGTGTGGATGCTGATCGCATGAGCTGGGTTTTTCCACAGTTAAGTGGAATGAGAACTTGTTCCTTACCACCCCAACTTTTGCTTGTACAAGTGCTGGGTTTTACCCACATGAGCAACTCCAAACCCAAAATGTAAGTCTCATTTGTGGTTACTAGAATGGAACCTGATGGAAAATTTGACCATAAATTCTAAAAAGTCATGTGGAAAAAAATATATCCTCTGGTACAGAAATCAGAAAATAATTCAAAAAATACATCGTGTAACCAACACTTGCTTCCCTAACTTCCACAACAGCCTGACATGGTGCATAAAAGGGGGTGCAGGTGACAACCACCCCCACACCCACTACTGCCACCTTTCATCTTGAATCCCTGCAGCCCATGGCTGTACTCAGTCCTACACCTCTCCTTCTAGGGTCCTGAGGGAGACTCCCATTCTCTTTGACCACCTTGAATGCTCTTCTGAGGTAGTGTGAGGCCAGTCTGCCTCATCAACTCACCTCAGTGGCCCTTGCTCACCTCAGTTTCAGAGGCCACATTTGCTAGGGCTGGGCCAGGGCCCTTCTCACCACAGTCCTGCATTCTCATAAATCTTCTGAAAGAGGATGGCCCAGCTCCTTCACAGTGGAAGTGCCACTAGTCACCTCAAAGTCATTCTTCCCCACCCCAAGTTCTATAATAATAACAGTAGCAATAAACAAAGATGATAGCTCTTTGAAGTGAATAATTATTGTTTCTCAGTCTTATAAAAAATACTTGAAATAATCTTTCAAAAACTTAGTTAATTTTATCAAAAATAAATAAGTCTAAAGCAAAAGTGTATTGTTGAGAGCCACAGCTGAAGGGGCCCCAGCAAACTTCTAGCTGATTGGCTCACCGTGGCCCCAGCAAACTTCCAGCTGCCAGCTGATGATTGGCTCACAGTGGCCCCAGCAAACTTCCAGCTGCCAGCTGATTGGCTCCTCTGTGGTGATGCTCATTGGGCTGTTTCCCCGCCCTTTCAGACCATGGAGCTGCTCATTGGGGGACTCTTTTGGCTCCGCCCACACGACCCAGCCAATCGGCCTCAAGAGCAGGAGGAGGTTGGGGGGGGGTTGAGAGGCTTGTGGGAAGCCAGTGGTGGCAGTTGGGCTCTGAGGGAATTCCTGAAGAGCTCCTGTGGTGCAGCAGTGTGTGTTCTAAAAATAAAGTTTGTTTCTGCTTGATAAGTGGCTCCTGAATTGTGCCTAGCCACACTGTGGCAGTGTATGTTTGGAATACAAATGCCCCACATCTCATTTCTCAACCAGGAGAGACTTTTTTGGAAATACTGGACCATGTGTCTTTCAGGGTGCCTGATGTTTGCTTTGCCCTTTAGCTTCTTGCAAGCCATTCTCTAAGGGAACACGTGACTGATCTCCTGGAGCTGGGTCATAAGATGGTGAGAATGTCCCCATACACCTCCACTCAAAGTTAGTTTTAAGTGTGAAATTCAAACTCAGGGCTGTCAGACCAGAGTTCTGTGCTACTTTTGCCTCACCCCTCATCTAGCCTGTGTATGTTGCTGTTGAAAATGAAATCTGTTTTCCACTATCACTTCTTTTCTTCTCTTCTTCCACAGTTTGAAATAAGAATGTCATCCACATTGACACTTAATGGGGGCTTTAAGAGGTTATCAGGTGAAGTGGTGGTAGGACAAGGGTTTTGGGGCCAACTCCCTACTTTCAAATCTCTACCTTCTGCTACAATCCAGGCAGGTGACTTAATTCTCAGGGAGAGTATGTAGACTACATTATTATTTGGGGAGAATAATGGTTTATTCACAGCTTATTCTGTAAAACACTGAACATAACTATTCTTTTTTAAAAATATATATATATTCTCTTTTTTTTAAAATATTTTTTTAGTTTTCAATATACCTTTATTTTATTTATATGTAGTGTTGAGAATTGAACCCAGTGCCTCACACATGCTAGGCAAGTGCTCTACCACTGAGCTATAACCCCAGCCCTCTCTCTCTTTTTTAAAAATATTTTTATTTGTTGATGAACACAATATCTTTATTTTATTTATTTGTGCTGAAGATCAAACCTAGTGCCTCCCACATGCCAGGCCAAGTGTTCTACCACTGAGCTATAGCCATAGCTCTTTTTCTCTATTTTATGGTAGTAAAATATACATAACATAAAATGTAACAATTTTCACCTTTTTAAATGTACAATTTCAATGGCATTAAGTGGTACCACAATATATTCTAATACCTTCCACCACTGATGGACATTAAGGTGGTTTCTAATATTACTACCTCCCCATTTTCCTCTCTCTTGAGATCCTGGCTACCATTTCTTTCTTTCATGCTATGAATTTGACATTTTAGATACCTCATATAAGTGGAATTATGCAAGTACTTATCTTTCTGGGAGTGGCTTAGTATAATGTCTTCCAGGTTTATCCACATCACCACATGTTGCAAAATTTCCTTCTTTTTAAAAACTGAATTCTATTCTATTGTATGTATATAACACATTTTGCTGTATCCATTCATTTGTTCATAGACTTTTAGGTTGTTTTCATATCTTGGCTCTTATGAATAATATTGTGATAAACACAAGTGCTAATGTCCATTCAAACTTCTCATTTCAATTCTTTTAGATAAATGCCAAAAAAAAAAAAAAAGAAATTGTTGGGCCATTTAGTAGTTTATTTAGATTTTTAAGGAATCTCCATACTTCTTTCCATATTGAATGTATCAATTTACATTCCAACCAACAGTGTAAGGGTTTCCTTTTCTCTAGATCCTAATGCTTGTTGTTGTTGTTTTTTTTTTTCAATAGTAATCATCCTAATAGGTATGAGGTGATATCTCATTGAGGTTTTGATTAGTGACATTGAACATTTTTTCATATGCCTCTTGGTCATTTCTATGTCTTTGGAAAAATGTTCAAGTTTCTAGCTCATTTTAAAAACTGGGTTATTAGTTTTTTTTCTTAGTGAGTTTCAGGAGTTCCTTATATATTTAGAGATTAATTCCTTATTGGATCTCTGTCTCACAAATATTTTCTCCCATCCCATAGTTTGTCTTTCCTCTCTCTATTGTTCCTCCATGATTGCTCTATTGACATTTCTCCTCTTTTCCTTTAAAAGTTTTACAGTTTCAGGTATTGTATTTATGTATTTAAAGTAC
This sequence comes from Marmota marmota marmota, assembly GCF_001458135.2. NCBI lineage: Eukaryota > Metazoa > Chordata > Mammalia > Rodentia > Sciuridae > Marmota > Marmota marmota. The sequence goes on from NW_026000093.1 coordinate 21,741,273, forward strand.
TTTGAGTTGATCATTTTATGTATGGTTTTAAGATAGGCATATAATTTCATTCTTTTGCATGTGGATGGCTAGTTCCAATACCATTTAAAAAACTATTATTTCCCTATTATATATTCTTGGAAACATTGTCAAAGGTCAGTTTACTGTAGATGCGTGGATTTATTTGAGTTATTTTATTCCATTGGTCAATGTGTTGGTTTATATGCCAGTACCATACCATTTTGATTATTACAACTTTGTAATGCATTTTGAAATCAGGAAGTGTAATGTTTCTAGCTTTGTTGTTCTTTTTCAAGATTGATTTGGCTACTTGTGGTCTTTTTAGTGTCAAATGAATCTCAGAATTGCTTTTCTGCTTTTGTAAAAAATGCCATTGGAATTTTGATAGGGATTACATCAAATCTGTAGATCACTTTGGATGGTATGAACATTTTAATGCAATAAAATCTTCCAATCCATGACCATGGGTTGGTTTTCCCTTTATTTGTGTCTTCCTTAATTTCTTTCATTAGTGTTTTTTGGGTTTTTTTTTTTTTTTTGGATTTTAGTATACAAGTCTCTCTCATTTCCTTAGTTTAGTCTTAAGTATTATTTTCTTTTTTTGCGCTATTGTAAATAAGATTGTTTTCTCATAGTTTGTTGTTGATATATAGAAATAAAATGATTTTTATATGTTGATTTTATATTCTATAATTTTACTGAATTCATTAGTTCTAACAGTTTTTAACTGAATTCCTTAATGTTTGCTATATATAAGATCATGCACTCTGCAAATAGGACAGTTTTACTTTTTTCTTCTCAATTTGGATGTCTATAATTTCTTTTTCTTGCCTAATTGCTCTGGGACTTCCAGTACTATGGTGAGTAAAAATAGTGATAGTGGGCATTCTTAGCTCATTCTTGGTCTTAGAGGGAAAACCTTCAGTTTATTACTATTCATATTTGATTAGCTGTTGATTTTATTTATATGACCTTTATTATTTTTAGGTATTTTCATCCTATTCCTAATTTGGTTGAAAATTTTTATTTTGAATGAATACTCAATTTTGTTAAAACTTCTTCTTTGTATCTATTGAGATGGTCATGTAAATTTTATCTTTTATTCTTTGTCATAATGCATCACTTTAATTGATTTGTACATTTTAAACCATCCTCGTATCCTGGGAATGATGATGGTCATGATGGAAGATCTTTTAAATGTGCTATTGGACTTGTCTTGCTAGTACTTTGTTGAGATTTTCACATCTATGTTCATCAGAGATTTTCACATTTATGTTCATCAGAGAAAACTGACCTATAGTTTTCTATAGGTCTATCTTTTTTAAAATAACAATACTTAGTTTTGTTGATTTTTAAATATATTTTCATATTTTTAACTCCATTTATTTTTGCTTTAAATTTTGTAATTTCTTACTTCTGTTAATTTGGGGCATAGTTATACATTTTCTATTTTAAGTTATAAAATTAGGTTGTTTATTTGAGAGCTTTCTCTTTATAAACGCAGATGTTTATCATTATGAATTTCCTCTTAGTATTGCTTGTATTACTTTTTTCACTTTTCTTATGTTATTTTTAATTTCCAGTGGTTCATTAGTATGTTGTGAATTTGCACATATTTGTAAATTTTCCATCTTGCCTTCTACTGTTGATTTCTAGTTTCTTTCCATGTGGTCTGAAAGATACTTGATATGATTTAATCTGTTAAGACTGATAGACAAACCAACAAATCTTTAGCAAGACTGAAAAAAGTGAAAAGAATCCAATAAGTAAAATCATAAATGAAAGAGATAACTGATACTACAGAAATTTTTAAAAAGCATAAAAAAGGCTGGGGTTGTGGCTCAAGTGGTAGTGCGCTCGCCTGGCATGCGTGAGGCACTGATTTCGATTCTCAGCACCACGTAAAAATAAAATAAAGATATTGTGTCCACCTAAAACTAAAAAATAAATATTAAAAAAGCATAACTAACTACTACTAAAAATTATACAAAAAATGGATAATATGGAAAATGTTGATAAATTTTAGAAACATAAAACCTTACCACAACTAAATCATTATGAAACAGAAAGTCTGAACAGACATGACTATTATGGAGATTGAATCAGTAATCAAAAATTCCCAACAAAGAAAAGCCCATAACTAAATGGCTTCTTTGGTGAATTTTACCAAACATGTAAAGAAATAGTAACACCATTATTTTCAAAATCTTCTGAAATTTTTAAGAGAAGAGAGGCTTACAAATTCTTTTTGGAGATTAGCGTTATCCTAATGCCAAAGACAACACAAGAATAGAAAACTATAGGTCAGTTTTCTCTGGTAAACATAGATATGAAAATCTCAACAAAGTACTAGCAAGACATTTAAAAGATCTTCTATCATGACCATCATCATTCCCAGGATACGAGGATGGTTTAAAATATACAAATCAATTAAAGTGATGCATTATGACAAAGAATAAAGGATAAAAATTACATGACTATCTCAATAGATGCAAAGAAGAAGGAATAACAAAGTTGAGTATTCATTCAAAATATAGATTTTCAAATTGCTGTTCTGTCTAACAGCTTAAGCTGTCATCTCTGTTCTTTCCAGGTGGCTAAACTATGCTGGAATTGTCAGAACTCCAACAACAGTGAAACAGAAGACAGTCTTCAGAAAATTTTGGGCACTAGATATATGAACCAACACCTTCCCTCCTCTGGGAAAAATTGGAGTTAAGAAATATCTTCCTAATATTATAGTGCTGTACTAGGGGGATGGATTTTGGTGAGAGCATGTCCCATATCTCTGACCAGCTTTGGTGAATAAGATTTAACTGGGGTGCAGGAGCCTTTCAATTGTTTAAAAGTTTCTGAATTTCTTAGTAAAGGAATTTGTCTACAAATTATTGCAAATTATTATAGGTGTGTTTGGGTGGTTGGCTTCCGGCTTTTCAATTTTGCTGATGTTCGAGCATAATCCATTCTTTTTTTCCCCATATTTCTATTGGTGCATTAGATCTGTACATACTGGTATAATTTATTGCTACATATTCACACATACTAAATGAATATAATTTGATTAATATCATTCCTTAGAATTTCCCATTTCCTCCTGTCCTTCCATCTCTGGTCCCTTTCCTCTATACTACTCATCTCCTTTTGATTTTCATGAAATCCTCCCACACCTTCTTTTCCTTTTTCCTCTCTGGATTCCACTAATGAGAGAAAACACATTACCCTTAACCTTCTGAGTTTGGCTTATTGCACCCAACCGTGTTCTCAAGTTCCATCCATTCCTGCAAATGACATAATTTCATTTTTCCTTACGGCTGAATAAAACTCTATTTGGTATAAATACCATATTTCTTTATCCATTCATGTGTAGACGGACACCAAGGCTGGTTCCATAGTTTGGCTATTGTGAATTGTGCTATTATAAACATGGGTAGAGCATAATACATTCTTGACAAAAAAAAAAAAAAATTCAGTGCCTCTTACCATCATCACCTTTAGGGAGTTGAATTAGCTTTTAGTAGTCAAGGTCAATAAAGGATTTTTTAAAGTGGCCGAGGTGGGAGGAAGATGGTGAGGCAGAAAATGTGCCTCTCCTCCACACCAACACATCTTTTTCCTCTTCCTCTTGAGTTTTTTTCTTAAATTGGAAGTTCTCCATCAAGAGGTCTGTGCTTATAATAAATGTCATAGAGCAAATTTGACAAGGAAGAATACCTTTTTAATTTACATTTTGAATTCAAAGATCCAGTGAGAGAGCTGGCATGGTTATTTGGAGCTGCCTCCATATTCCTTTTTTTTTTTTAATAGCTAGAGATACATAATCCTCTAAATGGAAACTTGGAAAATAGAAAAGAAACCTCTTAACCACTTGACAGTCACTTTTCTTTTCCTTTTTAACTTCCTTTCTTATTTCATAAAATGTCTTAAGGAAATTCTTAAATTCTTAAAATATTCCTAAACCCCAATAAATTTTTTGTTCATTTGTCTTTTCTCCCATTTATCTTCACTGTAGTACATCTAAAAATCTTTGCTTTTAATCTTAAATTTATTTGTTTAATCATGACTATTTTTTAAAATTTTTAGTATAATTTTGTTTGTTCTGGATGTGAATGTAAAAAAGAGAGATACTGGAAAGATTTAGTTTCTTAAATAATTGATTTTCCTAAAACATTGGGTAAATTTTTATTTTTGACCAGTAATCTTAAAGAGTGGAAGAACTTTGTGAGTGGTAGTAAACCACGTGCCTGTGCTCAGCCTGGGGCCCACTTCCCCTGGTCTCACTGGGGAAGAACCTACACAGTACTCTTTATATTAATATGCTCATTCCTTCCTTTAGATAAATGGTTAGTTTGGGAGAAAAAGAATCAGATAGTATTTATTTCTGGATACTTTAATGGGATCCTGCCAGGAAATTTTACATTTGAACATTTGAGCTTTGTTAAACCAAAGGAATTAATGTGTAACTGGTAGAATGGCACAGGAAATGTCAAATATGCACCTTACACGCTGAGCAAGTGTGGAATTACACAGCTGTGAGTAATAGAGACCTCACACCCCACCTTCTCTCCCACCAAAAAGCCTGATTGCTTAAATAAAGTCAAAGTCATTTTTATTCTAATCAAAGGCAGGATGTAGACAGGTGGTCCAGGACTGGTATGAGGACTTGAGAAGAAACAGAGGATTTAGGCTTCTGCTTCTTCATCCTTAGCATGTGTCTCTTACCCTGATTCTCCCAAAGTGGCATCCAGAGACTAAGCCAATCTGGCCTAAAGGGGTAAGGAAATGGGCGAAGTGAACACATTCCAGTTGCAGATGTTTTAATTGGTGCATTATAATTATACACAACAGAGCGATTCATATGCCATATTCATATATGCACATAAGTTGATCAATCTCATTCCCCAGTTCCTTCCCTTTTGTTCCCCCTCCTCCCTCCTTCTGATCTGCTTCCTCTACTTCACTGATCTCCCTTCTGTTATTATTACTAATTTAATTGATACATTATATTTAAACGTGGGTTTCATTGTGGTGGTAATTGTATTTCCCCATGCTCCCCAGTTGCAGTCATTAAAAAAGTTTTTGAAATTCTTTCTAGTCCCTTCTGCTCATGATTATTGCTTGAACTATTGTTTGTGAACAACGCTAGCTGTAAAGAAAGGTTGGGAAATGCTGTAACTTATTGTTATTTTTTTGTAATTAAGCATATTTCCCCCCCCAAAAAAAAAACAGGGTTCTACTGAAAGGAAAATGGGGAGAATGGATTGACTATGGAAGAGGTATGGGCAGCACTTTATGTTCCTTATTTCTCAATTAGAAAAATCCAAGGTCCCCAGGTAACATTTTCCCATTTGTTCTTTTTTCTGCCCATCCCCGTTGCAGAACATGATTCTGTGGGGTTGGAAAGGCTAACAGTAAACTCTTCAGCTTTGTCTATCCACAGGTATTTTTGAAGCATTTCCCATCACCAGGACCATTTATATTTAAACTCATTTCTACTGGTAAAATATCCCATCGAACAACCGAAGCATTAAACACCTCCTTAAATCTACTCATATGGTTTACTCCTTAGCTTACAACATGGTTTATACCACCCTCCCAAAGAGGCCGTCAAATTGATCATAGCCACCTGTTCCCCACCCCCACACTCACGAGGAGAAACAACATCCACCTTCAACCATTGCAAGACTCACTTGGAAGTCACAACTTGTGAAGCCATCCTAGTAGAAGCAGCAACTGCTAATTTTGTCTTTTAAACTGAAACGTTTGCCTGTAAATTTCTAAGTTTATACTTTTTAACATTCATCTGATATTTTGGCCTTGATTGTCTTCATTTCAAATTTGTGTTCTTAGCTCCTTAGTTCTCTGGATTATTTGTTCTTTATAAATGATGCTACCTGTTCATTATAAATACCCCAGCTACTGTCTTTACTTTCCCATTGCCTGAAAAAAGTACCGTAAAGTGGTTTTCCTGCCACATCAACTCTAAGGTAAGTCATTCCTTTATGCTTAGCCTTGCTAAAATATCAAACTTTGGCAAGAGATCACAGATTTCCAACTAGAATCACACTGCCATGGGTCCTCAGGTCTGGCCAGAGCATTTCATTCACTCCTTTCTCCAGGAGATTCACTCTCTTATCCTTTGCCTTTTCTCCCTTCTCTACCTTATTAGTCTAATCCCCTTCACCAATTTCATATTGTTAAAATTATCTTAAATTATGAACCCCAAGAGAAGTTATGAGTAAAATGTATAATGATTTTATAAAAGAAACTTATTTAACATGTTTGATGTACATTAGCCATATAAACCTCTTAAAGCTCTTGTATCTATGAATTTTCATATTTCCTACAATTACATCTCTTATACCAAATAAATTTAAACTTTATTAAGTTGTCCCAGCTTTGCACTCTCAAAATTGATTGTTTGGAGTGAGGAACAGATCAGCAAAATGATTTCCTTTTTTCTATGCATGGAAAGCATTATGCCACATTTAGTAAGTGCCTACTGGAATTCTTAACTGCAGTTAAATCATGTTAGTATTTTCCTAGGGGTAGAAGCAGTGTGGTTAAGCCTGCTGAATGATTTGATATAGGTGAAAACTTGGCGGGGAGCCTGGTAACCTCAGGCTGTGAATCTGTGCTCAGCCACATTTCTACATGTCCCCAGCATCCCTTATTATACCTATGAGGGACTAAATTTTAAAGAGATGGTGGAATTATTTCTATTTACTCAAGAACTGAACAGAGCTGTTGCAAAGAAATCTTGAAGTCCTCTGTGGGGTGAGAATAATTCTTTCACTGCTACAAGACAGTAGTGGTGGAAGTTTCATGTACCAAGAGGAAAACAATTGAAAGGCTAGAGAAATCATCACAAGTATTTTTCCACTACATTAAACCATTAAAATTGGCTTAAAATGTTGAAGTTGATTTTTCATGCAGTTGGCTCCTCCTACCATGACCTGTCAATATAATGGTTTCTATTCTATCTTGGTTTTAAAGAGTATTATAATAAAGCAAGGTAAGTGGATGCAGAAGTTCTATAGTGTTGATGTTTTAGATAGCGTTAGCACTCTCAAATATTTCTTTTTCTTGATGATATAGTTGAAAAGAGGACTGATTTTGAGGAAGGGTCCTTCAGTTTGATTATGCTGTGACCTGTCTTCTTTGAGCCTCAGTTTTCTTGTCTGAAAACAAAATGGGGAAAATCATGTCCAAGCTGTAAGTTTGTTGAAGAGGTTGAACTAAAGCCTTTAGCATGCAAATTGGCACTCAATAAGTACTTGGGACTTGGTGAGTGTTAATTGCCTTTGCCTTGACCCTTTGTTAATGATATCATATGATTTTCTAATAAAATCATTATATTATTTACACTAGTACTTTAGGTTTATTTTAAAACATGAAACAGTTGATATCAACCAAGAGTTTCTCAGCACAGATGCTTTATTTTAGTGGTACACAAAATATTGGCATGTATGTATGCAGGATTAATTCTTAGTAGAGAAATTACTAAGTTACAGGTAAAGTTTTTGGAAGGAAGATCTGGGGTAAATTGCTATGTTTGGCATGTCACACAAAGTGTATAATTATTGATGTTAATCTAGATCACCTGACTTGAGTTAATGCTTCTCAGTTTTCTCTATTATAATGTTACCCTTTTTATAAATTATTTTTTTGCTGAATTAAAATTATACCTAATAGTGAGATTCATTATGACATATTTATATATTCATATAATATAATTTGGTCAGTTTCATTCCCCAGTACCTCCTACCCCATAGTCCATTTCCTGAACTCTACTGGTCTTCTTCTATTTTTATGAGAGCTCCCCCACCAAACTCTTTTCTTTCTAACTTCCACATAAGAAAAAAAAAACACCCTTGACTATCTGAGTTTGTCTTATTTTGCTTAATATAATGCTCTTGAGGTCCATCCATTTTCCTGAAAATGACAGAATTTCATTCATCTTTGTGGCTGCATAAAACTTCATTGTGTAGATATGCCACATTTTCTTTATCCATTTGTCTATTGGTGAACACCTAGGCTTGTTCCATAAATTGGTTATTGTGAATTGTGCTGCTATGAACGTAGATATGCAAGTATCACTATAGTATGCTGACTTTAATTCTTTTGGATAAATACTGAGGAGTGGTACAGCTGGATCATATAGTGGTTTCATTCCTCCTATTTTGAGGAGACCCCATACTGATTTCCATAGTGGTTGCACTAATTTACAATCCCATCAAGAATGTATAGGTGTTCCTTTCCCCCCATATCTTCTCCAGCGATGTATTGTTGTTTGTATTCTTGACTGCCACTCAAACTGGGGTGAGATGAAATATCAGCGTAGTTTTGATTTGCAGGAAAATACATTTTTTAATCTGGTAATTATTGGCCAATTCCTCTACAAAAAGGCTGCACCATTACAATTTGGTATAAAGAAATGCCTATTTCCCCATGTCCGGACTTGGGCTGGATATTTTCAGGGTTTTAATTTTGGAGCTACTAGGAGAAGTAAAATCATCTATTATGTTGGCAGATCATTTGCATAAGATATAATCTTAAAAGTTCTGCTGACCTACCAGAAGCCTATTACATGGTGTGTACTTCTCTTTTCCCTTCTATTGACTCGTTCTTCTTTTACTGTTTAATTTCTGGGTGAAAAAAGTCCCTCCTTCCCTCTATCCCCTTCTCCCATCTTCTTCCTTCCTTCCAGGCTTCTGCAAAGAATCAAGTATCTTAGCCCAAATTAAAACAAACAAGGATGAACAAACCCTCTATAACACAGTCCATTATTTTTAGAGAAACTTCTCTGGGCTCATCTCATATAAAATCAGTAGAGATACTGATACTAAAAAATGAGTATGAAAAATGAAGATTTATGGGTTTTCCTTGAGAGAGTTTTATTCTTCAGCTCTGGGATGGCACCTGAAAATGTATTTTCTAACCAACATCCCAGGGAAGGCAGCCCCACAGTCATGCTCATCTAGGATGCAGAAGGCGTGAAATCTCTCAGTACAGTATAGTGTTCTGAGTGAGCAGAGCTCCACCCCCTCACTGAGTCAGGTTTTAACCAATCAGGTTCCTGTTACACTCGTGAGTGACAAGTCAGTCTTGCACAGGCAATTGTATTCCCCAGGTTACTGTGTACCTTTGCTTTGAGCTGTGAAGAGTCTTCAGGAGGGGCAGCTAACAAGCCAGGCCCTGACTGCAGTGAAGAACTTATTCTGTTGGCCGGGTGCTCCTTTAGTAAACTGAAAGCAGCTCCGTTGAATTCCCTTGGCATGGCAACACCCTGCCCCTTACCAACTACTCAGTACTTATGTGCCACCCAGGCCATTGGGGCCTCAACTGAATTGGAAAAGCTCTGTTGGAAACATAATTGTCATCATAGTATGAATATTATGGCTGGAGAGTGGGAAAGAAAAGAAGCATCTAGAACTAGCTCTTGTTCATCTTAGAGTTTCTCTGCTCTTCAATCCAGTTTGTAGATGTTGTTATTAACTGATCCAGCAAGCCTGGCTCTGAGGGCTTCTGATTCCTTTTGCTTTTCTCATCTGTACCTAGTGGTTTCTGGTACATGATGTGAAGTAATTAAGGATTTACTGAACGTTCATAAGCACACTCCTTCAGCCAATCTCTATTGAGGGTGTCTCTCTGGGCAGCCTAGTGGGTCTTTGGGATATATGTTGAGCAATATGGTTCTGGTCCTTGCTTTTCTGAGGTATACATTTTAATTGTCAAAATTCACTATAGATTATGGTTGTGTCAAAATACTACAAAAAAACTTATGAGCTTCAGTGGGAAGGAGCAATTTAATGGGTAAATCAGAAATAGACGTTCTTTTAGCACATCCAACACCAAAAATCAATAACAAATCTGTTTGAACAATATGATAATCTTTTTCAGGATACTTTTCATTATTGTGAAGAGAATCAACAGGTTTTTTCGAATAGTTCTGTAATGTAATGTTTCTTATTCAAGGCTCTTGGGTTCATTCTCATAGATAAGCAGGTGCTTTTTTCTCTTTTTGCTGTGTCAAGGCATATGCTTAGTTCTTGTGATCCTTCAAATATTAGAGCTAATTTTAGATCCAAGATGTGTCCCAGCCAGCATGTACATATGGCCACCTCACGGATGTGGTCTGGGAAGCATGATCTAGACAGTAAGGTGACTACTGCCTAGAATGATGATCTGATTTCTCTGAGCAGCATGTATATGGACAGATGTCTCCAATGGAGAGATGGCTGTGAACAGCTTGAACATCTTCATGTAGATATCTCTTCATCACCTTATTTAGGGACAGTTGCTGTTTGGAGATATTGTGAAATAAATTAATTTGTGATTTGATCAGCTGGCACCTATAACCTGGGTATTTTTTCTTTGCTCCTATGCAAATGTGTTATTATTAATACCCATTAAAGTTCTCCAGAGCTGCTGACACAGTGACATAATTTAGAGTGTTTGCCTATCCTCAGGGAAGAGGATTAGAATAGGCTTATGATTTGTTCGTGTTGTAAGAGAATGGGCCTCAGAAGTGGCTGTGGAATTGTTCAGTGGAAACTATCCTGAGCCAATACTATAAAAAAAGCAATAGAGACAAGCAATACTCAAATTTGAGTGTGCATAAAAATTAGAGTACTTGGCCAGGCCTGGTGAAGCATGCCTGTAATCCCAGCAGCTCAGAGGCTGAGGCAGGAGGATTGCAAATTCAGTCAGCCTGAGCAATGTAGCAAGGCCTTAAGCAATTCAGTGGGACCCCTGTATCAAAATTAAAAAAATCAAAAGGACTGGGGATGTGGCTTAGTCGTTAAGTGCCCTTGGGTTCACTTCCTGGTACCAAAAAAAAAAAAAAAGAAAAAAGAAAAGAAAGAAAAAAAGAAAGAAAGAAATTAGAGTATTTGTAAAGAATTGATGTCTTCTGGCATTACAGAGTGAAATGTTAGGAAGCAATGGCTTATCTCATCAAAATCAGTTGATTCTTTTTTGGTATTCTGGAAAGTGACATCATGCTGACTCAGAATTGGTCTAGGTTAACTTATCACATGCTTTGAAAACATCTGATTGGCTTCAAGGACACTGCTGAATAATGAGAGGTGATAAAAGAATACATAAGATAGTCTTTCCCTCTTCCATATCTCATCAATGTGGAATTGGTGGGATATAAAGTACAATGTTGATTGATCAGTATCAAGGTAGTGACTGCAGTATTGCTATTTTATATCTGACTGCACGGGATATGTGTGGCTCATTCCATGTCCTTGAATAACACCGGCTTTGATGTAGTGCACAAAGAACATGATTTCTTGTTTTTAAGACTGTCCTAAAATTTTAATATCTAATATAACAACATTCCAGAATCAAAGCCTCTCTACAAGTTATTTTATTGATCTGACATTCACTCTTTAACATTCAGTGCAATTGTTGAGTCCTTTGTGTGGCCACCCTACCTACTCCCTTACCTTTGTTCTCCATGTCTCTCTTATACTGTCTTGCTGCAACTGAGATGACTCAAAGGAAAGAACTCTGCCTACTGACTATCAGAACTTTGGACTGTAAGAAGGTGATCAACATATTTTCCCCCAGACTTCTCTGAATGACTATTTGGATATAGTTGACTTTTTGCACTAATTTACTTAAAAAGCAGAAACGTACCTTTTGAATCAGGAAAAGGTGGGCAGGGAAGGGGAAGTGGAATGCAGGAATCAATATCTTAAATAGGCTGTTCTGATCCAGTTTGACCACTTTGGGCAGAGAATACAACTTGGCCTGCACAGAAATCTCAAGGTGAAGTAGAGATTAGGGTGACCACTGACTTCCTATGGAAGGTAGGAGGGAGCAACCTGAACCTACATGCAAACAAGTCCCCTAACAATTGTTCTAGCTAAAAAAATGACCCCTGACAAACTTATCCACAGGGGCTTATTGATGGTACTATTGCAGATGCTTAAATGGTCACTGTGCATTGATAGAGGAAAAAGAATCAACTAACATCATTTGGATTTTCTTTTTTCCTTAGATGTTTTTGAGATTTCAGATATGATAACATCATTTGCTTAAGTCTGTTCATCCTCTCTTAGTCATCAAACATTGGCTGTAGACTTAGAAGCACTAGGTTCTAGGATAAGTGCTGGGTGGACAAAGATGAAGAAAAAATGGTTCCTATCCCCAGTGAAATGTGACCAGGGCTGTGATCCACACAAGGGCTACAGATACAGGGGCAGCTAAGGGAGCATAGAATACACTGAACTACCTCTGAGAGGGTGTGATACTAGAGTTCCTTCCCTAAAGGACTTAGAAGATGTTGGGATGTTGGAATGGAAAGAAATCAGAGGTCTTTTTTCCAGTGGGTTTGTGTGTGTGTGTGTGTGTGTGCATTTGGAGAGTTCTGCATGTTGCTGCTTAAAGGCAGGGATGAGATCATGGAGGAACTTGTCCATGCTATCAGACAGCATGAGTTTCCTAGGTAGGCATGACTTTAGGTAGATGGACAGGAGAATTAAAAAAAAAACAAATCAAAGCAAATAAACAAATTAAAAAACCCAATAATTAAGTACTTGCCCAGGGTACAGTAGCACACACTTATACTCGAAGAGATGTGGGAGGTTTTGGCAAGAGGACCACAAGTTAAAGGCCAGCTGTGGTAATTTAACAAGGCTCTAAGCAATTTAGTGAGACCCTGTCTCAAAATAAAAAAACAAAAAGGGCTGAAGATGTGGATCAATGATGTTTAGTGCCCCTGGTTCAATTCTGAATATTAAAAAAAAATTGCTGGCTTTGCACCCAAATCCAAGCAATTACTTCATATGAATTGTGTCATCCAGTTCTAGAATGACAAATGAGTTGAGGCATGGAGAAGTTAAGTGATTTTCTTGTTTACACAGCTAATATACACTGTGACTTGTGTTCAGCCTGACACAGAATTCAGGCTCTGAATTACTATATTATCCAGCCTACTAGTATTTCTGGACTTTTCTGCTATATGAATAGTTATGCTCACCCAATGTCAAGTGCTAAGAAGGCTTACAGTATGTGGACTTTGTTTTAATGAATGTGAGTGCCATATTTTCTCAAGGTTTTAGACTCTGTATTTCACAAAGGGAATTTGATGAAACGTAAAGGGAACAATCCCAGCTAAGGTGTTTGTTAGTGGTATGATTTGGGGCAAGCCACTTAGCCTCTCTGAGCCTTAGTTTCCTCACATGTAGGGTCTGAATGAAAATGCTCACCTTGTAGGGTATTGTGAGGATTAGCAGTAATGTATATAAGGCATCTAGTGCAGAGTCTGGCCAAGAGCAGGCACTGGCTGGGTTTTTATATTATTATTCATTTCCTTGAATCTGCCAGCAGGGCTTTGGCATAATCCTCTGTAGTCATGGTTGGGGCTCAGCTGTCCAAACCGAGGTACAGATGTGGCAGAAAACACCTTTCCTTTATTTCCGTGATCCTCTGAGTGAGCCTGCTCTTCCTGGGTATGCAGAATGTATTTCAGAAGCAGCTGTTTTTTTTTTTTTTCTCTGAGATAGCCCCCTGCCACACTACTGTAAATGTTTGACTTAATTTCTTACAAACTCAACACACAACAACATCCTTTGCAAAGTCAAAATGTCCCAAGCAGGGTTGTGATTGGTCATTTTAGCAGTTTAAATGCCCTCCCCAGACTGCAGTTCTACTTGTGAAATTTGGGTATAAATAAATGGTGACTGGGGAGAGTGAGCAGGTCTCTTTTGATGATGGTGCTTGCTGGTTAGATTTCTTGGCACCAGATGAGCAGGGGTTTTATGGAAATCTCATTCCTGTTCCTTCTTGGGCTACACAGACTGGCACACATGACCATATGTTGTTGTTGCACTTTGTTTTTTTTGCTAAAAGAGACAGAAAAGTTCTTGGGGTATGATTCAAATCAAGCATAAAATTATTAGCACTGTGCTTTTATACGCCTGATTTCATTTCATTTACAAGGTGGCTCTAGGTCCAGAGGAAAGTGCACATCCAGTTGCCTGTAAGACACATTTGATGATGAATTTACAGGGCAGTTATGGTGGTTTCTATCTTAATCTGGCCACATCAGTATTTATTGATTATAAAGGACTAAGGGCTCCTCATCTCTACACTCAGCTCTTGTGTGGGGCTCTGAGTGGACCAAGTAAACACAGAACATATATACAAAGTATCAGATGAGAAATATCTTAGGAGATACAATGGCCAAGTGCCATGGAGATTCCAAGGAAGGCAATGTTAAATCCAGGGGTTGTGGGGGGCGGGGTGGTGGTGGAAAAGTTTCTTAGAGAATAACTATTTTCCTGTTTTATGGTTAAAAGATAACGTGTTGGGTAGTAGTAAAACAGGTAAGAGGCAAATAGGTCTTAAATAAAACCAAACAATTGCAAAAACAATTCTGAAAACCCCCGTGCTAAATCACTTTAACATATAAGCACAGGAAAGAGAACAGAGAAGGGCTCCCCCAGACAGACATCATGAACTCTGTTCCAGGAAGCAAAATGGGATTTTTAATGCAAGAGGTTACAGTTTATTTCCTGAATCCTAAACACACACACATTCAAATACACCAGAGTGTACCATGTTCTCAATGCCAGTGTGAAGGGCAAATGGATGTTTTTCTAGACATTGCTAACTAATGTCAATGAATCCGTAAATCTATGTGTATGGCCCATGATACCTTCAATGCCAAAAGAAAGCAAACCTGCTTTTATGACATACAGATATGGTCTTGCCTGGGCCTTTTAAAATCTCTTTTAGTTTTTCTTTGAAGGAAAAGCTTCCTTTTTCTTTCTCAGATTATTTGTTGCAGAAATACGTGCAGGCATACAAATTCAACCACATCTCCCTCTTATCCAAGTTTTATTGTGGGTCTGTACTGGCCTTTATGATTCTCCTCAGGGCTTTGAGTTTTTCTGGCTTGGCTGGAATTTTATAATTGAAATTTTTTCCATTTGACTTTGGCCCTTCAAGTAAATACCATATAGACTTTTCATTTTAAATCATGCTGAGATGGAAGGGAGGCAAAGCAGATGTGCTGTTCCTGTTTCGGGCAGGAGCCTCACCCCAGGAAGAAATCTCAGCTGCTCCTGATCTGATGGGGTGGATCTAGATAAAAAGTGATTTTGTGACCTCTCTATTCAGTGCCTTCTCATGTTATCCAAATTACTCATCATCCACTGGGATCGTTAAAGAACAAGAATTTTCCCAAAGGGCCAGTGTTTAAATTGGTTTTCTTCCAGCACAAACCAAGTAGACCCAGCTCCATGCTTCCTCACCACCTCTTTTCCACCATGATGCATATGTGTGTATCCCTCCCCTTCTCCTGCACACCATTGTCTCTGAACCTTGACATGTTACTTCTCACTGACCTGCTCTCCTCTCCACTGTGACCTTTATTTCCTTCATTCTCCAACTCCATTGAAATCCTCTTTTTTATCTGCAATCTTTCCCTCCTCATGAGCTTATCTGTTTCTTCTGTTGATGAACATCTCTTCCTGTTGCCTCATGTCTTAATAAACACAAAGATAAAAAACAACAGATGGACAGATAAACCCTTTCCTAGACATATCTGGTCCTTTCTGATGTCTGTGATGTCCAGGCTGGCTTCATCTGAAAATAGGTGATACCTCTAAGGTGTTACTTGTCTGCTTTCTTCTCTACTCCAGAAAAATTGCTCTCCCCAATGTTAACAGGAGACTCTAATTATCAAAAACAATCACAGTTTACTGATTCTCATGCTGATTGACTTTATATTAAACCTGATGCTGGTTGCCACCCTCTACTCACCCCCTGAAAGGCTCTCCTGGTTTCTCTTCTCCCAATCTGCTGCTCAAAACCAAGTGTTTCTCAAAATTCTATACTTGGTCTCCTTTTTGTTAGAAATTTTCTCCTGGGTGGTTTCTGATATCACTTCTATGCTGATGGCTTCTAAACCTGGATTTCTGGTCCTAATTTCTCCTGTTTGCTGAAGTCTATTGAGAAAATATCTGCATATGGATTTACATTTAGGCTTCTTAAACCCAAGGGCATTTATGTCTAATTTATCTTCCCCAGCTAACCTCCTTCTTCCCCTTCATCTTCTTCTTGGTTAAGTGATCCATCTCAAAGCTGGGCGAGCTAGAACCCTTTGACGGGTTCTTTAATTTCACGTCCCTCGTTTAAGCAATCCAAAATACTGTCAATTTCTTAAATTATACCATTTCTGTTTTTGTTGGGGAAAAATACCAAAGTTATTACTCTGATGAGAATTGTTATTATTTTATTGGTCTCCTGGATTCTAATCTCTTGCCTCTCCAAAATCATCATTTTAACTGATTTCAAAGTTTATCTTTTTCAAACATAGTCCAAATTATCTCACCACCTACTGCTTGCTTTCAACAGCTTCTCATTTTCCAAATGATTAAGTTTTAGCTTTATCTAACCATGATATTCATGGTCTTCCATTACGTGATATATCCTTTCATACCCTCCATGTGCCTTGTGGGCAGTCAAGGATACATCAGCATGAACAGCAGGAGCCCTAGTCCTTTTGCTCATGTTATAGAGCATATAAAAGTGGCACTATGGTTTCCTGCACTGTCTCCTGCTCAGGTACAATATCTTTTTCTTTATGTCTTTTTCAGTAGTGGGAATCTAACCAGAGGGTCCCACACATAGGCAGGAGCTCTGCTACTGAGCTACATTCTCAACTCCTACACCTTTCTTGAGACCTGTTTTAACATTCTAGACAGAATCACCCACTGTGAACTCTAATATGTTGCAATGGACATAGCAAGATAGATGGGAAAGGGTCCTGATTTTTGCCTCAGATGACTTAATTTCAAATACCTTTTAATTACTTGCACGTTTCTGCAGCTCACTCAGCTACCAGTGGTCTGGAGAGGCTTTGCCTTTCCCACACATATACTTTCAGGAAATGACAGCTCTATTCTTGTAGTTGCTCAGCTGCAAACCTAGTAGTCATTCTGGACTCTCCTCTGTTTTTTCCTCATCCTGTATCTAATCCATCAGCAAATGATGTTGGCTCTGCTTTTTAAGTAATCCAGAATCTTCCCACGTCTCCATCCTCCACTGTTGCCACCTGTCTTCAAGCCCCCTTCTTCTCCCATCTGGATATGAGGTGCCTCTTCACTGCTTCAGTCTGTTTTCAGCACAGTATCAGGAATGATCCTGTTAAATTATGTCAGATCATGTTATTCCTCATCAAAACTTTTTGATGATTTTTTTACTTACCAGTTTGCAAAGATAAAGAAGCAAAGGATTTACCTACAGCCCCCCATGATCTGACTTCTTCAACTCTTAGTTTTCTTTCTCTCAAAGGCCCTAAGGCCTTGGAACTTATGCTTGGCTCTCCTTAGAATCCTCTTTTCCAGATATCCACACTCCTCAGGCAAAAGCTCTGAGGTCAAAATTTGCATGAAAATCCATTGGTACCATAGGTCACTATCTTTTTATATAAATATTTATTCTACAAGCATACAAAGGGAGAAGTAACTCACGTCTGTTGACTTTTTTGAACTAGGTATTCTGTATCATTACGTGACTTTATTCTTGTAGTAACCGTGTGTGCCCATTTTAAAGGAAAAGAAAGAAAATCTCAGAAAGATTAAGTAATTTACTTATAATCATGAGCTGAAATCTGACCAAAGGTATAATTTCAAAGCCCACACAATACTCTTTTCTTTATATTACTTTATTATTATTATTTATACCCACTATACACCAGGCACTATGCAAGATGATGCAGATAAAATAATGAATGGAAGATGGTTGAGATATATCAGCTGTGTATGAGACAGCCATCCTCACACTCTTTTGAGCAGCTGGCCAGCATAGGAGGCAAATCTATTGGTGGCAGAATGCACAGAGCAACCAACAGTCTTCATAGGAAGTGATGCTAGAAAGATGTGCAGATCATAACCAGAGAGAACACCCTGGGAGACAAGGGAGATGTCCTATGCAAAAGAAGCAAAGCAGTTCAAGGCACTGTGGGAAGGACCAGCCACTTTGCTGCTCATTGAAACCCTCTCACTTGAGAAATAGATATTTCAAATCTATGCCTACATGTCAGCATATTTACTAGCTACTAAGCAACTATCAGTTAATGCCTTGATGAGAACCCAATGCTGCCAGATCTTCTATTCTTTCCCCTAAAATGTGCATGTTTATGTGAAATCTTCCATTGGTTCAATGTTGGCTATTGATTTCTTTATGGTGTAATATCCACTTGTCAAGCAACACAAGGTCTGCTGCAGGCCAAGTGTGACCCTGGTACCCTGAATTTGTGAGCCTTACATTGGAGAAGAAAATGGATTATTAAATAAGTGAGCTAATCCTTAAGCTCAGAGAGAAGTGACAGCCTCAAACACCCTAGATCCCAACACTAGGCCTGGGAGTGAATGCAGAAGGTGGCATTGTCCATCCCATAGTTTCTTACCTCCTGCCACCTAAACTACTCTCTTCAGTCTCTGCAGTGGGCCAGACACTACATGAATAGCCATTAACAAGAGGGTCCTAGAAAAGGACTCGATTCAATTCTGAAGGTGGGTGGAAGAAAGAGATTCTATGACATCCTCATATGGACTCTTCTAAAATCATCCCAGCAAAGCTCACTCACCTTCTCTGTGACTATGTTTCTTAAACATGATAGCTTTTCAGAAACAGCCTTTATTCAATTATAAAGATTCTTTTGGCCATCCATGTATTCCCACTTCTCAGCAGTGTACTAAGCTTTCTAAAACTTGAACTTGATCATGTCTTCTCTTACCCCAATTCCTTTGGTGGCTCCTCTTGTCAATAAATTTAGCAAATTATTATTGTCAATATTTTATTTTTTCACTTGACTGTCAAGTTGTATTTAAAATAAGTGGATTCCCAATTGTCTTTCACTTAACCTCTCATCCTAAGATCTATTCAAAAATATGAAATTGTTTCTAACTTAAAAAAATCGTTCTGGCATTTCCAACCATGGATATTTTGATATATGTAGTTTCTAAACTGGGTCAGCAAAAAAAGGCATTGTGGTCTGTACTTTTCATGTCTAGCATGATTTATTTTTCCATCTTTCAGATTCCCAAAATGTATTAGGAATGAATAGATCTTAAGAACCTATGGATTCAGTTTTAAAAATTAATGTGAGATAGTGTTGGTCATAAGAATGTGTATAAATGATATGATGCTACATAAAAGACTTGTGCTCCCTGTAAAGATTGACACACTTAAACTTTTATATCAATGCTGAATGCTTCTTCAACATCAGCAGTCTGTTATTTAATACAGCAGCAACATGAGCCTCTGTGGGGGGTGAGTGTTGGAATATTTTATGTTGCATGTCTTTTTCGTGTTACCTCCATGCTGAGTAGCAGCCTCCTGGTCAACCTGTCTTAAGGGCCTCAGTTGCTTAAATCAGCATCTCAGTTGTCATAAACCTGCTTTTGTCTCATAACATGCTAAGACTTTTGCTTGTGAGATATTTGGTAGACTGAGCGTCCCTATGAAAAACATTTTTCATGCTTGGCTATTTTCCTATTTCCAAATCCAGGGCTCCATTCTGAAATCTGAGTTTCTTTCCTAGGAAAGCTTTTATTTTTCTTCTTTATGGCTGGCCCTCTCCTTCTAACATCACCACACCTGTGTCATATTATCCTGTAAATGCATATTGAGTGCAAATGTATTTTTCTCTTTGAGGGATATAGAGTAACATGTATTCAGAAATATGAATCCATTTCTGCAGAGTATATGCAATCAATCATTTCATGAATGGATAAAACTTTGTTACTATTCTAGTACTTTCAAACAGCTTCTTCATAATAATTCTAGATATTGATAAATTAGTATGCCATAAACCTACATGGATATGGATTCTTTATGTGACAAGGATGTGTTTTATAATAGTTTTCACCCAAGTGATTTTAAATGCAAATAGAAAAGAAAATGGATATGTGTAGTTAAATAAATAAGATCAAGAGATACTAAGAACAAAAATCAGGAATAAATTCTACAAGTAGCAAATGTAGTTTCTAAAAGTTGTTGGTTCACGGAGGTTTTTGCCTTACAAAGAATCGAACCAGCTGTTTCTCACCTACTGAGTGACCAGGGACATATGGCGGAACTCAATAATTTTAGTATATAGCACCTTTCACTCAGGTATCACCTAAGGCCTAACAGATTTATGCTCCTGCCAGAAACTAACTCAGTGGTACTTTTCAAAACACAAACCTTGCTCAGCCATCTCAATCTGAAGTGAGATTTTGGTGGTGATAGGTCTGCCAGGTAATTTTGGCAGCCCTTCTTTTCATTAGCTATTCTCTGGAGGGAAAAAGAACCAGGTGTGGCTTAAACAGGATCTTGGTGATTACACAGCATCCTCCAATGTGAAGGCAGTGTGAATAGCATACTCATTTTACTACTGGAAAACCTGAAGCCTCTGTCTACATCCAGGTTAAAAATTAAAAAAAAAAGATTCTAACCTTCACACTACAAATTCAGTTTATTTAGATACAATTACAACTTTTCCCTTTTGTCTTGTTATGAACTGGCTTAACACTGCTGGTCCCTATTGTTGAAATCTTTCTCCCAACTCCTGAATTTTTTGCACAATCAAGCACCGTGGTCCTGGGAGATTCTTACTGTGCAGTTAACTTTGCTTTTTCTATTCTCATCTACCAAAGATTAAATGGTTCTCATTTCTGAAGGACTTCAGAACCTTTTTTCATCTAGCAAATATTTATTTGGCTATGATAGAGTTAGAGAAAAAGCAGTAATCATAATCCCTGCATAGCAGAGTCAACTGTCTGGATGGTCCCTCATTTATATCTCTATTTCTCTGGAATTTGGCTGAGCATGATGTTTATATGATTACCAGCCTGCGAACATGTAAGCATTCTGTGGTCATTACAATCATATTTAATTTAGATCTGTTGAAAGCCACAGGTCTTAGCTGTTTATAAAATTACATGGATATTTTGATCCTGTAACAGGGACACATATTTGACAGTTTGTTTCTACCTTCTGAAAGCTGTATTTGGTCATAGTCAATATGCTTCTTGGCCAACCTTTGGACTTTTTAAGGATTGCATTTCAAAAATAAGATTGTTAGTCATGTTTTTAATACACAAATAAGCCAGGTATATTAATATTTGTTAACTATTAAGATCTGTCTGAAGAATGTGTGCATATCACTGAAAGCATGCAGAAAGTACCTACTTGTAAACATTAAAGGCTATGAAAGAAAATTCAGAGCTTTAGAAGAATGTGTGCAGGGTATCTAGTCTGGGAGGTCAGGATCTGGCCCCTGCGAGCAAGACTACAATGGAGTTTGAATGGATCTGGGTTAGCATGAGCAATTCTGCCGGGGGGAGCAGCACAAAAAAGGGACTGTCGAGTTCTTCAAGAAGACCAGTAAGACCTGAATGCAGACAGCAGGGGGAATGGGCCAAGGTCAGTCTAGAAAGATGAGCAGGAGCTTTATCCAGGTCTTTGGAGCTATTTTAAGGATTTTGGCTTTTATCATATTGGGTTGCTGTTCCTGAGTCTTTATCATCTCCTACGTTATTCTCCAAGATCCCAATATCCCTATTGTGGCTTTTTGTAGCCTTATGGTTCTTTTATGGAGACAGTGGTTATCACTGAAAATATTGATCTCAGGGACGGAGCTCTGCAGAGAGTGCTAAGAATGCACAGAATAGGAAAGGCTTTCACAGAAGAGGTGATATTTGACCATCTGCACTTCAACAGGTACACATGGGCATCTACTGTGAGCCTTGCCAAGAGACTGATGTCATTCTGTGTAAAATGAGTCATTGGAAGTTTTAACATGGGTTGATATAGAATAAATTCCATGTCTTAGAAAGATGTCATTGAGAATAATGTGGAAAATGAAGTATAGCAGGGTGACTCAGAACTGATTAGAAATAAGCCTCCAAGGTTCAGTTCAGACACAGGAGGACCTGAATTCAGGGACTGGGTAGGCAAAAAGAGTGCTACATGGAATATCTTTCTAGGGAGAAGTTTCTATAGAATGGGGACCAAGGAAAACCCAGGGTGATTTCTTAAAGTTCTGTCTTGGCCAAGTGTTTGAAAAATAAAGCTGTATCAGATGAGGCAATGACAGAAGGCAGGTAAGTTTAAGGGTGTAAATGTGAGTGGGGAAGAAGAAAGAATACATAATGTTCTTTAGGATGATTGTGGTCGATGTCTGTGATTAAAGGAAATCCAATCTATCTTTAATGTCCTGACCCCATCTTTCCTCATCTCTGTCTCTTTAACATCTCATCATTGATGCATTCAAGGACTTCAGTTAGCAAAAGACTTTGAGATTCATATGTTTAGTTTCAGCCTCTCTGGAGTACCAGATGTGTTTCCAGATTCTTGTTGAACATCACCACCAGGGAGCTCTGTTGGAGCTCCTCGGTTCTCCTCAAATTCATTTCCCCTTCAAAGACTCCTATCTCAGTTCAAGTTATCCTCCTTTACCCACTTCCCAGGGACCAAAACCAAGGCATTATTTTCTATGCTCCCTCTATCACCCCACATCCAAGCCATTGCCAAGCTCAGATTATTCTATTCCCATGAGGTATTTCCCTTGGTGTCCTTTCTCCCCATTTCTGCTATTCTTGCCTTAGTTTGTGCCTTTATTATGTCTCACCTGTCCTCCCTACCACCATCTTTATTTTTAATTTCATGGTATACATGGATTCCCAGCCATTCTCAAATTCAGATCTAAACAGATTTCTTTTAAGCCAGCAGCAACAAACTCCCACTAACAACCAACCAAACAGCAGGAACAAAATCACCTCCCTCTGCCTTTGGTAAAATTTCCTATTTGTTTTCAGGGAATATGTGTTCTTTCACTCCCTGGCTCCACCATGCCTACCCTGTTCTTCTTTCACCACACTGTTTCCAGTGCGCAGGGCTCCATACAAATTAACTACCTGCTGTTTATCTTCCTTACTAAATTGTTAATAAGGAGTCCTCCCTCACACTTTTTGTTGTTGTTGCCTCCGTAACCCATGTGGTGTGCTGCTCAGAGCACAGAAGGTGCTTAATAAGTGCATTTGTATTTTAAACAGAGGTGAGGACTGCTTTGCCATAGTAGATAGAAAACTTCGGTGTTTTTAGAAGATGTAGCAAAACAGCAATGAAAGACTGTATAAGATTTAGAATTAATTTTTCTTTCTTTTTTTTTTCAGAATGTCTTTTTAGAGACACATTAACGTTTACAAATGTGCTGTGAAAGATACTAAGATCTGTGTCCCTCATCAGGTGAAAGAAAGGTTCTACTTTGAAGCTTGAGTTCAAATGAAGCAGAACCCTCAGGCTCTAACTGTGTCCTGGGTTCATAAGTGACTTTCTGGGTTTGAACACATTTTTTTCTTTTTTTTGGTAAGGAACCAGGGGCAGTTGAAGGAATCTATTACTCGAAACTTTATTGCGTGAGACTTTCTCAATCACTCTTAATTTTTCTTCCTTCTTTATTCTTTCCCCTTTCTCTTTCTTCTCTTTTTACTATAATAAAGAATACATCCCTGTCTTTTTATAAGGATGTTAAAACTATTAATCAGATAATGTGTTGAGGGCACAGCTGAGTCAGGATGACGCATGGCATTTTTGCCAGAAGTAGTGGTTGAGAGGTGACACCAGCGAGTTCTCGAGGAGTTCCTGTTGAGTTCCAGTTGAGCTCTCGCGGCGGGGGGGTGGGGGGGGTGGGGGGGGTGGGATTCTCGGAGAGTTCCCATTGGTTGGGGAAGTGCTGGATGGAGGATATTTCCGGAGCATGGCGTTTGGGAGGAATTCCCAGGGAGCCTGTGTGGAGTGTGCTGGTGGAGTTCAAAAATAAAGTTTGTTCCTGCTTCAGTGGCTCATGATTTGTGCCCAGCCAGACTGCAGCAATCATTCCCCTTACACATTTCACTTTAGAAATGTATAAGTAAGCTTTTATGTTTCCTCAGATATATGAGGTAAATATAAGGATAGGTATATTCTATCTTAGGACATTTAGCTTTAAATTTTCCCCCACACTAAACACTAAGAATTTCATTATAAATAACACAATAGTCTTTTTCATATTGTAACCCCTTCCTTTCCCCATTAGTGTCACGTAAATATATAACTATGAAAGAAAACTAGAAACAATGACAGAAACAAAAACCATTTATATTACAAAAAGTAAATAGTCAGATACTGATTGAGTTATAAGTACTAGATAATGTAAAAATATTTTATTCATTTTTATAGTTTCCATTGAGCATTTTTTGTTTGGTCTAGGAATTTTAGGAGTCTTCATGTCATGGCTGCATTAAGAATGACCCAGAAAGTGGAGTGGTTTGTACTATATGACATAATTACCTGGTGGATTCAGTGAAGTATCACAGATACCTGTGAGAGCAGCAGTTTCTAACATGATCTAGGGGACACTGAGATGACATTTCCCTAGCACAGGGTCTTACTGTGAGTAAAGCTCCCAGAGGATCATGGTATGTGCAGTATTGCTGCCTGTTTGGGATCCCCCTGGATGCCCAGCTTTCTCTTTCTTCTCTGGGCCTAAGGGATGTTTGATGATGGAGGCCAAGACCTTAATGGTGCCACCAGAATTTTGTGCTCCCTGAAGCTTCACCCCCTTTTATCTGTTCTATATTCCAGATTCTATTTAAAAGTAAGGCTTGGCTTTATAAATAAATGGAAGAAATAAATAGAAGTTTAGAAGTTCTTTGCCTTTTTCTATCTTCTGAGGATGATCAGTTTTTCTCGTTAATGTCAGTGAACAGTATGTTTTCAACTTTTATTCTTTTTAAAGGATCAGTCTAAGGAGTATGGTGAACTTCTCTTATGGCCAAAGCCTAAATAAATATCAACATAATGAGAGACTTTGGAAACGAGTTCTTAATAAAAATGTATACCTGGTTAGGGAAATAAATTAGTCAGACTGTCAGTTATTTAATATTGTAATTAGGCTTTATATATAGATACATCATCAATGTGACACTAACACATTGGTAATGAATGCATCATTAATGATCATTGATACTGCAAGGATCTCACTTCATTCCTATTAATGCTTTATTGTGGAAAGGTGGAAAGTTCACTAGACCATTCGTATGGGTATCTACATAAACATTTTAATGTTATATTAAATGTTTCTACATTTTCTGAACTGTTTCCTCAGTGTACTCTTTTTATAGTGATGCTCTTTTATAGATTGAGACAGGATCTATATGGAGGCATTGGAGGAAGGAACTACACACAGATATAAGGGAGATTTGGGGTCATCTGAGGGAAGAGGAGCACGGGATGGAACGGGAGGGCAGTGGGTATATGTAGGAGCGACCTGAAGGGGACCCGAGGGGCACTTGAGGTCATTACCTCAGCGGTTCCCTCTCATCACTTCTTCAGTATCATTACACAAAATTCAAAATTAAGCAGCAACAAAGGTCAAACAGGAATAGAGCAGGATGCTGTTTTCTTTCCATTACAGTGAGCTCTCCTTTCCTTCACCCAGCTCTTTATTGCTCTCTTATTCTTTCCCTTTTCAGCTGTTTCATCTTTCCACTGCTTGAAGCTATTGTTTGTGTTATCTGTGGAGTGGAAACAAAAACTTTGATTGAAGAACTGGAGACTCCGTCATATGCGAATGAACACAAAAGTGGTTATACCTACGGTTTAAAGGGCAATTAATCAGGCAGGTGAATGCCCAAGGAATAGTTTTCCAAAAGAGGAAAAAAGAAAGAAAAGAAGAAATACCCCATATTTTGTGCCAATATATTCCCTTACACTTTTAAATAGACAAAACCCTTCAAAATTAGAATTTTAAAAAAATCCTCAGTTGTGATTGATCTGCTTCCTATAGAATTTTCTCTAATAAATTATTTATGTGAGGCTGGGGTTGTAGCTCAGTGGTAGAATGCTTGCCTAGTACTGGTGAGGCACTGGGTTCAATCCCCAGCACCACATAAAGAAAACTAAATAAACAAAATAAAGGTATTGTGTTCATCTACAACTTAAAATATTTAAAAACTTTTTTTGTGTGTGAAAATTTAGAAAGACATATCAAAACTCTTCAGGAGAATGAGGAGTTGGGAGTGGGAGGTAGGCAGTGAGTATTCTATTTTGCTATGCTGTTTAGTTTTAATGCCAAAGTGTTATATGAAAATCACATTGTCCTAAATCATTCATGCAGTATCTATTTGGTTGTAGGTCATGTCAGCTTACATTAATGTTATTTTCATTTTCTAATAAATCAGGGTCTTTTCAGTGATTTAATAGTCTGTCTTAAGGAAGCATTGTTCCTAATATTCCTCAAAGGCTCATAGAAATATTATTTTTCATGTGTGAGGTATTTATTTCTGGTGGTTTGCATGAATATAGCAAGGATTTGCATGGGGAAATGAGGAGATTTGTTAAAGCATCCATCTATGGTAAGTATGATAATGAATGTTTTCTTAGTTATTTTTTTTTCTCCTTAGTAAATGTAGAGTTGTAAAGTTGGGGGATAGTATTGGGAATTTTCCTTAAATTTTGAGTAGAGTCATTTCCTGCCATTTTCCCACAAAATATATTCTGACTGTTAAATTCTCCTCTTCCTAAAGTACTCTAAATGGCAGAATCCTCTTGAGCCTACCAAAGCAATATAAGATATCTTTTCCTTAAAACATAAGAACAAAGCAGCCCCAATAAAGGATCTGAAAGAATAGAAAACGAACTCTTAAAATTAATCTGGGACAGGAGATAGATCAAATGTTTCTAATTTATCTTGGAATTTGACATATGGCCTATTTACAATAAAAGATAATTGGGGTCAAACCCAATGGCCTTGTGGATTCTCTCGGCCACCCACCTCGCTTCGTATAGACTTCACTGCAGTGTCAGGGAGCAGGTGCTGTGGGCTGTGGATGGGCAACTGGCATCAAACTCAGGGCTTTTAACCATTTTCTATAAGAAACATACTTTTAAAAAAATTACTGTATATTTTCTCCCAAACACCATGAAAATTTTGAAAAACTACTAGCATAATGAACCCCTAATGACTTCCACATACTTTTTGAATTTAGGTATGCCTCACTAGTCAGAGCTCTTTGAAAGAATACTCATGTAAGCATTAGGGTTTTGAGATATTGAAAAAGACTAAAATGTGTAATTATGACAATAATCTTTCTATTTCCTTTCTTTTCTTTTTTAGCATTTAAAAATTACATTTTTTATTAGAACTTTATGATTATACATAGTAAGTGAGTTCATCCTGACAAACTCATACATGCAGGGAAATCAATTTTAGATATATTTATTTAAAAGATTCTACTAGATGGATATTTATTTTATGCCAACCTACTTTTAGTGAAAAATGACCTAGCATACCAAATCCTTCATCCCTCACCATTATATTACAAAATACAAACCACCACCACAACAAAATCTAACTCCACCTTCTGCTTACCCTTGAGTGGGATGTTTAGAGAGCTAATTGTAATGGGAAACTTTACTTTCCTAAAACTTTCACAAATTATATAGAAAGATGTATTCACATAGAGTGGGTGTGTGTAGGCATGGGAGGAGGGGGTACATGTAATTAGATATGTTTTTTTCTCCCTTAGGATAACTGCCAGTTACTGAGACAAGAAAGACTCCAAAGGTTATATGGGGCTAGTAAGCAATAACTTCATCAGAGGCTCTGCACTATTAAAGCAGCACAGCTGGGATGCCCTAGTTTGCTGTGTGTGGGGATGCCACCATGTTTAGTAGACCCTTGAGCCCGCAACAATGTATAGACTTCTATGCACACACATTGGGCTCTAAGAATCCTTGGCCCTGAAGTTCTCTAGGGAGAGGTGTGAAGATTTTGAGCAAATTACTTTTGAATAAAGAAACCAAAGGAATTGAATATGAACACACAATGATTTTGATGATTTTGTCAGCCAGTTTGCTTTGCCTTTCAATTTCAGTTTATTGATTCCTGGCTTAATAATAATGAATTATAAGTTAATTCGGTTTGGTTTTTATTGAATATGGGTAAAAATGAAACTCAATGATAAAATTGAACTACAATTGTCTTATTCTCCTTATTTCCATTTTTAAAAATATTTTGTTTTAGTTAAAGTTCGACACAATATTTTTATTTTATTTTTAAGTGGTGCCGAGGATCAAACCCAGTGTTCTGCATATGCTAGGCGAGTGCTCTACCGCTGAGCCACAACCCCAGATCCTTATTTCCATTTTTATTCCGTTTAACTAGTACAGAAAGAATGTGTGCTAATGAGATAGAAAAACAGGTGGCAATTGTGCTGCCACCTCCTCTTCTTAAGGACACAGCTGACATCACTCATCTACCATTGACAATCTTTCCACTTGGAGTCTAGTGGTTAATTCATAATATTTCTCAGTGTACTTCCTCAGACAGACAGTGCCACTAAAATAGAGATGAGAGATAAGACCCATTTGTCATACCTAATCTGTTACCTACCCAGCACTGTGTTTGGCAATGTAGGGAAACAAGAGTATAAAACTTAATTCCTTAAAGAGCTTATAATCCATCTAAGTAAAAGCAAAAACAGATGAAATGATTAGAGAGACACACAAAGCTTCAAAATTAAATTAAAATTGAATTGTAATTAGGGTTGAGTTGTAGCTCTGCAGTAGAGTGCTTGCCTAGCGTGAGCAAGGCCCTTTGTGTGATCCCTAGCACCACAAACAAGACAAAAACTAACACAAAAATTGTAGTTAGAAGGGGAAAATATTTTAATCATCCGTTATATATTTAACTAAATAGTAAAATTTGTTTATTCTGATATAGTGGTTCCAAATTTTATCTATTCATTTTTTCATCAAAAATATGTAGCATTTGTACAGCACTTGGAGAACATCACCGTGTCCTTGAACATAATTTCTTACATATTTTCAAGATGGTTTTGTTTTCTAGTTTCTAGCTCCATCCTGAGATTGACTTGGCCATGGATCAGGAAACAGACAACCTAATCAAAAGTTATCATGTGTTAATAACTTTCAAGAACTCCAATTATTTATGTTCAGAGATGTCTGTGAAAAGCTAATGAAAAACGGAATTTATAATAAAATCTCCCTAATCAGATGAATGTGGAATTTGGGTTAATTTGGCCAGGGCTTAGGCACACAGTTACTAGAATGCTGGTATTTGAAAGTACATAGAAAAAGTTAATGCTGAAAATAAAACCATAGGGTGAATTTCTTGTGTAAGAAAACAAAGTTTTTAATAGCAACTTTAGAAACATCTATTTTTAAGAGTATAATTGCATGGAAACTGAAACTTGCCTTTTGAATACTCTTTGGATATAGTAATTATTAGTACTTTTACTCATTGTTAATCTATGGCCTTTTCTAGGCCTCACGAAGATTCTGTTATGTACTTAGAAATATCACATTTCATTTAGACATTTATAATACAGTGGTGTATGCTTGTAATCCCAGGAGCCTGAAGGAGGAGGATCACAAGTTTGAGGCCAACGTGGGTAATTTAGTGAGCCCCTGTCTCACAATAAAAAAGACTGGGGATGTAGGTCAGTGGTAGAGTGCCCCTGGGTTGAATCCCTGGTACCACCCACCCCGCAAAAGTTTAAAATTCATATATTATGCAAATTCATTCACTTCTCCTATTTTGGTGTTGATTTTTTCTTATTTTTTTCATTTCTCCATTAAGTTTTTTTTAATATTCTTAGTTGTAGATTGATACAATACTTTTATTTATTTATTTATTTTATGTGGTACTGAGGAACCAACCCAGTGCTCCACACATGCTAGGCAAGTGCTCTACCACTGAACTAAAACCCCAGCCCTCCATTATGTTTTAAGTGCATAAAATTGCGTCTTATAACTCCTTTGGAAATTGCTCCAGTTTTTTGACTGGCATTGTGTGTTTACTAATTTTACCTGCCAGCCAGGTGTCTCACCATCAGATAGCTAGCTGGCATTTATGACCCTAGCTCTGCTTCCTTTACAGAGTGCAGGATTGAGGCAATAGTAAAAGCATGAACATTGAAGTCAGTCAATCCTAAGCCCAAATCTGAGGTTAGCCACCTACTTACAAGATGTAGGAAGAACATTTATTTCCTTATCTATTGTGTTAGTTAGCTTTTCATTAGTATGACCAAAATACATGACATAAGCAGGTAAAGGAGGAAGGATTTATTTTGCTTTACGGTTTCAGAGGTTCTTTCCATGGTCAGCTGGCTCCCAGGCAGAAACATCATGGTGGAAGGGCATGGTGGGGGAGAGATGCTCTGCTCATGGCAGCAGGGTAGGTGTTGTCAGAGAAATACCCTTCCAGGGCATCCTCCAGTGACTTACTTCCTCCAAACATGTCCCAATACCTACAGTGTTCACCATCTCCCAGTGGTCCCTTAAGTATTTTGATCCACTGATGAGGCCAGAGTCCTCATGACCCAATCACTTCCCCAAAGCCCCACCTCTGGACATTGCTGCAGTGGAGGCCAAGACTTCAAGGCATGAGAATTTGGGGGTCATCCAAGATTCAAACCATAACATCTATGAAATGGGGAGATTTCCTGCATCCCAGGAATTTAGTGAATAACTTTTCTTAAAAAAAAATGGGATAGTTGGGCACGCAGTGGCGCATGCCTGTAATCTCAGTAGCTTAAGAGGCTGAGACAGGAGGATCATGAGTTCAAAGCCAGCCTCAGCAAAAGAGAGGTGCTAAGCAAATCAGTGAGACCCTGTCTTTAAATAAAAAACAAAATAGGGCTGGGGATGTGGCTCAGTAGTTGAGGGCCCCTGAGTTTAATCCCTGGTAACCAAATGAACAAACAAAAAACTGGGATTGGACTTGTACATTATTTAATTAATATTCTTTTGGTTTTAAGAAAAATAAACTAATTCTGGGGTAAAATATATTATAGTTTTCTCTCCCTCTCTTTCTCTGAAAATTGAAGATACCAGTAAATTTTGGGAAGAGGACATGCTAGGGCAATATTTGAGTTCTGAGCAATAGGATTCCATGGACATTTGCATCAAGATCCTATATTAATAAGACTTTTCAACCATTTTCTCTGTTCTAAGTTTAAACTACCATGGGAGAGAATCCAGTGAGCTCATTTTGGGTAAGATATAAATCAATTGGCTCTGGCCAGGAGGCATACATACACATGACAGATCTTTCTGTAAAATGAAATTCACTCTCAAAGAAGGAAGAATTTGTATGAATCAAGCTGTGAGATGTTTACTGCATTCCACCCCTACCTTGTCCTACTTTCAGATATATATGGCATGATATTTTATTAGAATTAAACTCTAACTTTCCTGTTAAATTTTAAATAAATTAGCAGAATCTAATTGTCCAGAGGCAAGGGAAATGTGGTTGCTAACAAGAATCATAGACTGATTTTGATCATTTTCCCTTGGCACTAGAGCCTCAAATCAGCTGTTTAATTCTTCATTCAGAAAGCAATAATTTTGCAAATGGACCATTAGATAGCTTTATGATAAGCCATATCTCCACCTACCCAGAAGGTTTTCCAGATACCTTTTATTCTAATTGTTAAGGAAATGGTAGTGTGTTGAAGCTCAGGTCTAGAGTAAGTGCTGCATCCCTCAAGATATTGCATCCCTCAAGATAGCATCCCAGAATCACAGGTGTTATCATTATAGCAAAGTCATAAGGTGGACACCATCTTTCTAAAATGCCATCTTCTTCTGGCTGATACCATAAATGACAAGACCATGGCATCCTAGAGATCAGCCCATTGCCAAACAGTATGCGATGTCAAGGTAGTGTGTAGGGGATTCAGTAACCACCTGGGGGAAATAAGACAAAAGAAGTGCAACAAATCCAAATTGACCATGATGGTTAGGATAAATCACTGCTCAAATATGGAATCAACCCACCGTATCATCATCTCTATCCTTGCTTCTTTATCTGCAAAATGAGGCTAATTTTGCAAGAATCCTATTTCATAGTATTCTTCTTTACAAATGGTATTTAGCATGAAGTTCAGACTCAAGTATTATTATTTTCATATTTTTCCCTATCCCTTCATCATCAAACTAGCCTCTTTCAGGGAAGACAAGATGTTATAGAAAACAACATTGTGAATCGTCAGCAGAGATGATCAACTACAAAATCGTATTCTAAGATGTATACTCATACTATGAGCACTTAGGAGTATAGAATTGAGTATAGCAGAAACTTAGATTCAGACAGATCAGCATTTAAATCTCAAGTACAAATGATCTAAATTTTCATTTGAACCTCTGGCTCTTTTGCTTGTTAGCTAGGTGAGCCTTCTGGATATCTTAGACTCTTTAGTCCTTGTGTGTAAATATCAGGTAATGTTCTACTTTACAAGGCTGCTGTTAGGAGCAAAAGTGGAGGTAAACTATCCAGACCACTCCTGTACACTGCAGAACTTTCCCTGATGGTGCAAATATTCTAGGATAGACATTAGACACACGTGGTTAATAACCCTTGAAATATTGCTAGTACATCTGAATTTGTAATTTAACTTAATTTTAAACTCATTTTTCAACAAAATACTTCCACCTCCCTTTTGTTCCCTTTGTATCTTTTCTTTTTTAATTTTTTTTTAGTTGTTGATTGACCTTTATTTATTTACTTAGATATGGTACTGAGAATCAAACCCAATGCCTCACACATGCTGGGCAAGCACTCTACCAATTGAACCACAAACCCAGCCCCTGCTTTGAATCCTAATTTTACTTATGAAAGTTAGATTCTAAATGACTTAAAACTGAACACAAAAAAATTAATGAATAGAATGCAAAGAATTTTTTTTACTATCTGCTCTTTATCCCCCTCCATACTACAGTAGCCTAGAGAAGCATTTGGAACTGAATAGATTGGAAAGGGAGGAGTCCAGGGAAGAAAATGAACTTAATCCTGGGCAGGTCATGAAGACATGTAATGCAAAGGGACAGGGAGAGCAAGAATCCAGTAATGAATTAGGGAGTTGAAGTTAGTAACATCAGGAATGGAGGTGAAGGAACCCCCAACTGCAGGGCATTTTATGTATAAACAAGGAGTTGTTTTCAAGTGTGTGGCCCTCACTGATTTGGGGACCCAATGTTAGACATCTCCGAGAACCCAGAACTGTACTCAAAGTAGAACAGCAAGAGTCTAGAAAATGGGAATTATTTTTCCAGAGTCACCCAAGTAATACTGGCAGATTGAGAGTATTTCTCCCAAACTCAGCAGTCATTGGGACAAATATAAAATAGACGTTTGGTTTTTACTGACAATAAATATGTTCAGAAAGGTGGTCACTCCAAGGAGCAATATAAAAGCAATGACAATAGTATATAACAAAATGAAGTTCTTTCTGGAATAATTAGTTGCAGAAACTGTAGCCATACAATGACTCAAGCTTTGCTGATCCAAAAATCTAACTCATAATCCCATCAGTGGTTTCACTTTACATTTCCAGTGAACAATTTAATAGCAAGGAATGATAGTCGGGTATAAAGTTATCAAGACTTCATTGCCTTTACAAAAAGCATTAGAAAGCATTTACTGGCATGTTATGTAGTATCATAAATAATTAAAATACATCTACTTATTAAAATATCAAAATAGAGAGTGATGTTATTTCCTACTTGGTTATTTCCTCATGCTCATTTGTAAAACTCAATAACTTCGAGATGTTAATTGTCATTAGTGCAAAATGGAAAAAACATATGATTAATGGGATGAAGAAAGAGAAAAAAAGGGAATTGACTATACATTTTCCTAAAAGATGGGAACACCAATTAACTCTTCATTAGGGAAAATCAACTCTGAAATGAATCAAGATTGCTAACATTCCTTTTGGAGACAATTACTTATGAATAATTACAGTCATGTTCAACTTTGAAATGTTGCTTGAATCTATGTGAAAGATTATTAATATGAAATTCAAACAGAAGAATTCAAATACCTTTTCACTTGTTTTAATTGTAGTAATTGTAATCAACACGGGACGTGGAATCCAACTTTGACAAATATATACCAAGAAACTGATGAATTTACAAATGTTTTTCCCAACTATGGATACTATCCAGCATCTGATTTGGAGCATGTACAACATGTTAATTAATCACCTATAATTTGAAGTGACATACACACATACATAGAATTTTGATTTGAAAGAAATGGCTGATATCATTCAAGCCAGCTTTCAAATTTTACTAATGAGACCTGGAGCCATGTTTCTCAAAATGTTGTGTGCATTGAAATCACCTGGAGATCTTGTTAATGTATAGATTCTGATTCTGAGTTTCTAACAAGCTCCTAAGGGATATAAATGTTGCTGTTGGAAGAGCTATGAGGAGTGAGAGTCTGGAGAACTAAAATAGTTGTCTAAATATCACTTATTCATAGAAGAAAGAGGTTTAGTACTTCTGCTTCCTTTTTTATGCACCCCATTCTACCCGCTGGGCTATTATTTACTATCTTCAGTATCTGTCTCACAATGGCTAAGAGTATATACTCATAAATAGCCCAGAAATATACTCACAAATAGCCTTCAAATCCCACCCTCACTATTTACCTTACCTCGTTGTGGCCTAGGACAAGTCATGCCACCTTTCTTTTCCCTACGTTTCTTCTTTTGCACAATGGAGAAAATTATATTAGAACTCACCTCATTAGGTGGAATTCAAAACAACATGATTCTTCTAAGGTAATTAGCTTAATGCTAGCGCATCATAGGCATTTCATAAAAGTTAGCTTTTATCTTTACAATTATAACTACTTTATCATTCTTTCTGTGACTTAGCAGTCTAGCAGCCTACCTAGGAGAATGCTCGAGAATTTAGATACTTGTTTTCTTAATAGAGATAATCAGTTGTTATGGCTAACAATTGGTATTATTTTTGGCCTCGGTGATTAATCTGTCAGTTTTTATATATGAGTGGGATAGTGTTTGGGGTGTTAAGAATTCATTTCAAATAATTAAACACTGGTTGGCCAATAGGTCTACAAAATCACCCCTGCTTACTTCCTACTGGAAACAAAGATTGGCCTTTTTACAGGTGTAAGGGCCCTTTACAGATGTTCTTTATAGGTGGTGTTTGTGTTTAGAAGGAACTTGACTGTGCGTAAACTACAGATAGGTGACATGTCAATCAATCTAAAATAACTCTCGAATGGTATTAATGGTAAACTTCAAAGCAAGATTTACTATGGGTAAACCAAAGTAAGAAAAGAACGTGAAGTTGAAAGTCTTGCAGGCAGGTGTTCTTCTTTGTTTCTTTCTTCTTCCTTTTTTTTTTCTAAAACATTATTTGATTTTGGAATTGAATTTGGATTTCTGGGTTCCTCTGAGTAGTGAGGGAATTAAGGGGGCACCATACTGTTTTTCATTGTTTCCTGAAGTTATTGGAGTGTCTTCCAACAAGTTAATTGCACCTATTTGACTTTCCCCAGCCATCCAGTTTTTATCGATGGCCTTAATTGCTCCTGCCATTGGCACCATATGTGTCAGCCCACAAGGAACAATGACAGTATCATGATGCTGCAAGATGATCCTCACTCCAGGTGGCTTTGCAGCAGAAGAACAAAGGTGAATGAGAAAGTAATTTGTTTTTCAAAAACCAGAATGCCAATTTACTAATGGGCAATTAGAACTCTACCTGTTACACAGTCTAAAATATGTATCACTAAGAACTGTGTCCATACAGACCTACCACTTACATACACACCAATCATTATATAATTTATAAATTAGAGTTTGTTATAGTGAGAGTAGATATGTATAAAAGGAAAGCCAAATTTTATCTAAAGAGAGCTTAATGAGTAAAGGATCAGAACAAGAAACATTTTATGATCCGAGTTTAATAGCATTAAGCTGGTAAAGCCTACTACATCCATCTCCAAATTAGTATTATTCTAGATACTTTAGAATAGAGTTTTATTGTGTACCTGAAAATAAAGGAATCATCATTTAATCACAATACTCAAATATAACCTGAATCTCATACATAGGGGGGTGATTATAACCTTATTTTAGCATATTCAGTTATTTGTGCAAGTATGTAGTTCCTGAATCATAGGAATGTTAAAGACTAAAATTAATACCATAAATCATACTTGGAATAGAACAGTCAGCCAACACGATGGACAAAACACCAAATCTTATACTCAAAGCATATTTGAGGATATATCTTCAGATAAAAAAAAATTCTATTTCACTCTTTATGTTGAAAGAAGATATATCACAAATGCTTTTGCTTGACTATTTTGGTGCATGCATAGTAGTTTTGTAATGTTTATTAGCTCAACAAATTCTTATTGATTTTACAACATAATCCAGAATCTAAACAAATAACATTTATTAAAATTAACTTGGTATTTACACTAACATTTTATTATGTACCTGAAAGACCACATGCAAACATATATTAGTAATTTGAATCTATTTGTGAAAGCAATATAGATTTGACTATATTTAAATAGCCAGTATTTTATTTGTGATATTGCTAATGTCTTATTTTCCTAGGCTTGTGCACCGTTCATAAGGGATGAGAAGTTTGAGGTTGTGTTATTAAACATGGATATGATTTTTGGTGGGCAGTAATAAACTTTCCAGTAACCCGCCCCCCACACACCTTCTTAATTTTCTGAATGTTTCAAAGGTACAAAGAAAGGGGCGTAAGCAAGATGGTAAAAGATTTTGAGTGATACCATGTCCTCTGAAACAAATCATGAAAGTTATGTCAAGCAACACCTAAAACAACCACAGTGCACCACTACTTCACCATTAAGTTGATTGGCCTGCTAGAGTCTGAACAGAAGCATAAATAACAAGAAGTCAGTCAGTTTATTAAGAAAGCACTACAGCTGAGTCTTGGTTATCTCTCAGTCATTCATTCATTTGTTCATGCTTCATCCCCCACATATATACGAATCTCTGTACAGAGATAATAAACCTTGGCCCCTTCTTGGCAAGCACAAGATATAGGAAGGATATTGAACCCCATCAGCAGGAAATATATCTGTCTTTCTTATTTTTTCTTAAATTATTATAGAGGTTTTTTTTTCTTTCTTTCTTTCTTTTTTGGTACCGGGGATTGAACTCAAGGGCACTTGACCACTGAGCCACATCCCCAGCCCTATTTTGTATTTTATTTAGAGATGTGATTTCACTGAGTTGCTTGGTGCCTCACTTTTGCCAAGACTGGCTTTGAGCTCATGATCCTCCTGCCTCAGCCTCCTGAGCCACTGGAATTACAGGTGTGCGCCGCTGTAACCATCTATAATAGAGTTTTATGATTTATAGTCTTTCACTGAATTTATTACTTTTCCGGTTTCTCTGGGCATATTTCCTGATAGGAAGTTCTCTCCTTGGTTTTACTCTTTTCTGTTTCTCAATTGTTCTCTTCTGAGCCTTAAGGATGCTCATTTCTTAGTGATCTGCTTCCTTCTACAGCTTCCTCTTCTGAGGGGTCCAGCCTGTGTTTACTGGAAGGCACACCACGTGGAGTCTGCAAAGTCTTGAGAGGACCCTGGATCTAGGTAAGGATAATGACCGTTATTGTCATAACCATCTCCATAGGTGGGGTTTCCCAGAGTGGGAAAAGCTTTGAGAAATTATGGCTTTAAAAGATTGGTGAATTAATCCCAGCCAAAAAACACTGTCAAAGGGAAGAGAGACAGAGAGAGAGAGAGAGAGATACAGAGGAGTGGGGTGGGGGGAGGAAATGAACAAGAGATTAATGTTATTTCAGTGGTTGTTTCAAAGTAGATAAATTTTTCAAGTTTTTAAAATTAAGTTTTTCTGTGTAAGCTCTAACCTTTTTCTCCTAAATAAGTTTAACTAAGCAGCACCATTCGTCTTTGAGGCTTTGGAATTGGATTTATTTGAAGGAACAACATATCTTACAAGGAGAGAAAATCTG
Organism: Marmota marmota marmota; assembly: GCF_001458135.2. Taxonomy (NCBI): domain Eukaryota; kingdom Metazoa; phylum Chordata; class Mammalia; order Rodentia; family Sciuridae; genus Marmota; species Marmota marmota. Next base: position 21,779,133 of record NW_026000093.1, read on the forward strand.
GTTGTATTCAGAAAACGTTAACCCATGGTGTCATCTGGTGAATTAAGATTTACTTTCATTCTGCCCCAGAAATGATAAATCACGGTTGTCATTCATAGCTCAAGAATTGTCATTTGAATTTTGTGTTTGTTTTGTTTATGAAGCTGGAAGGCTTCATAAGTGCTGCTGAATTCCAATCATGACATTGATCAGGGTGCTCCCCCTTTAGTGGCCATCATCATTATCTATGTGCCTTTTATAAAATACAGACTACACACACACCCTTAAACCAGACCCACTGCATAAATTTCTGTCAGTGGGCTCTGCATGTGTGCATGTTCAATTAATTCCATAATTATTTCTGATGTTCAAAGAGAGGTTGAGAACCCTGAGTTTGCATGCCTTCCCCTGTAGTGGTCTCAGTGTTAGGAAATTCTTATGATATACTTTATTTTTATCAGGAAAAGCAGATCTGGAACTTGGAAATCAGGGTGTATAGATATTCTAAGGTCACCTTTGCTGATGGTATAAACAGAAAAGGAAAGCCCAAGCTGACATACTGAAGAATTTAATGATGGATCCCAGAGGCAAAATTTGTTAGGGGAAAATATTTCATTTTTAAAAGCTTACCTAAGGCATTTGGTGGTGAAACAGGGTCAAAAGACTGAGAGTACGGGTGGTAGCTGTAGCTTATGGTAGAGCACTAGCCTCGCATGTGTAAGGCACTGGGTTTGATCTTTAGCACCACATATAAATAAATAAAATAAAGATATAAAAAATACAACAAAATTATTAAAAATTAATTTTAAAAAGACTGAGAGTAAATGAGATGGAGTAGAGGCAAGATGCAGACCATTATGAAAATGATGGTAGGAGGAAAAGAAGCAGATCTGAGAAAATGAAAAGTGGGTGAAGCTAATGGGAAACTGTCTCGAAGCAAATTTTGAGCACGCTAGAAGAGAAGGAATGCTTGACAACTAGAGGTTAAAGCAGCAACTGAGAAAGGGTAATTGAAGTAAGGCTCTTCAGAAAATTGCAGCAAAATCTCCTTGGGAAGCTTAGATCAACACACATCAGTTCTTATTTGGCATCAAACCGTGTTGAGAGTAAACTTAAAGAGCTGGGAATGTAATCGGTTTGTGTCCGTGACTATGTAGGGCTCAGCTTCTCAATGTGGACCCTGTAGCCAGCATTCCAGCATTGACAATGAAAGACCAATGTCTGGCCTGGACAACTTGAAGCGGACCTGAAATGGGTGGTCCTAAAGAAGTCTAAGAAAGCTTGAGAAAAGTAATTACATGCTAGCAATTTCCATAGGTTTAAAGAAATGGCGATGAGGGAGAGTTTAAGCCTCTGTAAACTTTCAGGTCTATTAACAAGTGATAAAGCTTCTATAATTCTTCACAAAATGGCCATTGATTCTGAACAATGATTTTTTTCATCACATTTGAGTGCTGAGCAGCACAGATTTATGCTCTCAAAGAAGGTTACTTTTTGCCTTTAAAGTGATTGATTTTTCATTTTAGTAGAGTTCCTTTCTCCTGCATTCAAATCCAGGAAATGTGTGTGTGTGTGGGGGGGAGGGTTGATGTGTATTCAGCACGTGTTGCCAGTAAATCATTAAAGCTCTTGCAAACACACCTGATAGCTGTCAGCTGGTGTATTCTCAATGAATGACTCTTTGGCAATATGTGTTCAAGCTGGTGACAATGAATATGAAAAATGGTATTGAACTTTAACTTGTGTCATGCACAGGTAACAGCTTCTCCCCTTGGTTACTACTATTCTTTGTACTATTCTAGATGCAACAAACACAAACTTTTGAAGGAAATGACCTCATTATGAACAGATGCTTTCTAATAGCAGGGCAATGTGGCTTCTTGTTCAGTATTGGTTTGCTCTTTTCCTTTTGGAGAGGGGTGGCTGGGTATCATGTACATCTCCCCTCTTATTGCACCAAGAAGCTCTGTGAAGGGACGGAGGAATGCAGGTGAGCTAAGGAGGAGGAATGCAGCATTAGTTTAAATGAATACTGCTAGTCTTCTCTTTTAGAATTAGGCCCAAGGAGTATATTTTGTTAGAGTCTCTTCATTTAGCTGCTGTGTTTGCTAAGATAAAGTGAAAATCCACTGGGTCCTTTAAAATTATGTAAAACGGACACATAATTCATTTTACATGATAACTGGTAATTTTATAGTATTTTGAAACAAGGGTCCAGAGGGAAAAATTCAGAGTTTCTCCCTGGAGAGAATGAGGCAAGCCTTGTTATTTATGCTTCTGTTCAGACTCTAGCAGGCCAATCAGCTTTATGGTGAAATAGTGGTACACTGTGGTTGTTTTAGGTGTTGCTCTCATAAGAGGTGACCAATCACACAAATTTTAAATACTTTATTGCTAAATTCTAAATAATTTTTTTGATTCAGTAATTGATATCATTTGTTGTGTCAGCAAATTGAGTAGCCTCTATTATGTTGCGGGTACTTGTAAAGGTGTGAATCTCACAGAAATGAGTGAAGTAGATTCTGATTGCAGGAGAATCAGTCTGTTAGGGGGAAAAACAGTCTATTATGACTTATAATGGCACCAGATACATGGTTAGTACTTTGAAATTTATATTTGTTATATATTGAATGGGTAGCCCTAATTTCCATGCTGCTGTGGCTGTTTAAGATTGGGTCACTATACTCTGAAAAACAATTAGGAGACCTCATAACACTCCTTGATGGTAAAAGGCCTTTGCCTGTGAAGTTCTTAATAAGCCTCACCCCGCCCAAACCTGCCAATGAGACCCGTCCTTCCCTCATAAAGACCTCTTAAGAACAGTTGCCTCCTCCTCCTTTCCCATCACTCTAGGGCCTTCCTTAGGTAAGTCACTTTGGCGAAAGCCAAAAAGGATTTATTTTGTCAGAAACTCATTATAGGATGAGTTTCTGAACTGGAAAATGAGTCCAGCAGATTTCCTGGGTGAAGAGATTCACAGGAGGAGAAGGTATCAGGAGACCGGCTGACCCTTCCACAGCCAAAGCGGCTTTTGAAGACGCTAGGCCTTTTGCAGGGCTGCCTTGGGCAAGCAACTGGGCCCAATTATAAATGCAAACGGTCAAAGGACTCACTGGAGGGAGGCCAGGAAGGCCTGAGGGGGCTGCCTGGTGAGGACCAGGCTGTGCGAGGCCATGGCTGCAGTAAATCTTGGCCTGGTCACCACCACTGGGTGAAGTGGGAGGCTGTGACCTCCAGGGCAGCTCTTGCAGGCGAGTGTGTCAGAGGTGTAGAGGCGTAAGGCAGGAGGCTCTGGGACATGGTGACTCTGTCCACGCGTTTGAGGGGGAATGTAAATGTGCCTGAAAGCAAATGCTGTTCTCACTGTAATTTAATTTCCCATAATCAAAAGGGACACTGACCAGAACCATTCTTCCAAGAACCACTCGAGGGGGTCGAACGGCATCTCGGGTTAGATGAGTGAGGGATCCTGGCAGCACCAGAGAAGTGGAATCCATAGGCATCACCTGAAGCTTATTTGTAAGTACCCAAACAGGGGCTTCCATGTGGCAAATAACCGTTCAAATGTTTTATGTGGGTATTGGGGGGTGGTGTGGGAAAGGAAGGTAGAAGGGAAACAGAAGCTTATCTGGAATGAAAAGGAAACAAGGTCAGTATGTTGGATTTCAGAAGTGTCTTCAGAAGAGATGGGGACTATTATCTGAATGTTGATAGAAACCATAAGGAGAGTAGTGGATAACTGTCATTGCATGAACTGAACTGGGCTTTAAAATCAGGCAAATAATTTCTGTGATCCAACCAAAATGAAATTATGCCATGACTCAAGATTGAAAAGATGTTACTAGAAATAAAATTCCTGGTCTTAATACTGGGTTGCTGGGCTGAAGCTAAGTGGTGTTGAATGTGTTTTGGGCCCATCTTTCAACTCTGCTCAATGAACCTTATGGATCAGTACAATAACGAAGTAGTTGGTCTGGAATTTCTGCATGTGAGGAAAATGCAGTCACATTAGAAAATAGTGATGTGTGATAGTAAAAAAGGAATCTCAAGCTGCCTGGTGGTAGAGATTTTTTCCCTATGCCATTCTTCTAGGAATTGTATAGTTTTGTGTTTTACATTTAGGTTTGTAAAACATTTTGGGTTTATTAGGAAGATGTAAAAGAAAATGTCACTCCAAAGATATGATTCAGGAGACCAGAATATGCTACCCCAGAATATGCCAACTTGGCCTATTACATGGAGCTATAAGAAATTTAGAACTAACCAACATGGGAAAAGCTTTGCACCTACCTGCAAACTGCCCACCCCCCACAAAAAAGTCAATAATTGCTTTTCAGAGAGAGAAATTTACATCTATAAAGGAGATTATCATGAGTAAATGTGTATCAGAAATAGAGCTACTCAATTTTTATCATCTGAGATGCTTTTATCTGTATAACAAGGCAATATTTATTCACTGTGCATCACCTCCCCTCACTCTGCTATAATTTGTCTCCACTCCCCTAGGACCCCCAAGATCCTATTCCTTTGTGTAGGTCTGGATGTTATTCCATCTTTAGTCTTCTGGCCCTTCTTTGAATCTCATATTTCTATGGCATTTTGTATATGTACTTATAATTAAAATATTTTTCTCCTATTAATCTCTCACAACAATTTAAGAGTCTTAGACCAGGTAAAAATCATACAGTGGAGAGAAGTCATTTTTCCCTCACTTGCAGTTGTCTAGATTCATTTATTTTTTTGCATATGACTATGTAGTTCTAGCACTGTTTAAGATATGAATCCCTTATTAGAATATGTTTTGCAAATACTTTCTCATTTTGTGACTGCATAATGCCTTTTTAGATGCTATTCTTTAAAATGCAAGTGTTTTACATTTTGATTCAGTCCATTTTTTCCATTATTTATATTTCTGATGTATCTAAGACATAATTGCTCAATCCAAAATCAGTGAAATTTACTCCTATGTATTTTTTTCCTAAGTTCTTTACAATTGTAGATCTTAGGTTTATGATCCATTTTGGCTTAATTTTTGGATGTAGTGTGAGGTAGGGGTCCACCTTTATTCTTTTGCATGTAGATATCCCCTTGTCCTGGTACTATTTATCTTGGCATCTTTAGTAAAAAATCAGTTAGCTCTAATATAAAGGTCCATTTCTTGACTTACTTCTATTCCATTGATCTTTACTTAAACCACTACCACACTGTCTTGAATACCCTAGCGTCATAGTAAGTTTTAAAATTAAACTTTTTAAAGATTGCTTTGGTTATCTGCATTCCTTGCATTTCTATATGAATTCTAGGATCAACTTCTCAATTTCTGCAAAAGAAGTCAGCTGGAATTTTGATATGTGTTTTAGTCAGCTTTGCATTGTGTGACCAAAATACCTGACAAGAACAATTTATAGGAGTGAAAGTTTATTTTGGCCCATGGTTTCAAAGGTTTAGTCCATGGTCAGCCAACTCTGTAGCTTTGGCCCCAGGTGAAGCAGAAGGGTGTGGTTAAAGGAAAGATGCTCAAAATATGGCAACCAGGAAGCAGAGGGAGTTTTTTTCACCAGGGAGAAAACATAAACCCCAAAGTCATGCCCCCAGTGTCCTCCCTCCTCCAGCTCCACCCTACCTGTCTAGAGTTACTATCCAGTTAATCCATTGGCAGTGGACAAATCCACTGTTTTGATTGTAACTCATAATCTAATCATTTCATCTCTGAAAATTCTTGCATTGTCTTACCACATGAACATTTGGGGAAAATCATATCTAAAAATCATATCTAACCCATAATAGTAACGGTTGTGTTGAATTTCTACATCCCATAGGAGTATTGCCATCTCAACAATATTCTTGTGATTCATGAACATGTGAAGTCTTTCCATCTATTTAAACTTCCTTAAATTTTCTTTTTGTTTTCAGAGTGTACATTTTATAATTCATGTCAGGGTTTTCCAGATAAGTAAAAACTATGTAAATTTTAGGAATCAGTTTACACAAATATTGAGGCCATAAGGTCCCATGCATGATCTGCTGTTTACAAACAGGAGAACCAGGAAAGCTTCAACCCAAGTCTGAAGACCCGAGAATCAGGGGAGTTGAGGTTTTTAAGTCCTGGTCAGAGTCAAAATGGCTGAGAACCAGGATTGCGGATGATGGTGTAAATACTCATCCAAGTCTTAAGGCCAGAAAATGAGGAGCATCAATGTCTAAAAACAGGAGAAGATGTATGTTCCATCTCAAAAGAGGCAAAATTGCCCTTCCTCTGCCTTTTTAGTTGTGTTCAGGCCTGTACACATCTATGTTGATGAGGGCACTATCCTTTACTGATTCAAATGCTAATTTCCTCAGGACACCCTCATAGATATATTCACAAAAGTTTCACTAGTTATCCAACCTCCTTAGTCCAGTCAAATTGACACAAAATTGGCTATCACATACTCCATTTGTTAAAATTTTTCCTGTGCATTTTTCCTTTATGCTATTGTAAATAGAATTATTGGCTATATTTTAGATTATTCATTAATATACAGAAATGAAATTGATTTTTATATTTTGTTTTTTTTACCCTGTAGTTTGTTGAACTGTTATTGGTTTTTATAGGTTTTTAGTTAACTTTGTAGGATTTGTCTATATATAAGATTATATTACCTACAATGAGAGTGCTATTTGTCTTCCAATTTGAATGGCTTTTATTGCATTTTCTTACTCAATTGCCCTGGACAGAACCTCCTATAAACTGTTGAGTAGAAGTGGTCACATGGACATTCTTTCCTGGTTCCTTATTTTAGGAATAAAGCATTATTTTATTGCTAAGTATTGTTATGGATTTTTGTCAGTGGTCATTATCAGAAAGTTTCCTTCTATTTCTAGTTTGCCTTCATCATGAAAGGGTGTTGGATGTATTTTGTCAAATTATTTTTTGCAATGATCATGTGGGTTTTGTCCTTGTTGACATGGAATATTTTATAAATTGAGCTATCAATGTTAAGCCCTGCATTTTTTAGATTAACTCCACTTGTCATGATGTATAATCTTGTTTCTGATTTTGATAGTTTGCTAAGGATTTTGGCATCAATGTTCATGAGAGACTTATATTTTTGTGATGTCTTTGGTTTAGTATCTAGACTACATGAAGATCTCTTACCCTTCAATAATAGACAACCTAACAAATGGTTAAAAATCCAGTTATCCAAATAAAATACATAAATTGTTAATAATGTTTATAATAACATGAAAAGATGCTCACTGTCATTAGCCACCAGGAAAATGCAAATCAAAACCACAGTGAGACAACACTTTGCACTTGCTGGGATTGTTAGAAAGTGTTGGTAAAAATATGGGGAATATTCATAGCAGCAGTGTTCACCATAGCCAAAATGGAAACAACCCAAATTTATGTTGACTGATGAATAAATAAAATCTGGTAAATCCATGCAATGGAGTGATTTTCCTCAATATAAAGAAATAAAGTATCAATGACTCAGGCTACAAAATGGATGACCTTGGAAAACATTCTAAGTGTAAGAAGGCATTTGCAAAAGACCACATATTATATAATTCCATTTAAATGAGACGTCCAGAAGAGGAAAATCTGTGGAGGCAGAAACTGTATTAGTGATTACTTAGGGCTACAGATTGGGATGGAGCAGGGTAATCAGGTGTGGAGGAAGGAAGAGTTGTAGGAAAATGGGAGTGATTGATAATGGAGTATGGATTTCCTTTTGATGAAATTGTTGAATGAAAACCAGCTGTCAAAGGCATAAGGTGCTAAGAGAGGGAAAAAAGGAAAAATCCAGGATTGTACAGAATAGAACTTACTAGGGAGTTACAGAAGCCAGTCTTTAGAGGCAACGGGTCAAGAGGATCCTTGCATCTCAAAGCAGAAGGAGGAGGTTTATATGCTAAGCTAAACAAAGTTGAGTTGCAGTTAACTGGAATGTAACTGGGCTTTCTCCAAAACTATCAACATGGCAAATGTCAGTTAAGATGCAGTTGGGGAAATCAGTGGCTGAAGGAAAACACTTGGCTCACTTTCTTAATGACTTGATTTATTCTTCTGTAGGTTTTGGAAAGCATGTCAGGGTCACCTGGTGGGAAAAATGGTAGCTACAACCAAGATGGCTGTAGTCATGTCAAGCTAGATCTGTAGTGCATTCTAAAATTGGTTGTGATGGTTGCATAACTCTGAATATGTGAATATATTAAACACTGAATTGTATACTTTAAAGGGGTGAATTATATGGTGTATGAACATAAATAAAATGATTTTATAGACAGAGAAGTATAGTTATCCTGCCAAATCTTTCACATCTATTACATTATTTAATTGGTTGCATCGATCATGTTAGAGGAGATTATTCTCATTTTACTGATGAGAAAACTGAAACTAAGGTTTACAACTTGTCCCAGATCACATGGCTTGTGACTGATAGAAGATTCAAATCAGGCAGTGTGCTTATCAAGTCCAAGGTTAATCAGGGATCTCTCCTGAGGAGAGGTCTTGTTTCAGTTCAACTAAGCTTTACCCCATTTTTGTTTTTTGTATCCAATATCATACTTTTTGTTCTAGTATAGGGAAAGAAACATGGAGGCTAAAAACTGTTTAAATAATGTAAATAGTTTTATGAATGTGTATAAACTGAAGAAAGAACAGAATGATAAATGCTGGCTATTTGAGATGACAGCTCAACTAGTGCTTTTTTTTAAAAAAAATATAGACACATTTCTCAGAATTCAGGTCTAAGAACATTTTTGTAAGACTTAGGATAGCTAGCACAAAACACTGATTTATGCTGCTGTGAAATAAGGCATGGACATAAGGCTCTATTTTCCTTTTCAAAAATCTTGCCATCTGGTTCTCAGTGTCTCTTTAACATAGTTTTCAGGCTGTGAAATTCTGTACATCTTTATGAAGCTCAAGATTGACCTTTAAGAGGGAAAAGTCTTATTTTATTATGCTGACACCACACATCATAACTCTTATTTTGCTTGGAGATCTCATTCGATGTCATCACCAACATGTGCAACAAGAGATACGTCATGTTTATGGTTAGAATATTCCTTTTATTTCCAGTTATAGTTTTCCCATAAACCTCTATTGAAAATAATCTCCATGCAGTCATTGAATGTTATTGCTTGGAACAGAAATGCTAAAACAATTTGCTTATTTAGGATCTTGAGTTTTTCCAACATTTTAAAATGTCTCAGTCCCTCAAGAAATCTTTTCAGCCAGAGCAGTAGTAATGTCTGGCTTTTCTTGTCATGTATTTTATAGGATTGTGTTACCTCTTTGTGTATTCCGCCTGCTTGGATTAGAGTACAATGGGTAAATAATTCCGTTTTGATTCTTTTCTCTCAAATATTTTATAGCTATGATTGACATCCTCTCAAGAGGTTTTCTTTAAAAACAGAATTTCCTGGTAGGATCTAAAAATGGTAAAAGGCAGGGTCTGAGTCCTCCCACACACAAAAAAAATTACTTGTGTGCATCTTCAAATTTAGATACTATTATTATTATTATTATTATTTTGCCTATTTTCTTTCTACATGTACAAATCGTTCATTGGATAGAGGTCAACCTGGTCCATGCAGTGGGTCAGCAGGCTGGAAGAAAGACCTGGTGCCTCGTGGCCACTGCCAGCAGAACCAGATAATCTATGTGGAGCCCTAACATTCAAATTCTGCTATAAGATCCAAAGGATTAAGGGGAATGGGGCAGGGAAAAGTCCGAACTCGGAGTCCAGTGGCAAGGTAATTGGCTGAAGGAGCAGGATTGGAGCAGAGGAAGGAGTGATTTGGATATTTTCTACAATTGCAGCTGGATTGTCTAAAACTTGGTATGTGTAATCTGGCATCGTGAAATGACTATGACTTTGGCATTGAATGTAGGTTCATATCTTGATTGGTAATCAGGTTTCAATAAGTGAGTTACTCCTGTGTGTCCTGACTTTTATCTTCTAAATGAACATCATTATAATCACATCAACATTATTACAATGACTCTTATTGAATACCTATAACATGTTAGACATTTTCCATAGATAATATTGTTTAATCATCAATGAAATTCAGTGAGGGATTTTAAATTATTTTTTTAGGTGGGGGGAACTAAAGCTCAGAAATAAATTTTCCCATGGTTCTTTCCTATGGCTGGAAATTAATAGATTCAGGATTTTGATCAAGGTTGGTCAGATTCCACAGTCCAATTAAACCACTGGATCTTAATAACCCGGAGCTCTTATCATGAAGAGAATCCAAGATTCTAGCGTAGACCACCTGCATTATCACCTTTGGGGATGGGAAACAGGAAAATACACTGGGACTTGCCACTTAGGTGATCCTTATGCTCAGTATGAGAGTGATTGACAGTATGATGGACCAAGAGCGGAACCAGCAACAGCAGCACATAAGAACTTGTTAGAAGAGCAAACTCTCAGATCCTGCCCTAGTCCTACTAAATTAGATTTCACCTTCTAACAAGATCCCAGGTGACTCATATGCACAGTATGGTTTGGGAGAACCTACTTCACAGGGTGATTTTGAGGATTGCAAGTACAGAACATAAATGTCCAACATCTCATAGGTGCTCCACAAATGCTCTTTGTTATTTTCCTTTTTGATCAAGAAGAAGGTGTTATGGAAGTGCTACAATATAGCTCAAGGTAAACTCTTTTGCCTTTCCCTCCCTTTGGGGTCTATGTTCAAAGCTGTTAAATTGTTTCTCAGTTTCTTAGTATGTTCCCTCAAAATTTTTCCTTTCCTAAAAGCATATCATATTATAGAGCTTTTATTATCTCTCCTCTACTAATAATTCAGTTTGGAGTAGATACAGATTTGGTTCTTGGCTAATTAGTAAATCTGTAACTTTGGGGAAATGTTGAGCATCAGTTTTTAAAATCTTTTTTTATAAAAAGCACAATGATGGTGATAATACGTTTTTTATATTTAAACATAACAGTGTAGTTCCATCTGGGGACAAGGAAGGAAGGAATGTAGGAAGGTAAGAAAAAGATTAGATTTTGTATTTCTCCTAAATTTTAAACATGGCAGTTCTTTAAAATGAATTTCACAATATCTGTTCTGCTCTGACAAAAATCTGCTTCTAGAAATAGGGTATAAATGTTCACTAATAATGAATTTAGATCTAAATTCATAAAATTTAAAAGTTTTAAATTTGTCATGATCTTTAGAAATCTTGGTCTAAATTCTTCACTTCATCGTAGTAGAAACAATTGTTAAGGGGCTTTCTTAATCATACCAAGGTAGTTGACAGATGGAATTTTAGCTGGTATAATTGTTTTGCAAAAGATTTGTTTCATGTATTAAAAAAATCATTGACACTTGCAAAAGCATGGTAAGGATGACTTTATTCAGGACAATTGTGATTACTATAGGGGTCACTGGGATGGGATTTTTCAGTGGAGAGAGAGTTTGGGCACATAGAAATTTGTATCCAAGGAGCAACATGAGGGTCAGTGGATTAGAAAATTGCTAAGCAGAAACATCAGGGGGGAGCCTCCATTTGGATTTTGATTTAGCCAATCGAGCAAGAATCTTTCTGAAGACAGGCCAAGGGGATCAGAATTGCCTCGGAAATGAGGGACCCAATGAGATACTGAAGGCAATCAGATTCCAAGTAGGGAGGGTTCTTGCTAAACTAATTTAGCAGCATTCTTTACTAAAATGCCTTTTAAATTACAGGTAGGCCTCGAAGGTTTAGGTAGGAGTCTGATTAAAACGTGGTCAAGCAAATAATCTTTGTCAAATGCCAAGTAAAAACATCTTTCTTAATGAAGGCTCAAAAATATTAATGCATTTGTTCCAACAACACTTCATGAAAATTCAACTTAGTTGGTGTGGATGCAATCTGTGATTATTTTATTTTAGGAAGGACAATAGAAAATTCCATTGTCCTGATGGGTGTACTTTAGACGGTGCTTGAATGATTATTTATACACACACACACACACACACACACACACATATAAAATCATTTCATATGTATATCATGTGTATATATATGTGTGTGTGTATATATATACACACATATACACATATATACATACATACATATGACCCTGGATGTATACTCAATTGGTATTTGAGGGAGAGCTTGGACTTTTACTTCACTGCAGAGTATCTTTTATAAACACATCGGTCCTTTATTGCCTTTAATCTTCATTTCCTCAAGGAGGTTTTCCTGGGCCAGACTGGATAGTCCTTCTTCTGTACATTCTCTCAGTACCCCATTGTTTCATTCTCAAAACTGTCTCATTGTACTCAGGCTATTCTCTGTCATTGGTTCTGAAGGGGATCTTTGGCAATATCTTGAGACAGTTTTGCCTATCACAGCTGGTGGAAATGTTGTTGGCACATAGTAGGTAGTGTAATGCACAGGACAGCTCCCACAACAAAGAATTACCCAGCCCCAAATGTTATGCTACTGCTGAGAAACTGGGCTCTAGATTGTAGTGTTGCTTACATGGGAATACCACAGTGGCCAAGTCGGCCTCTGTCACCACTGATTTCCTAGCATGTAAGCAAACCTCTGGGAAATAATAAGTATACAGTACATGTTTGTAAAATTGCTTTTAACTAATTGGATATAAATGAAAAAACAAAAAGGATATCATCTTTCACTTAGTATACCAACTGTTAAAACATATGGATCTGCTTCTAACTGTAAATATAAAATAGCAGCCTCCATTTGGCATTAGTGAATATCATGTCAAATTTTCTGCAATGCTGTACTTTTCAAAGTTTGCTTGACAGAAGTAATAATGGAGCATTTAAAATACATATTTCTTACATTCCTTACCAGATGATCCTTGTCTTAATGATGGAGTTAACCTCCTGATAAACCCATTGTAAGTTGAAAATATTATAAGTTAAAAATGCATGTAATACATCTACCTGACAGCCTACTTGAGCAATACATTAAACTGTAGAGAATGGGATGTTTCCCCTTATAGCAAGACCTACTGAGAGCTGCCCACATCCCCAGAGAAATATTGCTAGGCCAAGAAAAGCTCAAAGCTCAAAATTTGAAACATGGTTTCTATTGAATGCATATCCTTTCACACCAATATAAAGTTTAAAAAAAGTCTAACCATTGTAAATTGGGAAGTGTCTTTATATAAAAATGCTTATCCTAAGATTAAGTGAGCTCAGTGGGCTGCAACCCTGGATCATTTAATTTTCACTTTTCCATCCTCCAATGGAATGGCTTAAACAAACTATGGAGGGGGATATCAACCTATGTTATGGACCACTGAAGGAAAAACTCCATAAAGCATGTATAATATTGCAGAAACTGTCACTGAGGATTACTTTCACTAGATGCCATCATCCTTCTGATCAAGGATTCAGGGGAGAACTTGCCCACTCCTTCTGCTGTGCATTCAACTTTTTATCTTAGAAATATTGTGAATTACAATATTGGTTTACATTTCAATAGTGGCATTTGTTATTGAAAACCTAATTTTAAATAAGTATATCGAGTATCATGGTATCCTATTCTCACTCTTCATTCTGATATTTTTAAATTTTAGTTTCCTTTCATTCTGTTTTAAGCTTTTTGTAAACTTCCTCCCTTTGTGTCTCAATGTTTCATAAGTGTTATTCCTTTTCAAATGGATATTTTGAGAAGTAATTTATTTACTCTTTGAGTATTTAAGTGTTTTATGAAGATTGTAGCTTTTCGACAAACTGACAGCATTCCTCAAACACAAAACTATCAAAATGGTCATTGTAAATGTTGACAGACAGAATTTCTATAAGGTTAAGACCACGATACATTCATGAAATTCTTCACTTGCTGTTTCTGGACCCACATCCCAGAGAGCAATCTAAAGGGATGCCTTGGGGATATCTGGGGGAAAAAAAAAGTGAGAGGAGTGTTAGATCTACAGTAATCAAATTGTCTCAAAAGAAATGCAGCCAGTTTCCTGCCAACTCCGCACAGCATCTTTCCATATCTAGCTTGTCAAAGATGTGAACTCAATCCTAACCTTTTGAGGCTTTGTTAAGTTCAATCGGTTTGGCTGTCTTAGGTTTTTTGATATGATGTGTGGATGGATCTGTTTTTAGTGTCTGAGGGTTCTCCTGACCTCAGTGAAAAAGGAAATTACTATTGAAAAATGACCCAACTTGGGGGGGATATTGGAGACTGATGAACAAACAAAAATCACTCAATCTAATTACTGAGGAGGTGTGGCTATTATAATTCTTGCAGCCTTTTAATCCTATGCTTTTATAAAATATAGGATAGTGTATATATACATTTTTTTCATTTTTTGGTGTTTTCTTGTTTGATACTGTTTCATATCATAGTCAAAACATCATACTGAATTATCACTTTCAGTGCCTAGATGGTATTCTATTATATCAACATTTCACAGTTTAATTTCCAACTATACTGGATTGAATAAAGGTGTTTCTATTATAAGTACTACTAAATTATAGCAAGCATGTGTGGTGTGTATGTATGTTGTACAATTTTAAGCAGCTTGATTCCATGATCCAAAGTATGAAAGCATTTATTGACTTCTATTTAAAATTAAATATGAAATTAATTCCAGTGTAGACGACAAAGCAGAGTAACTTTATAAAATACATTTACATTAACAACAGCTAAATGGTTCATCTTCATATTTAGTCAGGGAGGTAGCTTTCAGTGGGTTTCAGGAAATTAAACAATGCATGTAGCCTAATCTCCACGAGGAGCGTGAAGGAAATGCTAAACCTTAATTTAAAACAATGACAGTTTTGCATCTGCTGGAACAAGAATCAGATGGAGATATTTTCTTTTTAAAGCAGAATGTAGGATAAATTTCTTAGAGATTGAATTTCAGCAAGGAAATTGTTGTTCAGAATTAATGTGCCAGTTTCTGGGCAAAACAACCCAATTTTTTTTCCCCCCACATACAAGTATTAGGACTATTTTATTTTTACCAATAACTAAAAAAGAGGTAGAGATGAAAGAGAAGGGGAGGGGAAGACAAACAAATCCCTATAGATCTCCCTGATTTACAGGTGGGAATCAAATGTGCCTGCTGTGTGAAAAAGGTACCATTATGAAGAAACTCTCCTCAGATTACTCAGTCAGAAATAAGCAAGAAGGCCTCAGACGGAGTGTACCCTTTCGGTATTTTCTCATTGTCACAGCAAAATAAATTCATCCAGGTTGACTTCATGGCATGCATCACTATACAAACTTTCTTGTCTGCTTTTCCGGACCTGGTCCCAAATGAACTGGACACAAGGGCAGAAGAAAACAGAATTAAGTGCAGTACTAGTAAACAGCTCAGCATGTTAGAATACAATAGTTTTCTTTCTTCATCTTTTCATTCCAGGATATTTGGCTGCTGTCTTGGTTTTGGGATCAGTTTTCTGCTTTGTGAGGTTTCACTACTTACTCTCTGGTATAAAGAATTAGTAAGGAATAAAGAGCATTGTTTTGATGCAAAAGAAGGAGTGGACCTTGACTGATGCATGGGTTAATTTGAATGACTTTCAGGACCAGGTGTTTTTTAGGGGTTTTTTTTTTTTTGATCATCTAGGAACCATTTCTACCCTCATGCTGAGGTTCAAATGCAAAAGCCCTAGGAAGTTCCTCTTGTTGGGGTCTTTACTACCCTTGATTTGCCACAGGCCAGGGAGGTCAACACAGGGGCTAGGTTTCTGGAAACCTTGGTGAATCTACCTGTCCTCTGTGGTACCTACTCCTGCGGGTGATGATTAGAAGCATTTCCCCACCCGAGTGGGCTGAGCAGAGCCTGTCATGGCTCCAGCGTGGTTTCCACTACCCTGTCCTCTCTGCCGCCATCCACACTCCCAGAGGGCCTGGTGGCTTCTGATCACATATGCTTAATAACAGCATGGAACAGATGTTTCATTTGAGGGAGGAATGACACTAAAACGCATTGTGTAAACTAGGCATGCTGTGAAGGGACTTATCCTGCCACACTAATTTTTAAATTGCCTTTGCTGTTCTCATTTTTGAACAGGAAAATCTATGTTAAATACAAAATTGAAAAAATAAGTTTCCCCATCACATCTTTCTGACCTGTAGATGACTCTCCCTTTTCTTCATTGAGTCTGGACTGTGGGGAAATTGCCCGAAGGACACTGTTTGAAGACTGTGCTCTGTGTGTCTTTATACATTTAGTCTATGTATATGTTATCTGTCTTGGGGCCTCAGGGCAGGACCCGGCCTTCCTGAGCCTGAGAGATCCAGCTTCTGTTGGAAAGCAGGTACACAAAGCCGCCTTTAACTTGCCAGCAGTGAGCGGTGAGATGAAACACATCCACTGATGGGTAACAGATCTGTCCCCTAAGACGCCTCTCTTCAGAACATGGCATTTATTGACTCTGGGTGAAGCTTTTAGCATTTTCGGTGTGTAAGGATTCTTGGATGCTAGCCCTTCTGCTGATTCTCATAGTTCCTAGCCAGAAAAGTCAATTACCAGTTTTCTTTCTTTGTCTTTTCATTTAAGCCTTTGTATATTTTCTCTGATTCCTAAGATTTAGTGATGCTCTGTGTCATTTCCATCTCTCTGAGATTCCTTAAAGGAATAAAGGTGCAGCCATCTGTGCTTCTTTGCTCAGTAGGTATTATTTCTTTTTAATCGAAAGGAAGTGGAAAGGGCAAATTTATAGTATTGCTTAGCTCATCTAACTCCTACTCATTTGTAGAAATAAGAACGAGGGTGGTTATTTATGAGGGAAATAAGTCCACAGCTTATTTCCAAAAAGCTCATTATAGGCAATAATTTTATCCTTTAACAACTTGTTAGAGGTAATAAAATTGGCTGATGTGGTTTTCCTATCTCCTGATCCATCTGAGGATGACGACTCTATGGGGATTCTTTTTCCATCTGTTAGAGTAATAAGGAAAAAAGTCAGTAAGAAAGAAGACAGCAAAGCAATCAACAGACCAAGTGATCACTTTGTGAGTGGTGGTAAGTTGGAGCAGGGGAGAAGCATCAGAATCGTAGCACTATTAGACTGAGCTGTACTGTGTGGTCAAGTGCCTGGGTTTGGCTCCCCATGCCTTCACTAGCTCTTCATCTGACCTTTTAGTCCTTGGGGAACTCTTTCCATTCAGGACCTATATTTGTACTCCAGCCGACTTGCCTGGGAGTGGCTCTTGGAGCATGTGCTCCATATGATTCCATGCCAGGTTCTCCAACACCTCTATTCTATCAAGAGGAAAGTGGACTGGGGTCTCACTAGAGTCTTCCAGTATAGTTTGGAACCAGTGAGGAGCCTGAAATGGCTTTGTTTAGGAAATGTGTGTGTCATAGGGCGTTTTCAGAATTGTTCTCTGAGACCCATCGTCAAAGGAAGATCTACAGATCTCAACTGAATGGGGATCTTGTGTTTGTCAGCATCTGTCACTATGTCAAAAATGTCTGAAGTAAAGAATTTGAAAGGAGGAGAGGTTTATTTTGACTCATGGTTTCAGAGGTGTCAGTCCATAGTCAGGTGGCTCTGATGCTTTTGGAGCTGTAGTGAGGCAGAGCGTCCTGGTAGGAGTGTGTGGCTGAGGAAACTGTTCACCCCATGTCGGTCAGGAAGCAAAATAAAAAACAAAACAGGGTGGAGGGTTCCAATATCCTTTTATGAGGTCCTACCATCTAAAGGTTCCCAATAGTGCCACAGGCTGGGGACAAAGCCTTTACCACACGAGCCTTTGGGGAACATTCCAGAGCCTAATGCCTGCAGCAGATGTGATGAGGGGAAATGTCTGACTCTGCCACCCCTCCCTGAGTGCTGTTTGTGTGGGAGAATCTACAACACTTGCTCCATAAGCACCTTCTCATTCTATGTTATAAGCTCTTAGGATAGGGAATATTATTATCTTCATTTGGGGGTTATGGGAACTGAGGTTTAGAAAGGTTAGATCACTTACCTGAGGTCCTGGAGCTGGAATAGGGATGGATCCTGATGGACTGGATGAGGTTGAACATTCTTTCTGTTGGATCTGCTGGTGCCCAGCTATGCTTCCCAGGGGATCCTCCAAACCAGACTCTCTCCTTTGACGTCCTGTCCTTCCATCATAGTGCTCTGGCAAGACCCCCAACCCTGGTCTTGCTTTTTACTCCAAGAGGCAACTGCTATCTGATAAGAAGAAGAAGAAATAAAAACACAATCTATAAATGTATGCAGATTAATACCACTAAAATTCCCTGTTCTCTTCCTCAACTTGGCCTTCTGCATCTTTTTGGAGATCTTTAATCAGCTGCCATTCCCATGTGACACAGAACACTTCCACACCATTGCAACTCTCTCCAACGTGTCTCTCTCACTCCAATCTCAGTAAAACTTGAAACTTTTTGGAGAAACTGGGATTGTCAGATAATCTCATCCACCTTACAAGATAATTTATAGTCAAATCAATACTTATTTTCTTTGCCTGTTTCAGAGCATTCTTTTCAAGGATAGAGGGTCCTTCAAAACATCCCGCTTCCTCTATTTCTTCTAGAACATTGTTCTGTTAATCAAACTTCCTTGACTAGTCTACCTTTTAAAAATTTTGTTCGAATTAGTTATATGTGACAGAATGCATTTTAATACATCATACATAAATGTAATATAATTTCTCATTCTTCTGGTTGTACATGATATAGAATGACACCAGTCAAGTAATCATATATGTACACAGAATGAACCAGACATTATTCCCTATCTTTCTTACCCATATACCCTCTTCCCTCCCATCACTCCCCTCTATCTAACCCAAAGTACCTCTATTCTTTCCTAACCACTCCACACCTTATTGTGAATTAGCAATCACATATCAGAAAACATTTGTCTTTTGGCTTAGCATAATATTCTCCAGCTCCATCCATTTACCTGCAAATGCCATAATTTTATCTTTCTTTAAGGCTGAGTAATATTCCATTGTGTATATATACACCACATTTTCTTTATGCATTCATTTGTTGAAGGTACCTAGGTTGTTTCTATACTTGAGCTATTGTGAATTTAGCAGCTATAAACATTGTTGTGGCTGCATCATTGTAGTATGCTGATTTTAAAGCTGCTTCACAGCAAAAGAAACAATAATGTGAAGAGAGCCTAAAGAACGGGAGAAAGCCTTTACCACATGCAACTCAGCTAGAGCATTAATCTCCAGGATATATAAGTAAACTTACACCAAAATAACAAACAACCCAACCAATAAATGGGCTAAGGAACTGAACAGACACTTCACAGAAGAAGAAATACAATAGCTCAACAAATATATGGAAAAGTGTTCAACATCTGTAGCACTTAGAGAAATGCAAAGCAAAACTACACTGAGATTCCATCTCACTCCAGTCAGAATGGCAATCACCAAGAATACAAGTAACAATAGATGTTTGCAAGGATGTGGGGGAAAGGCACACTCATACACTGCTGGTGGGACTGCAAATTGGTGCAACCACTCTGGAAAGCAGTATGGAGATTCCTCAGAAAACTTGAACTGGAACCACCATTTGACCCAGCTATCCCACTTGACTACTCTACCGTTATTCTCACTATTAGACTATTATCCCACTTGACTACTCTACCTTTATTCTCACTTTTAGATATTTCTTTTTAGCCTGAAAGCAAACTCATATTTTACCCATTCTAACCCTAAGCCAAGTAAAGGACTTAAGTCCCCTCTAACTAAGGTCAAGTCTTTCTCTGTTCAGATAAACTATGAGAAAAGTAGTCTACACTGCTGGTCTCCAATAATTTTCATCTATTTTTTTCTCCCAAAGTTTTCTGCTTTTGTTTCTACTACTTATGCTAATTGGGATCCAACTAGACAAAAGGAAGCTACTTTAATTATAATACAAAGAAAATATTTCATAAGGAAATTGATTAAATGGGAAGTGGAGGAATGGAGAAACCAAACAGGATAGTGAGGTTTTCTGGAAATACCAATAGCCAAAAGTCTACCATGACAGGTAGAATGAGAGACAAAGTAGAGGTGGTATTGTCAGACCTGGACTTTGATCACACACAAAGGCCATACTTTAGATTGGCTGGCCTGTCCAATGGGAGCTGAAGCCACAGAAGGATTTTCTCAATGACTGCAGACCTACCATCCAAGGAGGGGAGCAGAAATGATCCCTGTTCCCTTTACCTATATCTCTGATAGGCTGAATGGAGGCCACTGACACTACAGCCCAGGAAGTGCAGGCTTCAGGGTCAGCCACCTGGGATACATAATGAAGGAAAAGATAGGTATGAATCTGAGGGCTAGCAACCATACTCCAAGGACAATAGTACCAAGTCCAGTGGGATTTGGGGTATCTTTAATTTTTGGATCTCTCTGTATTATACTATTGATTATTCTCTCCTTTGAACTGTCCTCTTTCTTGGCTTCTGAGAGAATGTCCTCATTCCATCTTACAGATTCCTTCTGTCTTCTCAAGACTTCTTTCCTTCCATGTCTCCACACCTACCACTTAAATATCGGTGCTTTCCAGGATTTTCTTCCCTCTTAAGGTCTTAACTCCCTTCTGGATTCTAATAACCTTCAAATATGTATCTAGCTCAGATCTTTTTCCTAAAGTTTTGTCATGTGTGGGTAACTCTGTGCCTCCATAGCCACTTCTGATTCAACAAGAACGAAACCAAATTCATTCTTTCCCGCCCCCCCAAATTTCCATTTTATTTCAGTTAGTCTCCTATATTGCAGATAGGTACCACTGCACATCTGTCAAGAATGGTGAATGGTCTCAGACTTTATTCTAATTGTCAGCTAACAAATTTTGCTTGCCATAGTTTCATTGATGCTGTCAAAAGTCTCCTTAACTTTTTGCTTTTCATGGCAGAACAAGCATCATGGGATTCATGATTGTGCTGGTTTCCCTTGGCCTCATGTCCCACAGAGATACTATGGAGTGTTCAGGTGGATGCTGCACCTGCAGTGGATGACTATGGAGGAACACTGAGCTTGGGGACCCCGGATCCCTATAAGGAGTTACAAGCAAACCTGTCCAACCTTTGCCCTGAAAGGAGACATTATCTTTACTAGATAGTGAAAAAAAAAATCTGCTCATTACTCTCAAGGGAGACTACATTTCAAGACTGTGTGCTATACAAATGGCCTTGAGAAGATGAGGAGGAAATTGCTATTTCATCCTTTCATTGCTCTCACTGGGACTCTGGTCTCCATCATCCTTTGGTTTCCCCGTCTAGCTGAATGGCTCTACCCATCCTTGAAGGCTCAGCTGCCTCCCCTGCCTCCTCTGTGTTAACTTTCCCTTCTTCAGTGACTCTAAGAAATTCAATATGTTCCTTTAGTTCAGAGTTTCTCAGATGACAGTTATTAACTGGTTTGCCTTCTCATCCAAGTGAGCATCTGGAGGGGCTGCACCCTGTCTCTGCCATCGTTGTACCCTTCACAATTGCACTATGTCAGGAATCAAGCAGAGCCTAGTGTCATCTAACGATCCCCTGTATGGTTCGCATCATGCTGTGCTGGGAAGGGATATGTACATCATATGTCTGTTTCTTATCAAATGGCCTGTGATGCTAGTGGGGTATCTAGTATGCATCTGTATTGCTAACATTCAGTTGAACATTAGAGGAGTCCTAAATTGTGAGTGCAACTGTTCATAAAATGAGATGGTTAAAAAGAAAATGATAAAAGTAACCATTACTTTTTTGGGTGTCTGCTGGGGGGAGGGGATACCTATTATGTTTTCCTCTAGAAACAAGTAGGAAATCAACTACCTCCCTAAAGAGAAAGGAGTTCCAACCTTCTTTCACCTCATTTGGTTATTTCACCTTTCTGTCCGCAATATTGACAATATTGTTTTATTATGAATATTTAAAACAATGAGTTTGGAGTAACCTGACTTTAATCAAGTTTGGATGACAATTCAGGAGCTTTGGAAGCTGGCAACCAGGAGAGAACCTGGCAGAAACACAAACATTTCAAAATGGCATCCAATCCAATTTTTTTATTCCTTAAGCAAATTAAAATTTGGTCAGGCTTCTTCCCATTTCTGCAAATCCTGAAATTTTCAAAATGGTTTTGCTCTAGCCTCATTGGAAAAACCATGTGACCACTTTCATAATGAATTGATAAGCAGTCAATTTTTTTCTTGCATTGTACATAAAAGTATAAATCCCACCAAAGGGATGATTATTTGAAGAAAAGACTAAAATCACCCTAAATCCCAACAATGGTGACTTTTATATTTATTTATATATATCAATATATATCTATATATATCTATATATCTATATATATATTACTTATATAAAGAAATCTTATATTTTGTTGATAAATCATATTATTTGTATTTTTAATGTCATTTAATTGCATGTATTAGGTAGAACATTTTGGTCAGGTTCCTAGAAAATTATTTGATTACAAGTAAAACCAATTAAAACTATGGTTTTATTTTTAATCAAAAAATGTTAGGAAAAAACATATTTTTAAATATTTTTTTAAAATTTATGACAGTGGAATTCATTACAATTCTTATTACACATATAGGGCACAATTTTTCATAACTCTGGTTGTAAGCATAGTATATTCATACCAATTCGTATCTTCATACCTGTAAAACAGCTATTTTTGTGTTATAATCTGGAAACATTTCCTTTAAAAAGAAGTTTATACATGTTTGACTTCTTATACATGTTTGACTTCTTATACATGTTTGACTTCTTTGTAGGTATGATAATTGTATTTTATGTAATGAAAGATCATCCAAATTTAAACCAAAATGTAAAGTTTGTTTCTTAGACTGAGTCTATGTAATACAGGTGACAATTAGTGAAAAATTGATGAAAATTTGACCCCATCCCCAACTCTGGGTATTGGTTATTCAGGTGTTCTGATGTATTCAAATATGATGTTGTTTGAATACATCATATTTTCTGACAACTAATTTGCTGTGAGATTACATTGAATTTGTCCTTCTTCCCTGTGCTCACATAAGTAAGGTATTTACTTCTTAAAATATTATAGATGTTTTAGCTATTTGCTGTTACAGGTTGAGTACCTCTTATCCAAAAAGTCCGGAACCATGTTTTTCCAATGCTTTGGATTTTGAATTAAAGTTTTGGAATATTTGCGCATACTAACCCGTCTAAATACGAAATTCATTTATCTTTCATATATCCTTTCATACACATGCCTGAAGATTTTGATTTTATATAATATTTTAGCATGTTTTTGCCTTTTGACTACCACCCATCATATGAGAGAAGGTGTGGAATTTTCCACTTGTGATCTCATGTCGGTATACAAAAATTTTAGTTTTTGAAGTAGTTAGGATTTTGGACTTTGGCGCCTTGCTATTGCTGAGGCCGGCTTTGAATTTGAGATCCTCCTGCCTCAGCCATCGGAGCCCCTAGGATTACAGGCACACGTCACCACGCCCGGCTCAAATAGTAGTTTCTTTATTATAAATCAACTATTTTCCTCATGTTTTCAAGCAAAGTATGAAACAAGATATTTAATGCAGAACTTAAAACTAACATCCTTAAAAAGATTGCTTTCATTAGTAACTAATCTCAATTCCATAGAAAAATAAAAAGCATCCAAACTTAAGCACAGCACTTTTGTTATACAAAGGACACACTCAAATGCTAGCCTTTGTTTTGAAGAAAATAGAAATTATATTTTTTTTAGAAAAGGGTTTGAAATCTAATTAGAGAGTAAAGTGATTACCCGCTAAGCAGTGATTATTGCTAAGGCAAGTGTCATCTATAAGGGAATTTTGGTCAGCTCTCAGAATGTAAAAGGATTTAGCTCAGAGCAGCAGGAGAAACAAAAAAACGGATGTGTCCGACAATTGTACCTGGCACATGGCAGCAGAGCGATGTTTAATCGCTTACTATGAATGTCAGCAAATGTATCTGTCCTTGAAGGGAATTTTGATTAAGTGGAGGGATACAGTGCTGTAATTTGAACTGAATAGCTCTTCCTCTCTAATCATTCTAGAATTGCCTCTAAAAAAAAATCTCATTAAAGGGATGAATATAAATTCTGATGGGTAAAAGCTGTTAGTGTGCCAAGAATCATTACAGCTACATCTGATTAGTAGCACTGGTTATATAGCACAGTGTAAATAATTGTTCAGTAAAGTCTATTATTACAGCTAGAAGAAGACATAATTTATTAATAGGCATAAAATGTAAAATATTACGAACTAGCATGCATCATATAGATAGATACAAAATATATTTTGTATCTATATTATGTATGGCAGGTTAGTATCTTTACCTTCCAAAAGGCTCCTCAGGAAACTGCCTTTCAGTAATTCATTTATTTCAAGACAAGAACATTTGCTTTTAGATAACACACACTTGTCATCCAGCAGCAAGCTAGCTCTTTTCTAATCTGACTTGGCTCCTGCAGAGTCATCTTACCTATGTGTCAGAGCTTCTTTCCTGCCCTCATCGAGGTGTCCCATGGCTATGTATTTAGGAAGAAGCCCAGCGGGTTTTCCTATTGCCTACTAAGCCTTGGTTCTTTGTGGATCTGAAAGAGAGCAATTGGAGAAATGGAATCTTTCCAACTCCCAAGACTGGTGCTATTCATCATTTCCTAAAACCATTTAATACTTAGCACCCAGAAAATTGTCCATTAAATTATAACAGAAAAGTAATTCCATACCCTCTTTCCAGCCACTTTAGCCATGGATTTAGTCATTGGCATGCTAAGACATAAAATCAGATGGTCTGGGGTACATGAAAAGACAGCAGCATCTCTATGAGGATGATTCCCCTTGTCACCTCTCTAAATGGACATTCTAAATGTGATGAGAATCTCTATGGCAGGCATCTCAAGTAAATGAACAAAAATGAACAATATCAATCTACTTTTTTTTTTTCTATTTCTAATGTTGATCCAAAGTTATGTGAAAATTAATGAATCAGAAGTCAAAATGCTTTGTCTTTGTTTGAGCTGCTGTGACAAAGTTCCATAAACTAAGTCGCTTATAAACAACAGATATTTATTAAGCACAGTCCTGAAGGCTGGAAGTCCAAGATTCGGTGTCTGAGGGCCTTCTTCCTGGCTCATAGAGGAGTGTTCTCCTGCTATAACTCACAGGACAGAGTGATGGATTTTTCTGGGGTCTGTTTTATAAGGGCACTAATCATATTCACAAGGGCTCTACCTCTTAATATTATCTGATTAGATTTTAATACATTAATGTGGGAGGCAGACCATAATATGCCTATGGACAAAGCTCTTCTTTGAGAGCTGATGACTTTTTTTAATTTTTTTTTTTTTTAGTTTTGATGGACATTATTTATTTATTTTTATGTGGTGCTGAGGATAGAACCCGGTGCCTCAATGTGCTAGGCAAGTGTCCTACCACTGAACCACAAACCCAGCCCGATAGCTGATGACTTTAATTTTTTTTTTTTTTGTACTGGGGATTGAACCCAGGAATTCTTTACTATTGAGCCATATCCCAAGTTCTTTTTTGTTTTATTTTGAGATAGGCTCTTGGTAAGTTGCTTAGGGCCTAGCTTGGTTGCAGAGGCTGGCTTCAAACCTGTGATCTTCCTGCCTCAGCCTCCCTAGTTGCTGGAATTAACAAGCATGTGCCACCGTGCCCAGCAAGAGAGTTGATGACTCTTGACTCTTCCTCAGATTCAATTTGAACTCTTAGAGAAAAAGGGGGACTCTTATATTGCACTTCATCTGTGTCAATGACAAATCTTTTGTAGCATAGACTGTTACATCCACCATTCTAATGTGTTTGTTTTTGTACCAGGGGGTTGAAGGAAAATTTAGGATAAATTTTTGAAAGCTGCTTGGTCAGAACTTTTCTTCTGAGAGCATGCTCACACCAATGGAGGAAAATAACTCTTTTGCCTTTTTGTTTTGTTTGCCTAATGAAAAGCTAGTAAATCTGAGATCATTTCTTCCCCTAATTCTAGGCAAATAAGAGGAAAATCTGTTGATTCGATTTACTAATTGGCAATTTGTAAATATAGCACAAGTGAAAGAAAATTAGTGACCTAGGATAGCATTAAAAGCAATAGGTTAGTGTTTCTCTGTAAAGATTTCCTACTCTGCATATTAATAGTGGGTGAAAGATAAGAAAGCACTGTGCTAAATTATAAATTCAAGGTTCTCAACAAAAGCCGAGTAGGGGGAAAAAATTGCCAATTGGAATTTACTTGGATATTGCAATCTTCATCCTCAAGTTTTGCTGACTGCTTTACCATCCTAGATCCAGCACGTTATTCAAGTACAAATGGCTGCTAAGCATGCTGCTTGTGCAATAGAACCAGGGAGAAGCCCAAGAGGCTGTGCCAGTTCATGGACATTAAAACAAGTTTGCATATAAAACAAGAAACCATAACTAATTAACACCAGGCAGGTGGTCTAGATGGAAATTTAAAATCCAAACTGGGTCAGCAGGGAATTCAGACTTGGCAGACAAAACTGTAACTGAAATGATTCCCCAAGACCCGCCAAGTGATCCTGGTGCCAACCACCCTTACAAAAAAGCTTCCTGTGCCAGTCATTTCTGGGAAAAAATCGAGCCAAGGACAAATGACTGCAGTTCTTAAAATGAGTATGATTACGTTAAGATTTCAGGGCATTAAGGTTTGTAAGAGGAGGCGAGGGACTAGCCTGCATGCTGCTCCACATGTATTTATTAATAGCAGAAAGGACCCTGGGGACGGACTGCCTGAGTTTTCAACCAGAGAGGGTGTGAAGTTTTGCTGGAACAAGTTAGACTGGAGAGGAGGAAATATTTAGACCCCCATTAAGTGCCAGAGCAAAATCAGATACCAGAAAGGATTGGACTATCTGAGTCACAGCCAGAATGGCTGAAGTGTTGAGATTGAAAAATAAGTTTTACTGCCAGATGATCTTCAGGAGAAAGAAGGCTGAGAGGGTGAGATGAAATAGAGACATGGAGAGAAGGGGGCTGTGGGAGGTGTGATTCCTATCACAGGGCCGTGAGGAGATGACTCAGCAAGGCACCTCTGCTTTGCTTGCTCTTCCTCCCCCATGGGACACACAAAATGGTGGGATGTCAGTCCTTGATAGGCCCTTAGAGATGATCTGGTTCACAGCCCTCGTTTTATAGCTGAAGAAGCTGCAGCCTGGAGGGGAAGTGTCTCACCAAAGGCCACACAGTGAATTCTTTAGCAGACCTGTGGGGGAAACCCAAGTCTCCAGTCTCCATTTGTTGCCCTTTTACCCCAGGAGGAGCGAAGGCTGTCACGGCTGTCTGTGCATTTTCTCACTCTATTTGCATTTAAATTAAAAGGCAAATCACAACAGACACTTCAGAAATACAGAAGATAATCAAAAACTACTTTGAATCCTTATACTCCAATAAATTAGAAGATAGTGAAGGCATCGATAAATTTCTTAAGTCATATGATCTGCCCAGACTGAGTCAGGAGGATATAGAAAACCTAAACAGACCAATATCAATTGAGGAAATAGAAGAAACCATAAAAAGACTACCAACTAAGAAAAGCCCAGGTCCAGATGGGTACACAGCCGAATTCTACAAAACCTTTAAAGAAGAACTAATACCAATACTTTTCAAGCTACTTCAGGAAATAGAAAAGGAGGGAGAACTCCCAAATTCATTCTATGAGGCCAACATCACCCTGATACCTAAACCAGACAAAGACACTTCAAAGAAAGAAAACTACAGACCAATATCTCTAATGAACCTAGATGCAAAAATCCTCAATAAAATTCTGGCAAATCGGATACAAAAACATATCAAAAAAATTGTACACCATGATCAAGTAGGATTCATCCCAGGGATGAATCCTACTTGATCATGGTGTACAATTTTTTTGATATGTTTTTGTATCCGATTTCGCCAGAATTTTATTGAGGATTTTTGCATCTAGATTCATTAGAGATATTGGTTTGTAGTTTTCTTTCTTTGAATTGTCTTTGTCTGGTTTAGGAATCAGGGTGATATTGGCCTCGTAGAATGAATTTGGAAGTTTTCCCTCTTTTTCTATTTCCTGGAATAACTTGAAAAGTATTGGTATTAGTTCTTCTTTAAAGGTTTTGTAAAACTCCGCTGTATACCCATCTGGTCCTGGGCTTTTCTTGGTTGGTAGTCTTTTGATTGCTTCTTCTATTTTATTGGAGTATAAGGATTCAAAATAATTTCTAATTATCTTCTGTATTTCTGAAGTGTCTGTTGTGATATTGCCTTTTTCATCCCGTATGCTAGTAATTTGAGTTCTCTCTCTTCTTCT